>NC_140593.1:449802735-450112687 GCF_964204655.1 Triturus cristatus | reverse complement strand
CCCCTAAGGTGGGCTACTGTGAGGTGTACACAATTTTTCAAAAGTAGCCGTCTTTGTGATATCATACTTAGGAATTCTGGGACAGAGTTATGCCCACTTTCCACAGGAAGTGTTCATAGGGACATAGTGACCCCCAAGGGTCAGTAGCCCATTGGCTACTACCCTACACTGCCCCTAAATTCAGTATTTCGTGGTGTCCCTGCCAGAGAAGCAGATCCTGAAGACCCAAGAAGAGAGAACACCGAAGACCTGAAAAGAGAGACGTAGCTGACCTGGGACCAACCCTGTCGGTCTGTCTGCATCCCTCATCGAAAACTGAGCCAAAGTGTACTCTTCCTGCAACTGTGAGTACTGAAACTTGGGCGGACTGCCTGCTTTCCAAAAAGACTCACGACTTCCCATGAATAATGGACTTGTTCTAAAGAGCTCCAAAGGAAAAGACCCTGAAGCCTCTGGACTGCGAAAACCCGACACCTGAAGCAACCACTCCACCAGTCGCTCTGGCCGGAGTTGAAGTGGGCCAACTGTGCCAAGAACATTCCCTAGCCCTCCAGAGCTCGAGTCCATTGTAGTGTCGCCCATCCTAGATTCCCCAATGTCGCCTGCAGCCTCTGCAAAGGTACCCTCTACCACGACTGTTCCGGTAAGGAAAAACCTCGACTTCTAAGGACACCCCTGCACCCGCCACCCCTGTGCCTTGGAGAAGAGATGCCTTGCAAAACAAGGAGAGGGGCTCAATCACGTACAAAGAGATAGAGCACCAATAACTGTTAGGTTAAAAAGAATTTTCTCTTTGTACAGACATAGAGACTTATGTTGCAACAAAAAACCTAATACCATTCACCCACTCGCAAGCGTTCGGACAAGGTAATAACCATCTAACGTGTAGTGTTGGAAAAATATTAATAGAGGAACTCTTTAATTCATAAAAAGCATTGATTGAAATTTATTAATAAGATAAAAAGCATATAACATAATCACGGTACATCACAAATTAAGGAAGAATCAGACACAATGGCTAAAATTTAAACCTCAACCGTGACAGTAAGGTGAAAAAATGTACATATAATTTATAAAGCAAAACTTTCAATATAAATAAAAAAATTTGGAGAAGAGAAGCAAAGGTGTCCCCCCTGTCCCCGAGCATTGCAAGGCCTGAGCCCATTTGCTGGTTCAGCCAGACTGTCTTCCTATCCAGGGCTTGCAACCTCTTTTTAGAAATGGCCGATCTCCATTGAAATGCATTGTGCTCCCGACTGATTTGCACCCAGCTGCCCTAGTTCTGCTGATTGTGTACTGTTGGTGATGCCTTGGACCTTGCGGACTACTCACCTTAACTACTCGAGATTGTTCCTGTAAGTCATTGTACTGTACCTGTTTGCAGAACTTGTTCTTTCTTCCATAGACTAACATTGCAGATCTCAGAAATTGCAGTGTCCCATTTTTAAAGTGAAAAAAATATATATTTAAAAACCTACTTACCTGAATGAGTTTTCTCTGATGCCTAAACATATATAAATATACCTGCTATGTTCGAGGCATATGAGCTGCAGATTATACACTTTTGCATAGATCGCCATCTGGTGTTGGGCCCGGATGTTTGCAGTTTGTTTTTCTTCTTGGACAGTCTTTGGAAGTCACGAGTTCGGTGACTCCTCCTTCGGTCCGTACTGCGCATGGGCTTCGGCTCCATCTTCAGATTGTTTTTTTCCGCCATCGGGCTTGGATGTGATACTTCGTGCTCCGGCTTCGAACCTTTCCAGTTCGACCTTCGATGGAAAATTCTAGTCCATCGAGATTCTTAAGACTAAAATCATCATCTTCTTCATCGCTCTCGGCGGCACTTCTCGATTCCAGACATCGGCACCGGCCTTCGGGCCTCCCTCGACTCCGGTCTCGGCCGATGGAAAGGACTCCCTTCAAAAAGTGCCCAAAATGTGGGTCTAAATTTCCCCACACCGACCTGCATCAGGTGTGTAACCTCTGCCTCTCTCCCGAACACGAGGCCCGAGACTGCCCCGCCTGCAAGTCTTTTCGATCGAAAAAGACCATCCGGGATCGAAGAGCTCGACGCACCATGGCGCACTCATCGACTTCGGCTCCACCCGACATCTTCGGAGACGACACCGGAGCTTCGGGGCAGCAGCACACCGAGCAGGAGGAAGAACTCGTCAGCGCTTCCGAGGCCGACGACTCCGACCTGGAGGAGATCACACCGGCGCAGAGGGTCGTGAGAACTCTACCCCCTCCCACTCCCGTACCCACACCGAAAGAGACTCCGGTTACACCTTCGCCTCCGGGCCTAGGGAAAACCAAACATACAGCTTCCATCACCCCACCTTCGGGCCCGGTGTCGAAGCATCATAAGTCTCCCGGCGGCTCGGGCTCGAGCCAGCCTACTCCTGGTGCCGAAAAACACAGTTCGGCACCGAAGAAAACCACACCCAGTTCGGCTCCGAAGCCATCGGGCTCGAAACCTGCACTCTCGGTGCCGACAAAGCATAAGCTCCGGCGCCGAAGCCTGCCTCGGCACCAAAGAAATCGGAGACCCCGAAAAAGCATGGCATGGAGAAACCATCGAAGCCCTCGGCTCCGAAAACATCGGCACCGACAGACGATTCGGTGCCAGGAGAACTATTTACGCCTGATCCTTATCAAAAAACTTTAACAAAGGATCCAAAGACTGGTCATTTAACTTTGTCTTCCAAAAAAAGACATTTAAACAAGCCAGATCCACCTCCACCGCCAAAACGGAAGGACTCTGCCACATCTCCCTCCAGAGTACCCTCCCCACTACCTCATCCACCTTCTCCACCTCCCATATCTCCGCCACCTTTGCCTCCCCTCTCTCCAACCCCATCTCCAGACCCTGATTATGGAGATCCAGATTATGATCCGGCAGACGCCCCAATAGACCCCACACCTCCAGGGACACCAGACCCATGGGAGGATTACCACAACCCCGATGTACCAGATATGCCTCAGGATGACATTTATCCATCCAGGCCATCTCCTCCAGAGGTCTCCCTGGGGTTCCACCACTTAATACAGCAGGCGGCACACTACCATGGGGTAGAATTACACAGCATCCAGTTGAGGACGATTTCCTACTGGACACTTTTGACATACAAGATAAGGCCACAGCAATATTGCCCATGCTAAAAGGAGTCAATCAATCAATCAGTGACACTTATAAAGCGCGCTACATACCCGTAGGGTCTCAAGGCGCTGGGGGGGGGGAGCCGCTACTGCTCGAACAGCCAGGTCTTCAGCTTCTTCCTGAAGGAGAGGTGGTCTTGGGTCAGGCGCAGGTCGGTCGGGAGGGAGTTCCAGGTCTTGGCGGCCAGGTAGGAGAAGGACCTTCCTCCTGTAGTCGCTCTTCGGATGCGGGGGACGGCGGCGAGGGCGTGTTTGGCTGATCGGAGGTGGCGTTTGGGAGCGTAGAAGTTGATCCGGCTGTTGAGGTAGCTCGGGCCTTGGTCGTGTAGGGCTTTGTGTGCGTGGGTGAGGAGGCGGAAGGTGATTCTTTTGTTGACGGGGAGCCAGTGAAGGTCTCTCAGATGTCCGGAGATGTGGCTGGTTCGTGGGATGTCGAGGATGAGTCTGGCTGAGGCGTTCTGGATCCGCTGGAGTCTCTTCTGGAGCTTGGCGGTGGTACCGGCGTAGAGGGCGTTGCCGTAGTCCAGTCGGCTGGTGACGAGGGCCTGGGTGACGGTCTTCCTGGTCTCGGTGGGGATCCACCAGAAGATCTTCCGTAGCATGCGTAGGATGTTGAAGCATGCCGAGGAGACGTTGTTGACTTGCCTGGTCATGGAGAGGGAGGAGTCCAGGATGAAGCCCAGGTTGCGTGCATGGTCTGTCGGTTTGGGTGCGGTGCCCAGGGCGGGAGGCCACCAGGAGTCGTCCCAGGCGGAGGGAGAGGAGCCCAGGATGAGGACCTCCGTCTTGTCCGAGTTCAGTTTCAGGCGGCTGGTCGTCATCCACTCGGCTACCTCTTTCATCCCTTCGTGCAGGTTGGCTCTGGCGGCGGCGGGGTCGTTGGTCAGGGAGAGGATCAGCTGGGTGTCGTCGGCGTAGGAGATTATGCTGAGGTTGTGTTTGCGTACGATGGCCGCGAGGGGGCTCATGTAGACGTTGAAGAGGGTGGGGCTCAGAGATGATCCTTGGGGGACGCCGCAGATGACTTCGGAGGCCTCTGATTTGTACGGTGGTAGGCGGACTCTCTGTGTTCTTCCGTCGAGGAAGGAGATGATCCATTCCAGCGCCTTGTCCTGGATTCCGACGTTGCTGAGGCGCCGTACTAGGGTGCGGTGGCAGACCGTGTCGAATGCCGCGGAGAGGTCCAGGAGGATGAGGGCCGCTGTTTCTCCGTTGTCCATCAGGGCTCGGATGTCATCGGTGGCGGCGATGAGGGCGGTCTCGGTGCTGTGGTTGGCTCGGAAGCCGGACTGTGAGGGGTCGAGGGATCCGTTCGTCTCGAGGAAAGCGGCCATCTGCTTGTTGACGGTCTTCTCGATGACTTTGGCTGGAAACGGGAGGAGCGAGATGGGGCGGTAATTCTTGAGGTCGGTGGGGTCCGCTGTTGGTTTCTTGAGTAGAGCGCTGAGTTCGGCGTGTTTCCAGCTCTCGGGGAAGATGGTGGTGTCGAAGGATGTGTTGATGATGTCACGCAGGTGGGGTGCGATGACAGCGTCGGCCTTGTTGAAGACGTGGTGAGGGCAGGGGTCGGTCGGTGATCCGGAGTGGATGGAGTTCATCGTGCGGATGGTGTCTTCGGTGCTGATCGGGGTCCAGGCGTGGAGGGTGGTGGTGGGGGGTGGTTGTTCGGTCATGGTGTGCGTTGGTTGGTTGTTGAAGCTGTTGTGTATGTCCGCGATCTTGTTGAAGTATGAAGCCAGGGAGTTGCAGAGGTCTTGCGATGGGGTGATGTCGTTGTTTCCTGCGCTGGGGTTGGAAAGCTCTTTGACGATGTTGAAGAGTTCCTTGCAGTTGTGTGCGTTGTTGTCCAACCGGTCCTTGAATGCTGTTTTCTTGGCGGCGCGGATCAGCTGGTGGTGTTTCCGGGTGGCAAGTTTGAAGGAGGTCCTGTTGTCCGGTGTCGGTTCCCTTCTCCAGACTTTCTCGAGGGCTCGGCAGTTCTTCTTGGAGCTCTTGAGTTCGTCGGTGAACCATGGGGCTTTCTTGCTGCCGGGTCTGCTGGGCGGGGTCCTCAGTGGGGCGAGTTCGTCCGCGCAGTTGCTGATCCACTTCGTGAGGTTGTCGGCGGCCTGGCTGGGGTTCGCTGAGCTGGCAGGAGGGTGCTGGCTCAGGGAGGTGGCGAGCTGGTCTGCTGTGATCTTGTTCCAGCTTCTGCGGGCGGCCTGTTGCTGGTGGTGGTGGGTCGTTGTTTTCTTGAAGGTGAAGTGGACGCAGCTGTGGTCCGTCCATTGAAGCTCTGTGGCGTGGCTGAAGTCGATGCCCTTGCTGGATGAGAAGACAGCGTCGAGTGTGTGTCCGGCGAGGTGGGTGGGGGTGGACACCAGTTGCTTGAGTCCCAGGTTGGCGAGGTTGTCGAGCAGGGTGCTGGTGTTGCGGTCGTTGTTGTTCTCCAGATGGAAGTTGAGGTCTCCCAGGAGGATGTAGTCAGCGGAGGGGAGGGCATGCGGGCTGACTAAGTCGGCGATGTCCTCGCTGAATTGTGTGCGTGGTCCAGGGGGTCGGTAGATCAGGGTGCCTCTGAGGGTGGTGTTCGGGTTGGTGTGGATCTGGAAATGCAGGTGTTCGGCGGTGGTCAGGGAGTTGTCGGTGCTGGTCGTGAGACGGATGGTGCTCCTGTGGATGATGGCGATGCCTCCTCCCATCTGGTTGGCGTTTCGGTCCCTCCGGACGATCTTGTAGCCCTCTGGGATGGCGATGGCGATGTCGGGAGCTGAGGAGGCGTTCATCCAGGTCTCCGTGAGGAAGGCAACGTCTGGAGCTGTGGTGTCGAGGAGGTGTGTTGATCAGGATGCACTTGAGGTGGGTGCTGCTGGTGTTCGGCTTGGTGGGTGCTGGTGCGAGGCAGGTCCGGATGCAGGTGAACTTGCAGGCGTGGCAGCTGAAGGGTCCGTGGGTACGTCGTGGAGAGGCTTGATGGCATTCTGGGAGTCGGCCGGTGTTGAGAGCGGTGAGGGTGGCGGCGGAGTACGTCAGGCGGGTCGGTCGGGGTCTTCGAGGTCCAGGGGTCCTGGCACTGGGCGCGGTCCAGGCGCGGACGGGCGTAGACGGGCTTACCTTTGGCGGACCTTCGGCGCACAATCGGCGCGCCCGCTGCGCGTGACCGCTGCGCGTTCGCACGGTCGCCATTTAAGGCGAAGTGCGCGGGTGGGCGGAGCAGCTGGGAGGCGGGAGCGGGGAGGGTACAGAATAGAAAAGGGGCGGGGAAAAGCGGCGGTGGCGGGAAGGGAGGGCGGAGGGCGGCGAGGTAGGCGGACAACAAGGAAGGAAACCACAACACGGGGGAAATAAGAATTATACAGAACGGGCACAAATTCTCAACAAAACAAGGAAAAACAAGGAAAAAACCAAAGTTATGTCAAACAGGAACAAATGTTGGACAAAACAAGGGCAAAAACAACCGCAGCGGCGCCCGCCGGCAATCGGCAAAACGAGGCAGCAGCGAGGCAGAGGGCAGGCAAGGGGCACACGCAGCAGCTGGTGGCCGTGCGGCGCGGGGGTGTCCCACGAGTAACCAAACATGCTGCAGAGGTGTTCAAGGACCCAGTCAGAGCTAGGGTATTGAACCCCAGGATAGAGAAGAAATATAAAGCAGCCCCCACAGATCCTGCATATATTAAAGGACCTGCTCCCTTAGACTCATTGGTGGTATCCACAGCTAGGAAGCGGTCTAACTCTCAATCCTCAGGGGATGCTCCACCACCAGATAAGGAGTCAAAGCTCTTAGATGCGTCTGGTAAACGCACTGCCTCGCAAGCCGCAAATATGTGGCGCTTAGCCAACACACAAGCACTGCTTGCACGTTATGATAGAGCACATTACGATGAGCTGGAGGCTATCATGCAACACCTCCCAGACAAACATATACACAGGGCTCATGGCTAATACAGGAGGGAAAGCTCATCACCAACACCTCAATTAAATGTGCCCTCGACGCAGCAGACACAGCTTCTAGAGCTATAAACACCAGTGTTTTGCTTCGTCGTCATGCCTGGCTCAGAATCTCAGGGTTTAAGCCAGAAGTCCAGGCATCTATATTAAATCACCCCTTTGACCAACAACACCTATTTGGTCCAAAGGTGGACGAAGCATTGGAGAAAATGAAAAAGGACACGGTTACAGCAAAGTCTATGGGGGCATTACAATCCCATACCCCTAGACGTTCATTTCGTCGTTCCTCCTTTCGGGGCACAGGCAGAGGTTACTCTGCCGATAGCGCCTCTACTTCCTACAAGTCCCCTCCTCAGAATACCTTCTCAAAGGGCTATCAAAGAGGTGGATATAGAGGAAACAATAATAAAGGCAGGGGCAAAACCAACAACTCCCGTTCTGCCACACCGCCCGCCCAATGACTTTCCCCCGCTCCCCCCAGACCATTCCACTCCAGTCGGGGGCAAACTAAGGCATTTTCTTCACACCTGGGAGACCATAACATCAGACAAATGGGTGACACAAATTGTTCAGTCAGGCTACTGTCTCGAACTAACATCTACCCCACCCAATATTCCACCCAGGCACCGTACAATGTCACAAGAACACACCACACTGCTCAAACAGGAGGTGATCTCCCTCCTGCAAAAACAAGCTATAGAGCAGGTCCCCGTCAATCAGCAAAATTTAGGGGTCTACTCTCTGTATTTTCTAATACCAAAGAGAGACGAGACCCTACGGCCCATTCTAGACCTCCGGCCTCTAAATGCATACATACATTCGGACCATTTCCATATGGTCACCCTCCAACAAGTTCTCCCACTCCTCTGTCAGGGAGACTTTCTCACTACACTGGACTTGAAAGACGCATACTTTCATATTCCAATACACCCTTCTCACAGGAAGTACCTCAGGTTTGTGGTGGACGGTCAGCATTACCAATTCAGGGTTCTCCCCTTCGGGGTCACATCCGCACCACGGGTGTTTACCAAATGCCTAGCGGTAGTAGCAGCACACCTCAGAAGACAACGCATTCACGTCTTCCCTTACTTGGACGACTGGCTGATAAAAGCCGCGTCCTACGACCAGTGTGTGCAACATACAAACCGCACCATCCAACTGCTCCACCAGCTAGGCTTCACGGTGAACCATCAAAAGTCCCACCTCATACCATCTCACACAAAGCAATATCTCGGGGCCACTATAGACACCTCCAAAGCTATAGCCTATCCCAATTCAGCCAGAATCGCAAGCATACAAGCCTTGCGCCAAACATTCATTCTTCAGCACTCTCTCCCAGCAAGAGTGTTTATGAAGCTAATGGGGATGATGGCATCTTGCATCTTCATAGTGCCCCATGCAAGACTCCACATGCGTCCACTCCAAGAGTGCCTAGCACGGCAGTGGAACCAGGCCCAGGGAGAGCTGACGGATCTGGTGTTGGTGGACGGCCGCACCCATCACTCTCTGCAGTGGTGGAACACCACAAACCTTTCCAAAGGGCGACCGTTCCTGGACCCGGTTCCTCAGGTGATTCTCACAACGGACGCATCGCTCTCCGGCTGGGGAGCGCACCTTCTACACCTCACAGTGCAAGGTCTGTGGACGCCACAGCAAAAGTTACTCCACATCAACCATTTGGAGCTATTGGCGATCTTTCTAGCCCTGAAATCCTTTCAGAAACAAATTTCAGCCAAAGCAGTCCTCATTCGCACAGACAATATGACTGCAATGTATTATATTCAAAAACAGGGGGGGACACACTCTCCCCAGCTCTCCCGCTTAGCACAGAGCATATGGAGATGGGCAATTCCACAAAAAAATCTTTCTCCTGGCACAACACGTCCCAGGCATACAAAACACCATGGCAGATCTGCTCAGCAGACAGACGCAGCAAATGCACGAATGGGAACTGCATCCACAAGTTCTTCGCCCATTCTTCCACAAGTGGGGGCATCCTCAGATAGACCTCTTCGCCACCCACGAAAACAAAAAATGCCCAAGCTTCGCCGCCAGATACCCACACCCATTGTCCAAAGGCAATGCGATATGGATGAACTGGTCAGGCAAATTTGCATACGCTTTTCCACCTCTCCCGCTAATTCCATTAGTGGTAAGGAAGCTACAACAGCACTCCCTCACACTCATTCTGGTAGCTCCAACATGGGCCAGGCAGCCGTGGTACACCACACTACTACAGTTATCGGTGGTACCACATCAAAAACTGCACCTGTCCCCATGCCTCCTAACCCAGAACCATGGAGAAATCGGGCACCCGTACCCAGCTCAGCTCAACCTTGCGATCTGGCTCCTGAAATCTTAGAATTTGGGTACCTTAACCTTCCCCCTGATTGCATGAACATTATCAGGGATGCCAGACGTCCTACCACTCGAGCATGCTATGCCGCAAAGTGGAAGAGATTTGTTGTTTACTGCCGTAACAATACAATCAACCCTTTAGATGCATCCATACAGCACATCATATGCTATCTGCTCCATCTTCAAAGGTGTAACCTGGCATATTCATCCATACGTCTACACCTAGCAGCAATTGCTGCTTACCTACAAAAAAGACAGCATTAATCACTGTTCAGAGTGCCTGCTATTAAAGCCTTTATGGAAGGCCTTAAACGAGTAATTCCACCCAGGGCACCACCTTCCCCTGTATGGAATCTCAACGTAGTTCTTACAAGGCTCATGGGTCCGCCTTTCGAACCAATGCATAAATGTAAGTTACAGTTCCTTACTTGGAAAACAGCTTTCCTCGTAGCTATCACTTCCCTTAGAAGGGTTAGTGAGATACAAGCGTTCACTATACAGGAACCCTTTTTACAGATATATCACAGCAAGGTGATACTTCGCACAAATCCAAAATTTCTGCCCAAGGTCATTTCCCCCTTCCCCCTTCCATCTTAATCAATCGGTGGAATTACCGTTTTTTTTCTCGCAACCTCAATCTGTTGCGGAAAGGGCTCTACATACACTTGATGTTAAAAGGGCTTTACTGTACTACATACAAAGAACGCAACCTTTCAGAAAGACTAAACAATTGTTTGTCTCCTTCTCTCCACCGCATAAAGGCAACCCCATCTCTAAATCAGGGATAGCTAGGTGGATTGTAAAGTGCATACAAATTTGCTATCACAAAGCAAAAAGAACATTATCTGTTCCACCTAAAGCCCACTCTACAAGAAAGATAGGGGCTTCTATGGCTTTTCTAGGGAACATACCCTTAGATGACATCTGCAAAGCAGCCACATGGTCAACACCGCACACCTTCACAAAACATTACCGTGTAGACGTGCACTCCAAACAAGCTAGTGTGGGCCAGGCTGTACTAAAGACACTATTTCAAACCGCTGCAACGGATACCGGTGGTCGCCGCTAGGGCTGGGTACTGCTATATAATCTATGCAAAAGTGTATAATCTGCAGCTCATATGCCTCGAACGGAATATGCTACTTACCAGTATGCATCTGTTCTTGGCATGTAGAGCTGCAGATCTATACACGCCCACCCGCCTCCCCGGCTACCTGTATCCGTTCCAGTCTATCTTATTTAGATACAACACACATGGGTTTCTTACTATTATCACTACGCTCCATCTTTTCCCTGCTGGCGAAAAACAATCTGAGGATGGAGCCGAAGCCCATGCGCAGTACGGACCGAAGGAGGAGTCACCGAACTCGTGACTTCCAAAGACTGTCCAAGAAGAAAAACAAACTGCAAACATCCGGGCCCAACACCAGATGGCGATCTATGCAAAAGTGTATAGATCTGCAGCTCTACATGCCAAGAACAGATGCATACTGGTAAGTAGCATATTCCTTTTTTATTAATTGGTTTGGATCTCCTTCTCGAGTCGTGTTATTCATTAATCATTGTGTGTATTTGCAAATGTCTTGCACTCCTCTGTGTTAAGCCTAAGGCTGCTCGACCACACGACCCCCTAATAGAGCACTTTTGGATTTCATAGCAAGCTCCTGTCCACTCATAAGGAAACCCCTGGACTCTTTACACGGTATATCTACTTATTGATATACCACATAAATAGCCAGCTTCCTACACTCGCCTAGTCTGGCGGTATCTTTTGCTGGTAACTGCATAACCAACAGAACCAATTTGCCCATTCACTTCAACCTTTGGCCGTCTGTTGGACCAATGCAGCAGAAGTCTACCAGTGACGACACACAATTTGTATGCAAACTACAGTGGTGATATCCAAATAAGAATAAACTGAGTGGTGCATGCACCAACTTGACACACAGTGCCAAGCCACATGAGTTACGTTGCAATGTTCGCCATTAAGGCTGAAGTATCTGCTGAAGCGTGTTGGGCTGAACTATTTTGGTAGGAAAGTTCTGCAGCGTGAATCCTTTTCTGGATTCACATGCTGTGCATTATTTCGCCATCTAGTGGTTGAGTCCGGAATTGTCTTTTGTTTTTTTTTTCTTCTTGTTTTGGTGCTAGGTACAGACGGTATCCTGGAGGTCGCCGTGCGTGGTAGCCATCTTTAGATTCTTTTTTCTGCCGTTTGGTCTGGCAGCAAGATGGGAAGCTCCGATGATTTTTTTGTTTATTCCCAAAACTTCAAGAAAAGAAGAAAGGTTGCCGAGAAATCTCATTGGTCATCGACACTGTAACCGGCGACCAGAGTAGAGCTTCGAGATCAACACCACAGAGGACCACATCGGTCCACAAATGGCGAGGTAGGGGACATGGAGAATACCTCTTTCAAGTTCTGCCCCAAGTGCCACCACAAGTACGCTCAATGCGACCCACAAGACGTCTGCAACCTTTGCCTGTCCGAAAGCCATCGGGAAAAGGACTGTGAGGCCTGCGCAGCGTTCCTGTCAGACACTTGGAAAACGCCGAAAACAAGAGGGCCACTACGCCACAATGTCTCAGACCGCAAAGAAAACCTCTCTCAGAGACCTAGGTTTGTCTTGCGACGAGTAAGAACATGGAGCACCATCTGAATCGATGCATGAGGGATCGGACGTCTAGGTTCTTGAAGGGGACTCCAAAAAAAAAAAAAACACGGCCAGAAGAACGCTAGCGATCCGAAAAAGAAGATGGAGAGAATACCACAAATCCAAAAGGGAGACTACATGGCAACAATAGACCGTCCTAAGGAGACATGCCTGGCTCAGAATATCTGGATTCAAACATCCATCATCAATAGACCCTTCAATGGAGAGGCACTTTTTGGAAAGGAAGTAGATGAAAGCCTTCAACAGATAAATGACAACGAGACAGCAAGCCCTACAGCAGAGAGGTTCATTTAAAAGGGGTGGATTCAATAATAGCCCACAGGTAGAGGCACCTTTGGTCAGGGACAACAAATGTCACAGCTGTCACAAGGGCAGAATCCAGGACAACAAACAGGTCTGCAATCAAATTACCAAGGTTGGCAACAACAGCAAAAAGAGCCCTTTCGGTCAAGAGTCGATGGCAGAGGGAGAGGACAGTCCTCTAGAGGAAGAGGAAACTGATCCAATTGACTCACTCACCAACAAAGACCCACACAAAACACCAGTGGGAGGAAGAATATCCTTGTTCTTCAAACAGTGGCAAACTATCAACAGACAAATGGATATTAAATTTGGTAAAGTACGGGTATTGCGTAGAGCTGACCAGAAAACCACCTGCAAATCCACCCAAAATAAGAATATTCCCAAAAAACAGTACAGATACTGGTAGAGGCAGAGATCAAGGAATTATACCAAAAAACAAGCAACAAACAGAATTGGTACCATAACAAGAATAGTTCAATCTCTGACAGTGAGGAAGGTCATGAAACTGGTGGGCATCATGTATCCCACTTTTCCCTGATGCATGCTTACACCTGCCCATTCCAAGAATGGCTTGCCAACAGCTGGTCCAAGCCACGGGAAGTTGGGAGGATCTAGTGGTTGTTACACAAAGAGTGGAAGCAGAGATTCAGTAGTGGGCATCCAACAAAATAGCACAAGGGAGACCTTTCAAAAACCCAACTCCATCTGTGACAGTCACCACGGAAGCATACCTCAACGGTTGGGGGGCACATTGCAACCTGCTAAAAGTACGGGGTCAATGGAACAAACGGGATTCCATAAAACACATCAACTTCTTGGAGATGAAAACAGTCTTCCCCTGAATGGTTTTCTGGAATGATTTGAGTGCCAGGAAGACTATCTTAATCCAAACAGACAATACAACAATGTTCTATCTGAACAAACCGGGAGGGACAAAATCCTTTCCCCTCAGCAAACTGGCACAGGAAGTCTGGCAGTGGGCAGTAGTTCACATATCAATCTACAGACAGTACATCTACCAGGAGTAGACAACATTACAGCGCACCAGCTGAGCAGACGGAACTGCTCCCACGAATGGGAGTTGAAACAACGGTACAATACCTTTTCAATCTCTAGGGGACACCAGTGATTGACCTGTTAGCAACAGTGCAGAACAAAAAATGCCAGTGCTTTACCTCGAGGTTTCCACACCGCCTGTCAGAAGGAAATGCACTTTCACTCAACTGGTCACGGACATTTGCTTACGCCTTTCCACCAATACCCCTGATGCAAAGTGTGTTAGAAAAAGCAAAGAAACGAGGAACAAACCTGATCCTCAATGGCCAACACAAACATGGTACTCAACCCTCCTAGAACTATCCAAAGGGGAGAAGTTCAAGATCAAAGCAGACAAAGGCCTGCTAACAATGCAACAAAGCCAAATCTTTCACCCGGAACCAGTGACGCTGAACCTAGCAGCCTGGCGCCTGTGTACATAGAATTTGGCCATCTCAATCTACCTCTATGAACAATGGAAATTCTAAAAGGGGCAAGAAAGCAGTCTAAAAGAAATTGCTATACAGCAAAATGGAAGCGAAATACCACCTGGTGCACCGCTAACAATAAGGTTGGTTCAACTAACACTCAGAAAACCGTAATTACATACCTGACGTACCTCCTAGATAGCAACATCAACTACTCCAGCATAAAGGTACACATGGCTGCCATAGTAGCATACACAAGAGGAAAAACATGTAAATGTTTCTTTACAAGGCAGGTAATTAAAAGGTTCTTAGAAGGAGCAAACATCGCTCCATCAAGAGCAACTCCAGTACCTACATGGAGCCTTAATACAGTACTATCACAACTTATGACCAAACCCTTTGAACCCATGCATACAGCGGACATCAAACACATTACTCTAAAAACAGTTTTTCTCATTGCTATCACATCCCTACGAAGAGTGAGTTACATGCTCTAACAATACAAGAACCACACTTGCAAATCCACAAGGATAAAGTAATCCTAAAGACTAACCCACACTTCCTACCTAAGGTGGGTTCAAAATATCACTTAAATCAAAATATCATCCTGCCTGTTCTCTTCAAAAACAAGAGGGGAAAGAAGCCTCCATACCCTGGATGTAAGGAGGGCACTGCTGTATTTGCAAAAAACAGAACAGATTCGGAAAACAAAACAATTGTTTTTCACCTACGCACATACCAACACAGGATCACCAGTCACTAAGGCGACTATTGCAAGATGGATAGTACAAACCATTCAACCATGTTATGCCAATGCCAAGAAAAGAACTAACAGTTCAGCCAACTGCTCACTCAACAAGAAAGAAATGAGCAACCTTGGTTTTCATGGCAAATGTACCCATTGACTATTTGTGCAGCAGCGATATGGGCATTGCCACACACGTTTACAAAGCATTACTGCGTGGACATACAAATGAGTACGGAAGCTCAAATTGGACAAAGGGTGCTTCAACACCTGTGTGCAAAGTCTTCCTTTCACCACAGCGTCCTAAAAACGGGAGAAACCGCTACCTAGTCTAATGCACAGCATGTGAATCCAAAAGGATTCACGCTGCAAAACGAAATGGTTACTTACCAGTAGGAGTAGTTTTGCAGCTTGAAGAGTTTTCTGGATTCACATACGTTCCACCCGACCTCCCCTACAAGGAAAACAAACTGGTGGGGAAGCATATGATTAAATCAGTTATTCAACAACCATCTCAAGGACTACGACAAATAACTATAAAAAGCAGGATACCGTCTGACGTCAAAAAGGGGACGTCCCTGGCACCAAATGGTGGTCGACAGCGACCAAAACAAGGAAAAAAGAAAACCAAGACAATTTCGGACCCAACCACTAGATCATGGGTACTCACAAACTTTCTCTCGGGGGCCAAATTTACAGTGTGGTTTCTGGCTGAGGGCCGCACCGGTGGGGGCGGGGCCAGTGGGGGAGGGGGCGGGGCTAGAGCAAAAAAAAAACTATGACCATGAGGTTGAACACAGGCCACTGCAGCAGACGCCTTCATCTACTGAGCCACCAGACCCAGTATGCACACCTATCTATCTATCTATCTATCTATCTATCTATCTATCTCCCGCCCTATCTATCGATCTATCTATCTATCTATCTATCTCTCTGTCTCCCGCCCTATCTATCTATCTATCTATCTATCTATCTATCTATCTATCTATCTCTCTGTCTCCCGCCCTATCTATCTATCTATCTATCTATCTATCTATCTATCTATCTATCTATCTCCCGCCCTATCTATCTATCTATCTATCTATCTATCTATCTCTCTGTCTCCCGCCCTATCTATCTATCTATCTATCTATCTATCTATCTATCTATCTATCTCTCACTCTGTCTCCCGCCCTCTCTATCTATCTATCTATCTATCTATCTATCTATCTATCTATCTCTCTGTCTCCCGCCCTATCTATCACTCTGTCTCCCGCTCTATCTATCTATCACTCTGTCTCCCGCTCTATCTATCTATCTATCTATCTATCTATCTATCACTCTGTCTCCCGCCCTCTCTATATCTATCTATCTATCACTCTGTCTCCCGCCCTCTCTATATCTATCTATCTATCACTCTGTCTCCCGCCCTCTCTATATCTATCTATCTATCTATCTATCTATCTATCTATCTATCTATCTATCTATCTATCTATCTATCTCTCACTCTGTCTCCCGCCCTCTCTATCTATCTATCTATCTATCTATCTATCTCTCACTCTGTCTCCCGCCCTCTCTATCTATCTATCTCTCACTCTGTCTCCCGCCCTCTCTATCTATCTATCTATCTATCTATCTATCTATCTATCTCTCACTCTGTCTCCCGCCCTCCCTCCTCCGTTCTCCCTCCGTCTCCCTCCTTCTCCCTCCCTCCCTCCCCCTCCCTCTGTCTCCCTCTCTGTCTCCCTGTCTTCCCCCCTCTCCCTGTCTTCCTCCTCTCCCTGTCTTCCTCCTCTCCCTGTCTTCCTCCTCTCCCTGTCTTCCTCCTCTCCCTGTCTTCCTCCTCTCCCTGTCTTCCTCCTCTCCCTCTCTCTCCCTCCCTCTTCCTCCCTCTGTTGCACTCTGTCTTCCTCCCGCTGTCACCTCACCCCCTGCTCTCACTCCCTGCTGCCCTCCATCACCTCACCCTGCTGTCCTCTGTCACCTCACCCCGCGCTGAGACGGCTTCCAGGGAACGCACACGGCCGCCGCACCCAAGTACTTCACAGGTCTTTTAAAGACCATTCACTTGTTAATGAGACTTTGTTGTATTTCACCTCTTCTTAGCGCCCCTGCATCTCCACTCAATGAGAGGGGAGATGCAGGGGTGCTAAGAAGAGGTGAAATACAACAAAGCCTCATTAACAAGTAAATGGCCTTTAAAAGTATCGCCCGGCCTCACAGCGCCGCGCTGCTGTAACCGGCGGTGTTCGCTGACAAGCACAGGGCACAGGCACTGTCTGCAAGGTCCGCGGGCCGCCAAGGAAGGCTTGCCGGGCCGCCAACGGCCCGCGGGCCGTACTATGAGTACCCGTGCACTAGATGATGAAATAATGCACAGCATGTGAATCCAGAAAACTCTTCAAGCTGCATAACTCCTACTGGTAAGTAACCATTTCGTTTCGTGGGCTTTCAATGAGCTTTGCTGATGTGCTCATTTACTGGGACATATATGATCAATAGGCAATATTTATTTGTGAGAAAGTGGCTCTGTATATACTGTTCCCAAATAGGTACAGTGTGTACAGAGTCCACAGTCCCCAGAGGTTTGGCAGAGGCTTAAGTTCGATATATAACCTTACTCTCTAAAGTGGTAGCTTGGTCGAGCAGTAAGGCAGTATCAGAGGACAGTGTAAAGCATTTCTTGTACACACTCAGTCAGCAAATGGTCTCACACACTCAATAACTGAACTCTAGGCCAATTGTTTATATAAAAAATATATGTCCGTTTTATTTTAGAACCAACAATAGGTATTAAAATATACTTTCTCAGGATGAGAGGCTTCAGTTGAATACTTTTGCAATATGCAATTGACTTTTGTAGATAGTTACAGATTGTTGCAATAGGCAACACAATTTCAAACACAATAATACATTGAGCTCAATGGAAGTTTTAAGTTATTTTGCAATAGATTACTTTTCTAACTCCAGAACTGGATCCTAGATTCAGTCCTGGGACAGTTCTTGGAAACAAATGAGTAAAGTCGACTTAGTCACTGTTGTGATTTGTAGGCAATATTTTGCTATTTTAAAAGTTGACACTGAGAAGAAATTTCATAGAAAAACAGTCAATGATTCCCTATAGGACAAAATTCAAGTTACAGGTATGGTATGTTCGCGTTACTTTTGTAATCCAGTACTGCGCTCCTAGGCTCAGTACTGGGACCTCAATCTAAAACAGGTAAGCAATTACGTTTTCAAAGTTGGTACGATTTTTAAAGAATATTTGTAGTTTGCAAAAATCAACTGAAGAAATTTCACAGAAAAACAGTCAATGATTTCCTATGGAAGAAAATTGGGTTAATGGTAAGTATGGTTGTGAGTACTTTTCAGTGTCAGTGCTGGGCACCAAGATCCAGCACTGGGATCTCTCCTAATAGCAGGTGAGTATTTTCGTTTTCGTTACTCGGTTGATTTTTGGGGAATATTTTAAGTTTTAGAAACTCCACACTTAGAAGAAATTTCAGAAGAAACCAGTCAATGTTACCCTATGGGGGAAAATTGGGTTATCGGCTTTTGGGTAAGTACTTGACTGGCAGAGTTAAGGTTCTGGGCACAGACCCAGGGGTCTCCCAGGGTCAGGTAAGTACAGTTGTTACACCCTCAGCGGCACAGGGGCAGCAGGGTGCAGAGTGAGTTAGGCCCAATGTTATCCTATGTGAGGCAGGGGGGCCTTGGTTGGTGGTTGCTGACTAGCAGGCCACGAGGCTGTGGGAGCTGGGCTCCTGGTCACTTGCTCAGGGCAAATGGGGAAGTAGATAGGTGTAGTGGTTACACTGCCAGGGCCACTCGGGCGGCTGGGTGCAGGGTGCTTTTGAGCCTTCGGGCGCTCAATGGATTTCAATGGGAAAGCTCCTGGTTGAACAAAGGCTGCAAGCTCTGGGACGAAGATTCTTCAGGTGCCACCACCACTTCGAGAGGTAAGTTGGGTAGTTGGAGGATAGGTAGGTACCCAGGAGTTGGGCACAGGGGGCTGCAGGGCGCCGGGGTGCCTTTTGGTGTCGGGAAATCTTACCCTCTGTTGATCGCGGTTGGGGTGGTACCTGGTTCTGAGGCTGCAGGCGTCCGGAGTGTCGAGGTGAGTCCTTGGGTGCTGGATTCGGGGTCACAGTCGCCAGGGGGACGTCCTTGGGGTCTTTGTTCACTCGGCACAGGCAAGGCTTGGCGGGTGCAGAGTGTGCAAGGTTCGCGGTACCGGGCTGATGCCAGTGGTTAGAAGCTGGTTTTGAGCAGAGCCTCTGCTCATGGGAGACCTAGGTGCTTAGAGCCAAAAGGTAGCCAGGTTCTCCGGGGTTTGTGAGGTTGCTGGCCACAAGAGGTGCCGGGATGTAGCAGGTTCGAGGGTCGACATGCCGGTAGGGCTGGGAGCCAAAGCAGTTGGGGTCTTCCTCTTCTTAACAGCTGCACGGCAGATCTTCTTTCTAATTGTTCTTCTTTGTTTTTCGGAATCTGAAATCTGAGGAAGGAAGTTTCAGGGTGCCCCTAAATACTAGATTTAGGGGCGTTACAGGTAGGTAAAGGGCAGGGACCAATGGGTCCCTGTCCTGGGGTGGGTACACCACCTATTGTGCCACTCTCCAGTGGGAGGGGGGCAGTAGCCTGGTCCTGATTGGGCAGGGCCTCCCATCTTCAAGATAGCGAGTGCCCGGAGATGTGCTTCACCTCACCTCCCCACCTGAGGGGTGGGGTTGGCAGGCTGGCACATCCCCTGTCCTTATTTGGGGTTTCCGGCCAGTCTTCCTGCCAGAGTTGGGGTTGGAACCGGGGGGGGCCAGTTTGCTGGGTACAGCAAGTGGCTTGGGGAAGCTCACAGAGGCGGCATGCCTTTGAAGCTTCTCCCTGTCCATCCTGGGGGAGGAGACCTAGCACCTCGCCCAGGATGTGCATTGTTGCAGGCCCAGGAGAGCGGGGGCTCTCCTACCCAGGGGTCCAGCAACACGTCTGCTGTGTGGCAGCCTAGGCAGCCTCCCAGACCAGACGTGGATTGTAGGTTAGGTTTCAGGGGGCACCTCTAAGGTGCCCTCTGTGGTGCTTTGTACATTAAATCCCACACTGGAATCAGTGCGCATTTAATGTGCTGAGAAGTTTGATATAAAACTTCTCAGTCTTCAGTGTTGCCATTAAGGTGCTGTGGAGTTCGTGTTTGACGAGCTCTCAGCACCATGTACTCTTAAGTGGCAGCACTGCACTTACAGTGCCCAGGAATGGTCCTGGGTACTGTAGGGGCACAGGGCTCCTGCTCCTGTTCCCACACCACTGGCATAGGGCACCCAGCAAGAGGGGTGGCTGATGTATGCCAGGGCAGTGTAGGTGGTGGGCATGGCACACAGGGGTGTGTACCATGTCGACTTTGTTTTGTCTTGTACCCAGACACTCAGCTTGCAAGGGCAGTGTGTGTGTGTGTGTGTGTGTGTGTGTGTGTGTTAGGGTACAGGGCCTCTGAGGGTGGCACAATGAGTGCTGCAGCCCTTAGAGGCCTTCCCTGGTCACAAGGCCCTGGGTACCTAGGGTACCATTTACCAGGGGCTGACATGTGGCCAGGGTTTGCCAATTTGGGTTTGAGGTTTTTAGGGAAGGAACATAGGCCCTGGGTGTGAGAAAGTGGCTCTGTATATACTGTTCCCTAATGGGTACAGGGTGTACAGAGTCCACAGTCCCCCAGAGGCTGATAGAGGTCAAAGTTAGGTATGACCTTACTCTCAAAAGTGGTAGCTTGGTCGAGCAGTAAGGCAGTACCTGAGGACAGTGTAAAGCATTTATTGTACACACTCAGTCAGCAAATGGTTTCACACACTCAATAACTGAACTCTAGGCCAATGGTTTATATATATAAAATATATGCTTGTTTTATCTTTAGAACCACAAAGGGAATAAAAATATACTTTTCTCAGAATGAGAGATTGAATATAAATACTTTTGCAATAAGCAATGGATTTTTGTAAACAGTCACAGTTGGTTGCAATAAACAATCCTATTTCCTAAACATAACAATGCATTGAGCTCAATGGTAAATTCAGGTTGTCTTGTAATAAATTACTTTTCAGATTACTTTTGAAATTCCAGGTCTGGCTCCTAGATCCAGCTCTGGGTCAGTACTCAGAATCAAGTGATGAAAGTCGACTTAATAACTGTAATGATTTTTAAATAATATTTAGCTATTTCAAAAGTTAGCACTTAGAAAATATTTCAAAGAAAACATTCAATGGATCTCTATGGCAAGAAATTCAAATTGCAGGTAGAGTACTTTATTGTTACTTTAGTAATCCAGGACTGGGTACCTAGACCCAGGACTGGGGTCCTTATCAGAAACAGGTAAGTAATTTCGTTTGCAGAAATGGTACGATTTTAAAAGAATATTTCAATTTTGCAAAAATAGACACTTAGAAGAAATTTCACAGAAAAGCAGACAATGGTTTCCTGTGGAAGAAAAATGAGTTAAAGGTAAGTACAGTTGTGGACACTCTTCAGAGTCAGGGCTGGGCACCAAGATCCAGCACTGGGAGCTCACCTAAGAGCAGGTGAGTAAATTCGTTTTTGTCACTTGGCTGATTTTTAGTGAATATTTGCAGTTTTGAAAAGTTCACACTTAGAAGATTTTTCAAGAAAAAGCCAGTCAATGTTACCCTATGAGGAAAATGAAGTTAGCGGTTTAAGGGTAAGTACCCGACTGGCAGAGTTGAAATTCCGGGCATAGACTCAGGGGTCCCCCAGTGTCAGGTAGGTACAGTTGGTTCACCCTCAGCGGTTTCAGGACGGCCGGGTGCAGAGAGAGTTAGGCCCAATGTTATCCTATGAGGGATAGGGGAGGCCTTGGTTGGTTGCTGCTGTCTGGCAAGCCACGCGGCTGTGGGAGCTGGGCTCCTGGTCACTTACTCAGGGCAAGTGGGGACGTAGGTTAGTGTAGAGTGCACTGCCAGGGCGGCTGGGTGCAGGGTGCTTTTGAGCCTTCGGGCGCTCAATGGAAGTCAATGGGAATGTTCCGGTTTGGAAAAAGGCTGCAAGCTCGGGGACGAGGATGCTTCAGATGCCACCACCACTTCGAGAGGTAAGTTGGGTAGTTGTAGGTTAGGTGGGTACCCCGGGATTGGGCACAGGGGGCCGCAGGGCGCCGGGTGCAGGGGTGCCTTTTGATGTCGGGAATCTTACCCTCTTGTTGATCGCGGTTGGGGAGGCACTCTGTTCTGAGGCTGCAGGCTTCTTCCGGAATGTCGAGGGGGGTCCTTGGGTGCCGGACTCGGGGTCACAGTCGCCGTGGGGTCGTCCTCAGGGTCTTTGTTCACTCCGGCACTGGCCAGGCTTGGCTGGTGCAGAGTGTGCTGGGTTCGCGGTTCCGGGCTGCTGCCAGGGGTTAGAGATAGGTTTCTGAGTAGAGCCTCTACTCATGGGAGTCCCAGGGGCTTTAGAGTTCAAAGGTAGCCAGGTCCTCCGGGGTTTTTGAGGTTGCTGGCCACAAGAGATGCCACGCTGGAGCAGGAGCAGGTTCGAGGGTCGACAGGCCGGTAGGGCTGGGGCCAAAGCAGTTGGTGTCTTCCTCTTTTTAGCAGCTGCAGGGCAGGTCTTTGTTCTTCTTGCTCTTCTTGTAGTTTCGAATCTGGGATCTTGGGAAGGAAGGTTCAGGGGGCCCCTAAATACTAGATTTAGGGGCGTTACAGGTAGGTGAAGGCCAGGGACCAATGGGTCCTTGTCCTGGGGTGGTTACACCCCCTATCCTGCCTCTCTCCTGTGGGAGGGGGGCAGTAGCCTAATCCTGATAGGGTAGGGCCTCCCATCTTCAAGATGGCGAGAGCCCGGAGATGTGCTTCACCTCGCCTCCCCCACCTGAGGGGTGGTGTGGGCAGGCTGGCACATCCCCTGTCCTTGTATGGGGTTTCCGGCCAAGCTTCCTGCCAGAGTGGGGGGTTGCAGTGGCCTGGGGAAACTCCAACTGGCGGCATGCCTTTGAAGCTTCCCTTTGCTCATCCTGGGGGAGGAGATTTCTCACCTCACCCAGGATGTGCATTGTTGCAGGCCCGGGAGAGCAGGGGCTCTCCCACCCAGGGGTCCAGCAACGTGTCTGCTGTGTGGCAGCCTGGGCAGCCTCAGAGCAGACGTGGATTGTAGGTTAGCTGTAAGGGGGTATCTCTAAGATGCCCTCTGGGGTGCTTAGTACATTAAATCCCACACTGGCATCAGTGTGGGTTTAATGTGCTGAGAAGTTTGATACCAAACTTCCCAGTCTTCAGTGTTGCCATTATGGTGCTGTGGAGCTCGTGTTTGACGAGCTCTCAGCACCATGTACTTGTAAAAGGCAGCACTGTACTTACAGTGCCCAGGAATGGACCTGGGTACTGTAGGGGCACAGGGCTCCTGCTCCTGTGCCCACACCATAGGCATAAGGCACCCAGCCAGAGGGGTGGCTGACATATGCCTTGGCAGTGTAGGTGATGGGCATGGCACACAGAGATGTGTGCCATGTCGACTCTTTGTTTTGTCCTGCACCCAGACACTCAGCCTGCAAAGGCAGTGTGTGTGTGTGTGTGTGTGTGTGTGTAAGGGTACAGGGCCTCTAAGGGTGGCACAATGAGTGCTGCAGCCCTTAGAGGCCTTCCCTGGTCACAAGGCCCTGGGTACCTAGGGTACCATTTACCAGGGGCTGACATGTGGCCAGGGTTTGCCAATTGGGAGTTTGTGTGTTTTAAGGAAGGAACATAGGCCCTGGGCACCTGATTGGCAGGAGCCCAGGGCACAACAAGGAAAAGTGCATCAGCTATTAGGCAAAAAAAAAGGGGGGGTTACTGCAACAGAAACCCACTTTCTCACACTGGGCACCTGATTGGTAGGGGTCCAGGGCACAATCAGTCAAAGTACATTCAGCAATTCGAGGGGCGCTTCCCCCCGGGACGCAGATGGTCTTTCGGATTTGGAGGCAGGCCCTGCGTCGTATGGGATGGTGGAATACCCTAACTGGGGAGACTCCCCTCTGGGGCAATGGACGCTTGCCGGAGCTGGCGGCTCTACGGGGATTCACGGGTTGGGATAACATTGGAATATCATCGCTGGGCGACGTACTGTCGGGAGTTACGCTAAAATCGTTCCAGGAATTAAGCCGGGAGTATGACATGCCACGAACCCAGTTTTTCCGATACCTGCAGTTTCGCCACGCCATTGCCCCGTACTTGGAGGGTCTGGAGTCCGTGCCGGAGTTCAGCCCCTTGGAGGCGAGGGTGTTTATGGGTAACCTGGAAACCAAAAAAATTTCACGCATTTACCAGTCGCTGGTTGTTCATTGCTCCCCCTCGCTACAGAAATTACGGGATGCGTGGGTAAGGGATGTGGGAGATCTAGACGAGGATGACTGGAGGGAAGCGTTAGCGGCCCCTAGGGAGGCGGCCATTGCAATGCGGCTGCGTCTCATTCAATTCAAGTACCTGCACCGCACATACTATACTAGACAGCGGCTGTGGCGGGCGGGTCTAATCGCCTCCCCAGATTGTCTTCGATGTGGATCGGAAGTTGGGACACTTCTACACACGGTGTGGAGCTGTGGGTCCTTATCTCGCTTCTGGAAAGGGGTATGGGATAGCCTGTCGGAAGTCCTGGGATGGGAGCTCCCTCGTACGCCAAGGTTGGGACTCCTGCACGTCATGGAGGGAATTGGGGGCAATGTCCATAAGCGACACTTGCTGCTACTAGGTCTTACCCTGGCCAAGAGAGACATTGCACAGGCCTGGAAGAACCCGCGGCCCCCTTCGGTGCTAGCCTGGAAAAGGGGACTTGATTTTTGTATGGGCATGGAGCAACCGATCTTCGTAGCTCGGGGATGCCCGCGTAAACATTTTAAAATCTGGCAGCGGTGGGCAGACTTCAGAGGCATTTGGTTGGAGCCGCCAGGGGACCAAGACCCAGGGCAGGAATTCTGAGGAGACAGGGCAGGCCAGGAACACGCCATGTTACGGATGGGGGCCGAAGGATGGGAGGGGGGACTGTAACAGTGACCATGCGATGGGGGGGGGGGGGGTGGTAACCGGGAGGAGGGGGCAGGGGGTTGGGAGGGGGAGAGGAGGGTGGGGGGATAGTTTAGGTTTGAAAGTAGGTGTAGTATGTTCTTCGTTTAACAGTAAAACAAAATGGATTGTGCTGTTGTTATTGTCATACATCTGCCTGGCTGACATACCTGGAGGTCAGGGCTCAGCAACTGTAATGCAATCATTTAATAAAATTTGTTTTAAAAAAAAAAAAAAAAAAGTGGGGGCATACCATGCAAGAAAGATGGCACTTTATCACATTATTGGAATGATTTCCCAGTTCCTCTATGTTCCACTTGTGTACAAACACTAGCCTGGCATGTCCTTGCAATAATTTCAGATTAGTAAACTGGTTTTTGTGAATCATTAAAAGTGAAGAAGAGATGTTCCCAACTTGGCTGTGTGATTAGTTAATTTTGATGTGTTAAGTTTTTAAAGCTTTTTTTAAAAAGAGAAGAACATAAACATTATTAGTCTGCTTCTGGAAAAATGTTAAATTTAAACCATACGTTTTAATAAAAATTGCATTTGGATAAGCTCTTTTCATTACTGCCCAAAATGACTGCAGTTGGGGCTGAAGCACCTATCCTTTCTAAGGATTGCAGTATAGAAGTTACACTTGGACAGCATGTATACATCTCTTGCTGTACATACTAATTAAGTGCAGCCCACCCTGAAAGTGTGACATTGATTCTGTGTTTTGCGATCTTCCACACTAAGTTGTATTGATGCATAAACAAATTATCGACTTCCTTAACATAGTAGGTTTTGGGATCCGTAATAGTGTACTGCAGCACTCTTCTAATAGCTCATTCCATGAGTTCTATACTTGGGGTTGGCACCACATTTTGAATTACTTTTTTGCAGAAAATTTATGCTATTGTGATACTGATCTAAAATGGCTGTTTACTCGAGGAACGTCTGAGCTCTGCTTATAGACCCAAATAGTTTTGGCTTTGGAGCAGTGTGGGAAAAAAAGGCTAATTTCCACCTTGGATAATGGAGCACAACCTCTAAGACTAGGTTCTGCGCCCTGTTGTGCAACATCATAAATATGTCTGCAGGTTGCAAGCCAGGCCTTAAAACGCTTGTGTATAGATATTGTTTTTTTTTTGGGGGGGTGTAACAGAAAATTACTATCAAGCCCTCTCTTGTCTGTCCTCACACTTGCAATCCTACCAATTCGCTCTGCCTTACTTTGGCAATTACCCACAGATGTCTTCTACTGTTTGCATGCAACGCCTTTTGAAATTGTTAACTTTGTGCCTTCTTTTATGAACAGGGAATGTGTGCAGTGCAAAGCTTTCAACAAAGGAGAAAAGAAAGATGTGTGTGAACAAGAGTGTAAGCATTTCAACACTACAATTGTAGAAAGTCGAGACAAGTTACCACAGCCAGGACAGGCTGATGCTCTGACGCACTGTAAAGAGAAAGATGCTGACGACTGTTGGTTCTACTTCACATACTCTGTCAATGGAACGAATGAAGTTGTTGTCCACGTGGTAGACAAACCAGGTATTAAAAACTACAATTTTGCTTTCACCTTTACAATACAGTGAGTGCTCCTTATGTTACTGTTATATAAAGTTTTTACCCGATATTCGTAGTACAGTTGCCTAGTTTTTACATACCTTAGGCCTGAAGCATAGTGCCGGTGAAGGTATGCTATTATGGCTGGATTCAACACCTACCTGGTTATTGTATCTTTGTTGCAGCACTTGTTAAGACTTCTAATTTAGGAATGTCACGTTTTGACACTGTGTCTCATGAGCATAATGTGAGCTGTATTTCTCACAGGAAGTACAGTAGCTAATAGCAATGCGAGTTTGGATTCGCTTTCAAAATTCTTTTAAAACCCAGTTGATTCTGAGGCAAGCTGTCAGCCATGTGAGAACTTGAAGGTAAAGATTTTGCTTATTTCTTTAAATGATAAGTTTCCCTTTAATTCCAAAGAGTGGGCAAATCTCGTCAAGCGGAAAGTTAATTCTTGCTATGGGTAGATGCACGCAACACTGGAGAAAAATCTAATCCTAGAAAGACAGGTTAAATATATCCTTGCACCATTTGTGACAAGTCTTCCCATCCAAATTAAATTTTTTGCAGTACACAAATTTAGGTATACTATTTTGTGTCACCATTCTTTTAATGGTAAAGGCTCCAGCCAGTGGCTCAAAGAACCTGGTTCATGTCAGTTTGACAGCTGTGCTTTCAAAACTCCGACCTAAACTAATTCAGATTTTCATGAACATCATAGATCTATACAAAAAGAAAAGTGTTACGGTGAAAAGACCTTAATAAGGATGCACATGCTGGTTCTGCAAGTCTGGACAAATGTCAGGATCTTTGACCAAAGCCCGGCCATGTGCAGTGCTGAATGGACACATTGCAGTTGAATGAAGTGGATTATAAAGAAAAGTAATTCAGCAAAAAACAGTTTATTTATGATTCAGCAATTATAAACCAGGAAGCTATACTTAGTGCAGACTCAACACACAATACATACCATATACTATGTTCAGTGTAGCCATTTCTCAAAGTCACACAAAAAGACTGTCTACCAAGAGCTAAACATGATGGGGGCATTAGTTATAGCATGTGTTTTGTGCATTCCATACCATAACTGGCAAATTTCTTCTGATATTGATATATAAAATTATGATTATTTGGGCAAGCGCTCCTCATTCGAATGAGGGCTGCCACAGATTGCCAGAACATTAATTTACATCCAAAAAAACAGATGTGTCGATAATGACCAAGCTGTTTGTTTAACATCATATAACAAAATATATTAATCACTGAACCCTGTGAGTTCTGCATTTAATCCCTGGAGTGAGTGTGTCTGATGAGGGAGAGGGGGGGTCATATGTAGTATAAATGGGTTGGCAACCCTTGATAGCACTCGAGATAGACCTGAGGGCTTGCCAGAGAATCATATCCGGTACTTGCATGAAGATACAGCCCCGCACACACAAGCTCACCCACAGACACCCCAATATTTCTTTCTAGTGTTGGGCCCAGTCATGTGCTAATTATTTTTCTTAGTCCACGCACAATGCACTATGTCTGAACAGGTCAGGAATATTTCCCCTCACTTATCGTCCTCTCCCCTTCATCCCATAAGAGGTGATTAAGATCAGCCGGTCTCCATGACATTCATCCCAGTAGCAGTAATCTGAACTATACAGCCCTGGTATTCTGTGCTCCTGGAGATTTCCTTTAATCCACACAAAAAGCCCCTGTTGAGGCAGGACCTTTTTACTCCGCATCTGGGCCATTTCTGATACACTGATCCCAGACAGCTGAGCCCTAGTGATTTGCCACCCGAGTTCCTAGAATTTGGTTACATGAAAGTTCTAGAAGAATGCATGATTCTCCTTTGAGGGGCACATAAGAACACTACCTGTGCCTATTGTACAGAAATTAATGCACTACTGTTTCTCCAGACATTTGGAGCCTTTTAATGCCTGTGCTAGAGATTGTTTGCTACCTCTTACACCTATACAAGGCAGGCCATGCCTACTCTTCTGTATTTCTGTATGTTTACCCCTAACCCCAGTTGCATCGTATTTACAAAACAGAACACATCACTTTTCAAGGTCCCAGCCATCAAGACCTTCATGGAGGGCCTTAAAAGGGTAAGGCCTCCCAAAGCGTTCCTGCCCCATTGTGGAACCTAAATATTTTCCTCGAATGACTCGTGTCTATTTGAGCTTCACACTCAGGAAACCTACAGTTCTTCTCTTGGAATGTGGCTTTTAGTCTGTCACTTACCTCAGATCATTAGTGGGCTCCAAGATCTTACAATATTGTAATCATACATCCAAGTTCACATGGATAGAATCATCCTTTGGAGCAATCCTGCATTTATTGCAAAAGCCCGCCTCACCCTTTCACATGAAACAGGCCACTGAGCTACCGTCTTCTTCCAGTAACCAGAATCTGTAACAGAAAAAAAGCCCTTCACATCCAAATGTTGACGGACTTCATGTACTATATTGATAAAGTATGCAATGTATGTGAATCTGTAACACTACACACATGACAGATGATTTTGCAGCATTAATCTTTTCTAGATCCATATGCTGTGTATTATTCCGCCATCTAGCGGTTGGATACGGAATTCTCCAATATAGTAGTATTTTTTTCTATTTTAGTTTTTTGTTATTGGGCGTTGACAGTGCCACCATTTGGTGTCCTAACCTACCACCTCTGGCATCATAAGCCCGTCCCGGAAGCTTCCACTCGTGGTCTCCATCTTCAGATTCTCTGGATGCTTTGCTGAGGGCTCTCCAAGCCAGGAAAAGAATGAAGTTCAGACTAAGTTTGTTGAAGAAATTTGGAAGAAGATAATCTCACAAAGGTACCAGGGAATATTGCCATCAGGGGATTTTTTTTCTGAGTTTTTAGAGAATGCCCGGACAGCTGCTTCCTGTCTGTATGATGAAGACGCCATTTCAATTCTGCTCGAAATGCCCTCTTAAATTAACACAGAAAGACCAACATCAGGTGTGTAACCTTTTTCTTCCACTCTACCATCAGAGAGACTGTGAAGCAAGACAAAGTGACGAGAGAAGCAGAGACAGGTGCACTACACCATGCAGGGACATAGGCAAACACCCTCCTGAAGAGACCTGGGAGAAGCTGAGGACACTGACCTGAGAATCTTTAAGGTCAAAGGAGAATCGCTGAAAACCAAAGAAGAAATCAAGGTAAAACAAAAAAGTCAGTTGTTGTCAGTCTCGAAAATCGGACTCAAAAGTACAAAAGAGAGCCTCAACGCTTAAAAACTCGCTGAGCAAAGGCAGACCTGGACACAAAGAGCTCCTTGGATCCTCAACAGAGACACCACTGGTGGAAAGTCTCCCGATAAGCCTACTGCGTCGAAAGACATTAGAAGTTGAGACGTTCCGACGCCGAAAAAGAAAAGTCTGGAGGAGCCCAAGAACTCAAAGATCGACACTTCTTCGAAAGAATCCTCAACGTCCAAAAGAAAATAGAGGCTTGACCCCGAAGAGTGCTCTGTGGAAATAGAGAGGAAGAGGCGACTGAAGGCAGAGATGGCAGCTTTGATCCAAAAGGAGGCTTTCAACGCTTCCCTTAGAGAATTGCGAATTCCACAAAAAGCTTTTACACCAAAAGAGCAATGCGAGAAAGGCGGTAGAGGAACTGTACCCTCCCATGACACCAGAATGTCAGGAAGAAGAGTAGGAATCCTATGAGGAGTAGGACCAAGTAGGCTTGGGAATGTTTTGGGGATCAGAGGATTCTGAATATGCTGAGACGCAATGGCATCCACTTGGGACAGATTCCCCTGAAGAAGGGATTGATTTGTTATCCGTTGATGACATTGCTATGTACAGTCAGATCATCAAGAAGGCTGCTGACAAATGCAGGGCTGCCCCCTTATTTATTTGCTCTGGCTATGGAGCCATTGGCTGCATGGGTGCGCATCGATGCACAGATACAGGGTTTTGAATGGGCTACGGTATTGTCGGATAGGATTGCACTATATGCGAACCACGTCCTTTTCTTTCTCACAGCCGTAGACAGGACAGGGCCGCGGCTATTGCGTATCATGCAGATTTTGAGAGACATCTTGACTATATATGAATCCCCGTAAGTCCACGTTATGGATTCTGGGGGATCGAATGGGCATGGGCGCGTTGATCTCTTCGGTTCAGGTGGCGGGGCTGAAATACTTAGGCGTGTTCCTGTCAGACGGGCCCGTGGTCTCCTGGGAGCGTAACCTGGTTCCAGTGTGGGAACGAATACACGACGACCTCAAGGCCTGGTCCCGTATGCCTCTGTCGATATATGGCAAATCGGTTATGTTTAAGATGGTGGCGCTACCCCGGCTCCTTTATCAGCTACAAAATCACCCCTATCAGATCCCGCCCCGATGGTTCCGACCGGTGAATTCGGCGCTTGGGCAGTTTCTATGGGAGGGGGGAAGGGTGCGGGTGGCCCTACGAACGTGCTTCTTGTCCAACTATTGTGGGGGGGCTAGCATCCTCTGACATTCACTCGTACTATCAAGCCTCGCATCTGCTGGTCCTCGATGAGTGGTGGTACGGTAATAGGAAAGACCCAGCGTACGCGGTCGAGCGGCAACTCATGGGACACCACTCGCTGCACGCAATTCTTTATTCGGCACCTCTGCGGGGTTCACTGCCGTCGGCTACAAGAGTAGTATTTCAGATCGGGAGGCAGGAGCTGCGACGGATGGGGTGGTGGAACACGCTGACTCGGGAGACCCCCCTTTGGAATAATGGGCGCATACTTCAGCTGGCGGCCCTACAGGGCTTCCAGGGGTGGGATAACCTAGGCATCTCAGTCCTGGGTGATGTTATGAGGGGGCTGACACTCCAATCCTTCCAGGACCTCCAGAAAGAATTCCTCATGCCACAGTCCCGGTTGTATCGATACCTTCAATTTAGGCACGCCCTGTCCCCTAGCCTAGAGGACCTGGAGTCCTGCTGGAATTTAGCCCGCTGGCGGCAAAAGTTTTTATGGGGGACCTTAAAGACTATAACATCTCCCAGATTTATCAACCCCTGGTTACTCGTTGCTCCCCCACGCTACAGAAACTCCGGGGAGACTGGGAGGGCGATGTGGGTCCGCTAGAGGAGGACTGGACCGCGGCCCTAGCTGCTCTGCGGGGGGCGGCCATAGCAGTACGACTTCGCCTCGTCCAGTTCAATTATTTACACCGGGTTTATTTTACACGAGTGCGCCTGTGGAAGGCGGGGCTGATAGCCTCTCCCATGTGTCTTTGATGCTGCCAGGAGGAGGGTACATTTATTCATACAGTATGGCATTATCTTTCCCTAGATCATTTCTGGAGGGGGGTATTTACCGGTCTCTCGCAAGTCCTGGGGTGGTAGCTCCCCTGCACACCGCGACTTGCTCTGCTCCATGCTATGGAGGGGATAGGAGGCAATATTTACAAGCGGCACCTAATGCAATTGGCCTTTGCTCTAGCGAAAAGGGACATAGCCAAGGTATGGAAGGCACCAAGGGCGCCTTGGTGGCTGCATGGAAGAATGGCCTGGACTTCTGCATGGGGCTGGAGCAACCCATCTTTGCTGCTAGGGGGTGCCCGCACAAACACTACAAGATTTGGAAATGATGGGCGGATTATCGGGGCCTGCTGTTGGAACCGGCATCAGCAACAGAGGCCCACCCTCTGGGATAATTCATATTTCCAAATTCGGAGAGTGGAGGTGTGGTGTTGGGGGGTGCCCGGAGGGGAAGACCCCCTGCTTTATTTCCAAGCTTTGTTCCGGATTGTGAGGACTTAGTGCGATTGGTGGGAGGGGGAGGGTTGCAGGGGGAGGGTGTTGGAGCAATCTTTATATTCTTTGTTTTTTTCTTTTTCCTATTTATCTGAAAAATGTCCAAGTCATTATTTGTGTATGGTTTGATTGTGCAGTTGTCTCTGGAGTACAGAGCCCTGCAATATCTGTGCAACTTGGCAAATAAAATTTGTTTTAAAAAAAAGGCTGCTGATAAATATGGAGTTCAGCTTGCAGAGAAGACTCAGTCATGCTTCCTCCTATAGACTTTAATTCCATCACAGACAATGCTACCCAGTGTTCTGGACCAGGGGAGGGAAGCTTTCAAAGCGCCTGCTACTTGCAGGTTGGTGACACTGAGGGCTGAGAAAGTATAAGCACTCATCAAAGGACCCTCCATACATAAAGGACACAGTGCCTGCAGACTCAACCATAACTTCCACTGCAAAGAAAGCCAATATTTCATCAACTTTGGGCCACCCCCAGACAAGGAAAGTAAGGATCTAATGGGTGAAAGGAGCACAACCAATCACTGGCCGTCTTTATATAAGCTATCTTAAACAAGCACTTTTTTAGGACATACAAAAAGTAGTGAGTTATATTCAGTCCGCTCTTTTCCTCCAGATCATAATGGTAAATGGCTAGATTCATGGAGTATATTAGTATCTCATGTTTCATATAGCATACACTTCAACAACAACCATGAGAGAAGAGGTGGATAAGTTGCAAACTGTGTTTGTTTGAATCTTGTTTCCCCTTCCCATCTTTAGCACAGTGTATCATACTGGTCCGATACGTTTTCACCATCTGCCTCATTTTCCATCACTTCAGAAATCGGCAGTGGCTAATGATGGTCCGTTTAATTTGTGGTAGTGTGGGCGAGCAGTAAGACTTTATCAGAGGGTAGTGTTAAGCATTTGTTGTACACCCTCAATTAGCAAATGATGTCACACACTCAAAGACTGAACTCAGACCAATTGTGTTTGTATACCAATATGGTTAAGTTATTTTAGTTCTAGAACCAAGCCTGGCACAGGTAAGTGAAATAAATGCTTTGCAAAATCTTATGCAGTGTTTACCTCTAAATGCAGGTTCACGTGCAGTGTGATTGAAATAAAGGGAAGTCAAAATATCTAAATTACAGTACAGAATACTTTTCAGTTACTTTTTAGATTACTTTTTAAGTTACTTTTTCTCCTCCGTGTGATATGCCTAAATATCACACTGGGACATTTCCTAGAGAAAAGGTAAGTAAAATCAGTTTTGCACATTTGTAGTTATTCAGGTTCCCATACAAATCTACTCCACATGTAGAATGTTTTTCAGAGAAAACCAGTCAATCTATTCCTATGGAGAGAAATGAATTGATCGGTTACCAGGTAAGTACTCAGTCTTTGGGGTTGAGTTTCTGGGGTTAGATCAAGGGTGCCCCCAGGGTCAAGGATGCCCTCTTGTTACACCCTCAGCGGCACAAGGGCGTCCGGGTGCTGATTCCCAATTTTATTCAAAGGGGGGGGTAGGGAGCCTCTGGTTGGTGGCTGCTTAAGAGCAGGCCTCATGGTTGTGGGGGCAAAGCTCCTGGGGTTTAGCTCCGGGCAAAGGGGGATCTGAGTTGGCACCTAAAGTACACCCGCAGTGGCACAGGGGCGGCTGGGTGCAGGGTGCTGCTTTGGCCTCGAGTGGTCTGTTGATTTCAATGGGGATTCTCCGGTTTCAACAGACTGCAGGCCCGGGGACGAAGATCTTCTGGAGGTGACCACCGGTTGGAGAGGTAAGTTGGGATGCTGGGATACTGTCTGTTGGGCCACCCTAGGCTGTGTGACTTTCGGGTGCAGGGGTATCTTTAAGCGTTGTGTTTTCCTTACCAGCTCCGGTCGCGGTCGGGGGGGATCCTCTGGAAAGATCCTTCAGGCTTCGCTGGGAGATACAAGGCAGGTCAGAGGTAACAAGATCTCAGGACAGGATCGCCGGGGAGGCCTCCTCGTGGTGTTGGGCAACTTGAACTCGGGCCGTAGGAGCTTGGTGCAGAGTGGTGCAGACACGCGTATTTGGCTGAAGCCAGAGTTTGGGTAAGCAAATCCAGTGCTTACGGGAGACCGAGTCTTTTCTGTCGAAGGCACGGCAGGTCCTCTGTGTTCTTGAGGTTGCTGGCTGCAGGACACACGGGATTTCGCTTCTGCAGTTTCGAGGTGTGGTTAGGACGGTAGGGCAGGGGCCAAGTCAGTGGGCGTCCTTCTTAGTTTCAGCACTGCTCTTCGGTCCTTCTTTTTCTCTTGGTTGGTTCTTGTCTGAGGAGGCAAGGTTCCGGGGTGCCCCTAAACACTAGATTTCGGGGCGTTAAAGGTAGGTAAAGGTTGGGACCAATTGGTCCCTTCCTTGAGGTGGGTACACCCCCTATTATGCCACCCTCCAGTGGGAGGGGGGCATATGCCTCACTCTGGTTGGCTGGATCCCCCCCCATCTGCAAGATGTCGGAGACTGAGTTGTTTCACCTCGCCTCCACCACCTGAGGGGTGGGGTTGGCAAAGTTGGGCACATCTCCCTTCCTCACTTTGTTTTCCCGCCGATTCTCCCGAACAAAGCGGGGGTCTGAACCAGTGTGGGCCAGTTGCTGGAAGCAGCAAAGGGCCTTGGGAAACTCACAAACGCGGCAAGCTTTGAACCTACCCCTTAGTGGACCCTGCCCATCCTGGGGAGGAGGCTTGGCACCTCGTCCAGGATGTGCATTGATTGTTTCAGACCCCCGAGAGCAGCAGGCTCTGGATCTAGGGGTCCAGAAACCTGTCTGGTGGTGGCAGCTGGTAAGAAGCCACTCAGCCTGGACACTGTTAGGCTAAGATGCCATCTGTGTGCATTTTTCATTAAATCCCACACTGGTATCGGTGCAGGTTTAATGTGCTGAGAAGTTTGATACCAAACTTCCAAGTTTTCAGTAAAGCCTTTATAGTTGGGTGGAGTACGTAATGACAAACTCCCAGCACCATATACTCTTAATGACAGTACTGCACTTACAATGTCTAAGAATTGACTTAGACACTGCAGGGGTTCAGGGCTCATGCACCTGTACCCTCACCACTGGTATAGTGCACCCAGCTAGAGGGGTGACTTGACCTGTGCCAGGGCACAGCATGCAAAGGCTGGGAGGTGTGTGTGTGTGTGTGTGTGTGTGTATGTGTACACGTGTGTGTACATGTGTGTGTGTGTACATGTGTGTGTGTACACGTGTGTGTGTACATGTGTGTGTACACGTGTGTGTGTGTGTACACGTGTGTGTGTGTGTACACGTGTGTGTGTACACGTACACGGCCTCTAAAGGTGGCACAGTAAGTTCTGCAGCCCTTAGAGGCCTTCCCCGACCTGTGGCCGGAGAGTGCCAATTGTGTTTTGTTTGCAATGCAGTTTAGGGAAAGAACATGGGTACCTGTTTGGCAGGAACCCAGGGCACACTCAGTCAAAGCACATCAGCAGTTCAGCAAAAAAGTGTGGGCAACCATGCAAAAAGAGGGCACTTTCTTACAAGAGTGTAGACACGCTTTTGATGAGCCTGCCTCCTCTGCTTCCCAAGTGCACCGTCTCCAAGACAGATCCACTCATTTCATCTCAACCCACTTCTCTTGTGAACCTCTCTAGTGTTGGTAAGTTGTGCAATCTTATGCACCTCTTTAGCTGGTATGCTGGATGGAAGCCTATAGCTTGGGAGACAAGCTCAGAACAGTGTGTGAACGTCGCATAACATTGACATCCTGAGCCAGGGGACCACTTGGTCAGGTTGAAGATATGTGTCAAGCATTTAGACATCAAGCTTAGAAAAAAAACATTGCCCCTTAAAATTAAAAAGAATCCATCAAACTGGACAAACATCCTTATCTTGGCAAGGGTCCTGGTTGGATCTTCCACTGGTTAGATTAGCCACTCTTCTGACTTGTAGCGGTTTACTGTGTTTCAGTTCATAACCATGAAATAAGCTCGCCCACATCACCCAACGGGGCCTTGGCTTAAATCCAACATGGCCCAAAATGGGGACAATATGCAAAGAAATAGCAAATGATCCAATAGGTTTACACTTTTCTTTTGGACGGTCACTTGTTCAAAAATACTCTCTTCCACTGCTTCAACCCCCCCCCCCTTTATAATTGTCAATTTTCTTCATCTTCTTTTTTACATACACCTGTGCACACATTTCGATGAGGAACAGTCTCTCAAAAGAATCCTTTGGTTGCCCTGTTTATATTCTATTCACACATTTTGTTCATTGGTTGGCTCCTCTTTATAAAAGGTGGACGTGTTTCGGTCCTACTCATTATTGGCCTCCTCAGGACCATGGAAAGACTAAAGTTATACGTCGGGACGGTTAAAGTACCACATATTTATGGACACCGGCAAAACGTTTGTACAGGTCATCATCTGTGCTCAATGTGGAGTATTTTAGCTCTGTAGGGGGGGGGGGTGTCTCAAAACATCTCCGGCGCCTGCACTCTCCTTAGTCCTCCTGCACCTGTACTCGACAGGAAATATGAGCTTGAAGATAGAATGTCCTGGTTGGGGCAGAGATAGTAGTGAGTATAGATGGAATAGCTAGTGAGGAGCTAATATAAGATGTTCTAAGGGAGCTTTTGTGTGGGGGAAGTCTGCCATGAATGTAAAATCTTATTTCCAAACAAAGTCAGTTTGGTCAGGCATGTGATATGTGCAAGCACAGAGCACTCTGAGCTGAGCTAGTATGAATTTAGTGACAACGGTCTTAAAAAAGCACCGTACGTTCTTTTTTGATGGGGCATTCTTGAAGTGTGTAGACCTACTGGGAAAGTGTTGCGAAAGTGAAAACTAGTTTTATACCCAGTACAGTTATGTCACTCCCATGGGTTTGTGGCCTATCCATGCTGCAGTGATTCACTGTGGTCAGGAAATCGTAAATGTAGCTCTGCTTGCCTTGACATGAGTACTTCAGCTGGCCTGGTGCACTTGTGGCACTGACATTTAACCCTTTTTTCTTTGTTTTTCACAAACCATGAAGCCTTGCTTTTGAATGAATGACCCTATGGGGAGAAGTATCATTATTGATTTTCTCTCTGCTAACACAGATTAGTTATCAAGGCTGTAATACCAATGTTTTAAATGTCTGGTTTATAAAAGCTCATGCAGTGTGCTTAATGTGTCTGTTTCTATTCACTTACCAGAGTGTCCCAGTGGTCCTGACATAATTCCGATTGTAGCTGGTGTCGTTGCTGGAATTGTTCTCATTGGCCTTGCATTGCTGCTTATCTGGAAGCTACTAATGATCATTCATGACAGGAGAGAGTTCGCCAAGTTCGAAAAGGAGAAATCGAATGCCAAGTGGGACACGGTAGGTTTTCATTTATTCTGATATTATGCATATTTTAATATTTGTGGGTCGCTCTTTTCAGTATAACAATTTGAAGAAGTGTTTTGTGGTATTTGGGTGTATATTGAAGGCGGTCAAGATAATGAAGACTGCTCAATTAGACCTCCTCCAAAGCATTTGCCAAGTTTTTCAATTTGGCAGTGGCAAGTGATGCATGCGCCATGCCTAGCCGCGCTGTTTGTTTTCCACTTCATTCAGGAACAGGCCAATTACTATATTGATATGTCTAATTGATGAGGTTTTTGTGAGTTGGTGAGGGGCATAAGCTTGCCGAAACAGAAATAGCATATTCTACAGGAGCCCAGCTGAAACCATTACATTAAATTCACATATTTATTTTATTACCGACCAAATCCTAATCTCACTGGTGTCCTTTTAGACAGTGTGAAGGTTTTTGATTACCTTGGGCTGACCCTTACAGAACTGGATTGGTGCAGTCATATTGAAAAACGTTGGTTGCAACATACAGGGGCTTTACTTGGAGCACAACAAAGGTTCTATTTCCGTCCCAACAACCCCGATAGTACAAATTTATAAAGCGCAGGCCATGAGACCTGCCCTTTACAGGGCTGAGCTTAGGGAGCATATGGCTATGCCAAAATTGCTAGTTTCTGAGAATAACTTTCTAGGCTAGTTATTGGGGCTTCCTGCCAGTAAACCACTGCTCCACATAGGCTAGACCTGGGACTCAAGTCAATCACAGAGGGGGCTGGAATTAGGCCCATTTTCTATTGGAGGCGAATCTGGGCCTCACCCAAGTTACATTCCTGTCGGGAGGGCCTTAAAGAAGTGTTATGTTCCCTTGGGTCAGGAAGTATTCCATGGATTAGATATATTAAAGACACTTTAACAAAGGTGTGGTGTGCTGCCCTGTGGATTAAGCCAGAGCCCACACGCACAATTGTTAAAAAATTGTTAAAATTGGTGGTATAAAATGGGCAGAATGTTGGCATCCCCCAGTCATCGTACTCTGACTCATATTTTTCTGTAGATCAAGGTTACTTATAACTTGGAACAAAATCTCTTTTTTTTTTTCTTTTTCTTCTTATTAAGCAGTTGAGAACACAAATCAAAGGCAATGCGATCTACATTTAAGGGCCGCTTGCAGGGGGCCTCCTCCACAACAATCCAAATACTTGACCCCGCTCTGTTTCCTTGAAGCATACCCAGCCCAGTTAAGGAGTGTTTCGGCCTCTCCTCCCTGACTATTTATATTGTGGAGACCGCCCCCCATCGCCTTCCTCGGCCCAGCTGTTGGAGTTTCCATGGACCCCATATCTTTTTGAATTTACAGGTGCAGCCTCGGGCGTGGTATGTTGAGTGTTCCGCTAGCTGGCACCAGTCTGTCCTCTTCTCATTCCCTAATCGTTGGGGACCTGCTTGCCCCCTATAGTCTGGCTAAGTTACCCTTTGCCACCCCTGCTGCTATGTTTAGCCAAGTACATATGTGGCTGGGCCATTTCTCTTCCCCCAACACACCCAGCAGCAGCCATCTGACTTCGAGTGGGAAGGTGGCCTTATTACTTCCCTCATTTTTCTCTATTATTCCTGGCCAGAAGGTTTGGATCAGCGGACAAGTCCAAAATGTGTGGTAGAACGTGCCCACTTCTCCACACCCCCTGGGGCAATCGGCTGAGTCGCTGCAGCCCATCTTGAACACCCTTGACCTTGAGAGGTAGGACCGAACAATTCTTAGATAAAACCCCCCCCTTAGCTAGGAAACTATATTTGCAGTTTAGATATAGTACACTGCCAATTGCCTCCTTTCCTGGCAGATGGGCTAGCAAACCAGATTCTTGTAGGTGCACCTGTGTTATTGCGAAGCAAATAGGGAAACAGAAGAACATGTTTTTATTTTTCTGTCTGGCATATTCAAAGAGCAGGAAAAAAGTTGATACTTCCTGTCTGTAAGTACAAGGGAACACCAGACTGCCCTTTGCATCCTAAAGACTGATGCTAGACAATGTCTGACTTTTGCTGTATCCCGCTTTTTGTTAGCAATGTGGAGGATCAGGAAAAGTGTACATAAAGGATTGCTTCGCCCTTCCAGTAACCCGATTCTTATGTGTATCTGTAATTCTGCTCTGTGAGGAAGGGAGTCTAGGTGTTTGTTTCTGTTACTGACCACACAATTTTGCAATTCTAATTTTAATTGTTTTTAAGTACACTGGATTTTGCTATTTTACTGATATTTTTAACCGTGATTGATTATATTTGAAATAATTGTGTGTAATGTGTTTTATCCTTTGTTTGACTTTTATGGTACATTATCCCTCACTTGCCGCTTCAGAGGGAGCTACACTCAACCGTTCTTGTGTTTTGCCTTGGCTGTGATGTGTGACACACATAACACACATACTGCAAGTTGGTGCAAAGTATAACCTTGTTTTCAGCTGCAGTGTCCAATTGTCCTTCCATACAGTAAATGCATAATATAGTTGGTAAAGAAACTAGACAAAGGATGGATCTCTCTTCGCTTCCAGCAGTGAATGAATAATATTTTTCTAAGGTGTGGTTGGAGGGGCAGAGCGGGCATGATCATCTTAATTTCTGAACATTAGTTAATTTAACACGCACTTCATGCTGCACAATAAATTTTTCTTTTTGGCTGTTTAACACAGTCTGGCACGTTTGGCTCATTGCTGCCTGTACAAACCACCCCTCCAGAAGTGAGCAGGTTAGGGTGGCGTGGATGCCAAGTAGCTTGTCATATGTGAAATCTGTAGGAAACTGCTAGCCAGGTCCCCTGTGCCAGTGTTAGTTAACTGGTCAAGCAGGATGACTGGTAATCTGCATATTAAGGCAGGGTCTTCAAAGGCCAGACGGGGGAAATATCACCCTCTGCCCAGGGCCCATTTGGCAGCTGGACTGGCGTGAAAATGAGCTAGTCAGGAGGTGTGTTCACTCTAAGGCTAGTACCACCCCTGAGGTGGACTACTTGAAGTGAATACAACTAGGAAAATTCCACCATCTTGGCTTTTGATGGAAGTAGGTGCTCTGGGTCAGGGGTATGCCCACTTCCCACAGGAAGTGGTAATACAGAGGGTGTAGTCACCTTAAAGGTAGGTAGCCCACTGGCTACTACCGGACACTCCCTATACCGCCCCAAAATACAGTATTTAGGTGGCACCACTCAGGCCAGGACCTCAGATTTGACTGACACACAAGTGGATTGAAGTTGGCTGACCAGAGGAGCAACAACTGATTTGGTGTGAACCCTGACAGCCTGCCTGCTGCACCTGACCCTCGTGGAAAAAGACTTCCTGCCACTGTGCAGACTCCATGAAACCCAGAGGGCTGCTAGTGCTTCATAAATCGCCAGAGAACTGTTAGAGTAGAGGAGCTAGTCTCCTGCAGTCGCAGGCACCAAAGAAGCAAGGTCCAGTTCACCGTCCTGCCGCTTAACGGGACTACCGATGCTGAACCGGCCTTACAAGAGGTCGCTGTGTTCCCATGGTCAGATCCGCCCTCCCTCCAAGTGTGGGGACACCAGGACCAACCGGAGCCGCACAGTACCAATACCTGGGTTACCAGATCCCTTGCCACAGCCAAGGCTTGTTGTGTCCAGCCCGGACACCAACACTGAGGAAAACCAACCTGCATGTCGAGGGGCGTCTGGGACAGTGAGTCCCACATCCATAGTGGCCCAGCTTTCCTGTTTGCCCCTCTTCTACAGAACCAGTACAGAGGGAGAGCGGCGACCGTGGCCACCCGACACCCCAAAGTGCCTCTGCACCAGAATCCCACAGCCCAAGCCTGAGGGAGGTGATGGTGGCACCATGGTCCCACAGTCCACAAATGAGATCATTTGGGTTATCATTTGTGCCTCCTTCAGCCAATTGGGGTTTGCCTGGACTCTTTAAACAGTTTACCTCATTTTGGTCTACTATATAGACAGCTTGATGCAACATCTTCAGCCAATCTCTACTTTTTAGCCAACATCACGTTGTATTCTGGTTCTTGTAGTTTAGTTTCAACATTGTAAGGCCTCAGAAAAACTGTTGGAATACTAAGTGGGGGTGACTGAAAAGCCAAGACTGAATGAAGATGTCACACGACAGTCATTTGGCAGCCATAAGAGGGCTGACAAGCAACCAAATGTGGGACACCTCTGCTACGCTGCGTGCAGCTCTCTAGGAGGGAGCATAGTTTACCTAACTTCACAGTGACCCCAAAACCTTTTCTGCTACATTCAGGCCAGGCTTTAGAGCCAAATGCTGTTTTTATGCTGGGATACAAGCCCATACCTTTTATTGGGACATGCAGGGCTGGAAGCGTACTCATTCTGTTGACCATAGTCATCTGGCCCACCTGGCATCCAAAACCATGTTTACCCATCTGGGATGGAGTAGTATAGCCTCAGTCTCCCTCCCGTTATCCCTCCCACCGTCCTTTCAGTTGTTCATGTTGCCCACCTGCACTAGGAAATAAATATTGCTATGACGTGGCCAGCGTCATAGCACTTGTATTACCCTAAGTTTTAGACTTGCTGCTGTCCAACGTGGTTAAAAGGCTCACTTAAGGGTGACCTGTTGGCTTTGCAAATGCTTATTTTCTTTTAGAACACTTGATTCCCTGTGTTTTTGGTGGTTAGTTTTGGGTTCATGCCCACGACCAGCTAGAGAAAATGTTAAATTACATAAGTGTTGTCAGTAGGTCACAGGAGCCTAGGTATTTAATGCTGTGCAAGATGCTACTGGGAAACAATTTAAGTTGAACGACGTTTTGGTTTTCTGTGCAAATTGATCCATGAAACCCACACTGAAGATCACACTTATCTGTACGAGGCATACTATAACCTTATCCCTCCTTTTGTGCTATGTTTATTACAATGGGAGTTCTATCAATAGTTTCCAAAGCTCTACTTGAAGTATACAAGCTTGGAATTATATGAATGCTGGAGGAAAAGGATTCCTTTTTTAGGCTATAAGAATTTTTATTTCAAAGTTTTGACACCACCTCTCCTTCACATAACACTAGCAGGATCTAGTATTTACCTTCTGTCCTTTCCCTGGAAAAGCGTTAAGAATGCTATAACCACTCATCTTGCCATTATTGCAAACTCTGATTTGGAGGACAATGCTGTTATGTCATTAAAACAAATGCAGCGGTTTATTCTGGGGACCAGATACATTTTTTAATTCAAAAGAAATTACAGGAAGTGTATTGTCAAACAAAGTGGAAACCAGTTATGTGTAGCATACATTGAATGTGATCATACCAGCTTTTTCTCCTTAGTGGTAGGTAACCTAACTATTGTTCCTGCCACCAAAGCAGGCAATCAAGCTGGAAATATTAGCAAATATTTGCATTTTGGAAATCTTCAGCTGTAAAAATGGTAAAGTCTGAGTAATGCAGCATTACAGAACGTTATTTGGAAGGTAAGTAAGGTTTAAGAGAGATAAAGTACCTAACCTCTTTCTAATCGAAAACCTGATGCTTGTTAAAAGCTACCAATATGTACACAAAATACTTGTAGAGTATTTTATTGTGCATGCACCTAGGAAGTTGTTAAAACACATTTCGCTAATGTTGTTATTTTGAATGATATAGATTCAGTCATAAATATAAAACTATAGGATTCCTCTTTGAGACTGTAATCCACTGGTGCTAAATTTTCAGATTTTGATACCATAAGCCAGATAATTACAGTATGATAAACTGAAAAGTGCATTTTGAATTTAAAAGCAAAGTGCTCGTGATCAATTCCCAAATCGATTTGATGCATATTGTACACTTCAAATACCAGTCTGATTTGCCAAACTGTTGCTATTTTTTTAATACCTTTCTTATTGGTGGCTTTAAATTGCATACAATAGCAAGAGGAGATATCAAAACATTTATATCTAAATAACGAACCATTTAACAATCGCCTGCAAGATTCCGTGAAACAACAATGTGGGCGTGCCAGCTATTTTGGTCACACCAAGTCTAGACTTGGAATTTGTGACATTTAAAAAAACTAGAAGCACAGTATGTGAATGTAGAATAGCTTCAAGCCACTTATTTCTAGCATGTAAACTTATTTATGTGACCACGATAGAGCTCATTAACTTTGTCAAATGCTTATCAGATGAACAAGTCAGATATATTAGTCAGAAAAGGTAGCCAACATTAAATTCAAATTGAATTGGTACAAACAACCAAAGAACAGTTTTTGAAATCAATCTTCAATTTTAATTATCAGTTGTAAAACTAACCATCATACATAAAAGCAACATGACTCCATCAACATAGTCTTCAATTTGCAAAGTAATCAACAATGCTTCCTTCATGCTCTGCAATTCTTATATTTGTAGTGACAGAGACCCTGGACAGCAAATAGAAAGGGGGATATTTAATTGTCGTAGGTGCTGAAGGAATTATACTGGCTGGTGAAGAGCGAAGGGGCCGTAAAAGGACAAGGACACCAGATTGGTGAGGTTTGCAGTTTAGTGGTCTCCCTTCCACTGGGACAATTTGCAGGGCGCTTCTCACAGCCTTGATTGGAAGATTGTAGGTCCTATCTTGTCCAAACAAATTTAGATAAAGGCAACAGTCTAAACATTTATTTTCAAATTAATTATTTGAACAGTTTGACCAGAATTATTTATGGGCATTTACTATGAATATATATCCTACATCCTTTTAGACTCCAAAGGGTTTTCTGTGACACATTCCTCGTCATTTTAGCTTGGACTATCTATATGTGTGGTCTTTTGATCTCAGCGGAAAGGTGGGATTTCTTTTCTACTGGGTTAAAATTACTAATTCCTTTCTCCTCCCTTTCTGGTGTTTTCTACCTCCTGAACGTTACTTATGTTTGTTTATTTTTATATCATTCCTTTGACTACTGCTTTTTCTACTTCAGCAAGAGAATCCCATTTACAAGAGTCCTATAAATAATTTCAAGAATCCAAACTATGGACGCAAAGCTGCTCTCTAAGTTTCAGTTTGTATTTTCTCTTCAGTCTACTGTTTTTTCTTGCATGGTTTTTTGTCTCTGGTAATTCTTGAACAAACAACTAACAGAACACATGATAGTAAACTAATTGCTGTTCACTTATTTTAATTATGCGAAAGATGATGCAAGGTTTGCTCTGGCGATTTGCAGATGGAAATGGTTTGCTAGAAACTGAAAGGAAAAGTCTTATGGAAGCACTTGTGAGCTGTCTAAACATACTTTTTATACCAAGTAACAATACCATTACTCAGACTATAATCTGCACCTATCCATATTTTCTATTAAGAATAACGCTTGAAAATGTATGCCACCGAAGCTATTGATTGACATCTTAACAAAATTGTTATGTTTTATTGGTGTTTTGAAGCACACATCTGAAATAATGGCGTTCTTTACAAATTAATCATGCTGTTGCATGTGTGTTTGCGATTGCACCAGTAATTGTTCATATGTTATGAACTCTAATGATGGTAATTGCACTCTTTCCACATATGGTCACAGAAGCTTCTTGAACTTTCCAATTATCACTAGAACAATGATGTGGACAGTTTCCGGTTAATGATAACTTGGCATTTAATCTAGCTTGATTTCAGTGCATTCAGAGTTTTAAAATTAAATTCAAAGATGTTAAACTAAGCTCTTAGATTTAAAAACAAAAACATTTTCTGCTGGCTCGCTCGATATTTAAGATGGTCTCAATGCCTCTGATTTTATAGCACCTACAAAATTATATCTGAAAGAAACACGTTAGTTAGATTCCTCACCTTAGAATATCCCCAGGCGTCAGACTGGATCCGGAAGATTTTTCGTCAGCAATACCCCTTGCGCGTCGCTAGGCGTCGTCTGCGGCTCCGCGTCCGTCGTCGGCGTCGTGCGCCGGAATGACGTCGTCGGAGTACTTAGACGCCGCCCTCGCGCGCTGACGTCAGTTCTTCTTTTTTCCGCGCCAGTAAGCGCAGATCCGGGAGAGCTACCCCTTTTAGTCTTTTTTGACTAAATCTTTTTTGATCACTTTTGATCCTTGTCTGTCGACATCTGGTGCCGGTAGGATGCCTGGGTTCAAGGCTTGCGAGGATTGCCATCGACTGATGTCGGTGACCGACCACCACCGCCGGTGCCTCTACTGTTTAGGCCCCGACCACGACGCGGAGTCGTGTTCCGATTGCCAGGCCCTGACTTCGAAGGCTCGGCGGGAGCGGTCCCGCAAGCTTCTCGAGCTTCGCCACTCGGCTCCGCGTCGTGCGCGATCCCGGTCCAGGAGGAGGTCCAAGGATCGCTCGCGGAGCCCTAGCCGACGCCACCATCGATCGTCGGGCTCCAAGTCGTCTGGTAAGTCCAAACGCTCTAAGAAGTCCAAGCGGCGACATCGCTCTTCGGACTCCCCTCGCCGGTCGCGCGACTCGGCCGAGGGTCCCAGTGGTTCCACCCCCGCGGCTCTGGCGGAGCCGCAGGCGCCGCGCCCGTCCCCATACCCTCCGGTCCCTGGGACTAACGCGACGCCGGCGGAGGTCAGTGCCTTCCTCTCGGCCATGAGGGGCCTGGCCCTGCCGTCGACGCCCGCTGGCGCGCCTTCGGGCCCCGCGGGCTCGACTGGGCGACCCTGCCTGCCGGCGGCTTCGGCCCCGTCGACGACTCCGATCTCGACGCCGCAGGTCCCCGCGGGGCCCATGCCTGGGCCCCCGTCGACGCCGGTTGACCTAACCACTCCTCCACCGGCGCCGGCGCATGACCCACCGACGCCGTCACCGGCGCCGCAGACGCCTACACCTCCGGTGCCGCCGTCGCCGTCCAACCCCAGTTTAGCCCTATTCCGGACCCGGCGTCGACAGACGCCGCGTCCGGCGCCGCTTGAGACCCTTCATCTCTACAGTCCGGCTCCGATCATTCCTCCTGTTTATCAGGAATCGGACGACGGGGGCGACTGGGAGGGGTTTGAGGACCCTCTGGCTGTTCAGTCGCAGCTTTCACAGGACTGGGCAGATGAACTGGGGGAGGCCAGTGGTCTTGATACATCGCCAGACACTGGATTCACTTCTCCTCCGACTGTGGCTTCGGAGGAGGGTGCAGCATTTTCTGTGGTGCTGCGCAAGGCGGCCGCAGCCCTTGGGCTCGAGCTGCCTGCCGTGGCTGTGAGGACTAACATCCTCACTGAGGTGCTTCAAACCGTAGCAAGCTCCACTGAGCCTCTGCTGCCGTTCAATGAGGCCCTCACTGACGTTCTGCAGGGCACCTGGTCCAAGCCCTCCACAGTTCCTCCTGTGGATAGGAACGTCGCCAGGCGCCACCGCCCTGCTCCGGGCGACCCCAGTTTCCTGTCCCAACACCCCACCCCCGAGAGTCTGGTTATCCAGGCCTCTACCTCCCAATCCTCCTTCCCGACCGCTCCGCCGGACCGGGATTCCAAGAGACTCGAGCAGTTTGGCAAGAAACTGTTCTCGTCCCTTAGTTTGGGCCTGCGGTCTTTAAACACCGCCTGTCTCTTGGACCGTTATTCCCATTCTCTGTGGGATACGGTGGAGGACGTGCTGCCCCTGTGTCCGGAGGAGGTCCGGACACGTCTTAACCAGGCTTTGGCCGATGGGAGGGATGCAGCGTGGCACGCCATACGATGTGGGCTTGACACCACGGACTCGCTCGGGCGATTTCCACCACGGTGGCACTCCGTCGCCACGCCTGGATGCGGTCCACGTCATTTTCCGGGGATGTCCAGAACACCCTCATGGACATGCCCTTTGATGGCACTCGCCTGTTTGGTGAGAAGGCGGACAGTGCGCTGAACCGCTTTAAGGACTCCCGGGCTACGGCCAAGTCCTTGGGCCTCTCGGCTCCGCGGGCGCACACCTCCGCTTTTCGCCCCTTTCGTGGCCAAGGAAGGGGCGCCTCCTCACGTCCGCCCAGCCACCAGCCGCAGAACCAACCTGCGCGCGGACGTGGTTTCCGCCGTGGCGGATCTGGAGGACGACGTGGTCAGCCCACATCCACCCCGGCAGCATCCGCCTCAAAGCCTTCCTAGTCCGAGCTTTCAGGCCCATTCCACGCCAGTGGGCGGCAGAGTTCGCCATCACCTGCTCCACTGGCGGTCCATTACATCGGACAGGTGGGTGCTGCAAATCGTCCGAAGGGGCTACTCCCTCCCCTTCGAGACGACCCCTCCAGCCATGCCACCGCAGCTCCACCGTATCTCGGGGGATCATTTGAATCTTCTCCGCGAGGAAGTTTCGGCCCTCTTGGCCAAGGGGGCCGTCGAGCGCGTTCCGAGTCCAGAAGTAGGTCGTGGTTGCTATTCCCACTACTTTCTGGTTCCCAAGAAGGGCAAAGGGGGCCTACGCCCCATCTGGACCTCCGGAACGTCAATGCCTTCCTCCGAAAGGAAAGGTTCAAGATGTTAACCTTGGCTCAGGTTCTAGCTGCCCTAGACCCCGGAGACTGGATGGTAGCGTTGGACTTGCAGGACGCATATTTCCATATCCCCGTCCTGCCGGCCCACCGGCGTTACCTGCGGTTCACGGGGGGCCACGAGCATTTTCAGTTTACCGTGCTCCCCTTCGGCCTCACCAGTGCCCCTCGGGTGTTCACGAAAGTGATGGCGGTGGTCGCAGCTCATCTGCGCAGATCAGGGGTTCCAGTCTTCCCCTATCTCGACGACTGGTTGTTGAAGGCGGGCTCGCCCCAGGCAGTCGTCTCCCACCTCCAGACTACGGCGGATCTCCTGCATTTGCTGGGATTTTCCATCAACGTGCCGAAGTCACACCTGAGTCCCTCTCAACAGCTCCTCTTCATCGGAGCAGTTCTCGATTCGGCGCAGTTCCGGGTCTATCCACCGGAACAGCGGGTCCGGGATATACAGGCCCTGATTCCCATCTTTCGGCCTCTATCCTGGGTTTCGGTCAGGCTAGTGTTGCGGCTTCTGGGGCTGATGGCCTCCTGCATCCTACTAGTGCATCACGCCAGGCGGCGCATGCGGGCTCTGCAGTGGGACCTGAAGTTTCAGTGGGCCCAGCATCACGGCAACCTGTCCGACCATGTCTTGATCTCGGAGGGCACTGCACAACAGTTGCAGTGGTGGCTCACGGACCGCGATTGGGTCATGGGCAGGAGCCTCTCCCTTCCCCAACCGGAGCATGTCGTAGTGACGGATGCGTCCCTCCTGGGCTGGGGTGGCCATATGGGAGAGGCGGAGATCAGAGGCCTCTGGTCTCCGGCGGAGTCTCGTCTCCACATCAACCTGTTGGAGTTGAGAGCGATCCGACTTGCACTGAAAGCCTTCCTTCCCTCTGTCAGGGGCAGTGTCGTGCAGGTGTTCACGGACAACACCACCGCCATGTGGTATTGCAACAAACAGGGCGGGGTGGGGTCGTGGACCCTCTGCGCCTCTGGACGTGGCTGGAACACCAGGGCGTCACCCTAGTGGTTCAACATCTGGCGGGCTCTCTGAAGGCCAGAGCGGACGAACTCAGCCGCCGGTGCATGATGGATCACGAATGGCGTCTGAACTCCGAAGTGGCGCAAGGTCTCTTTCTGCAGTGGGGAGAGCCTTGGTTAGATCTATTCGCCACCGAAGAGAACGCGCAATGTCAGCAGTTCTGCGCGTTGGAATTTCCAAGGCGGCACTCGCTCGGCGACGCTTTTCGTCACGAGTGGAGTTGCGGTCTGTTGTACGCCTTTCCGCCTATACCACTTCTGCCCAGAGTGCTGAAGAAGATCAGGCACGACCGGGCCCAAGTCATCTTGGTGGCTCCGGATTGGGCACGAAGATACTGGTATCCCGAGCTACTCAGTATGTTGACCGATCCCCCGATACGTCTGCCCCTTCGGGAGGATCTTCTGTCGCAGCAGCAGGGGACGGTCCTCCACCCGAACCTGTCCAGCCTCCACCTCCATGCGTGGAGATTGAGCGGCGGCAGTTGATGCCATTTGACTTGCCTCCTGAAGTCTGTGATATCATTCTGGCAGCCAGGCGTCCCTCCACAAAGACGGTATACGCCTGCCGGTGGAACAAATTTGTGGCATGGTGCACAGCAAAGGCTGTGGATCCCCTTTCCGCCCCTCTTTCTGAGGTTCTTCTCTTTCTTCTTTCTCTGGCCCGGCAGGGCTCTGCCCTGGGCACCCTGAAAGGTTATCTTGCTGCCATCTCCGCCTTCTTGCGGCTTCCTGATCAGCCTTCTCTTTTCAAGTCCCCTGTGGTTACACGCTTTCTGAAAGGCATTACTCACACGTTCCCTCCTGTCCCTTTTGTAATGCCTCAGTGGGACTTGAATCTGGTCTTGACATTCCTGATGTGCGCTCCCTTCGAGCCTCTTCACAATTGTCCTCTTCGTCTTCTGACTCTTAAGACTGCTTTTCTGGTAGCCATCACCTCGGCTAGACTGGTGAGTGAGCTCCAGGCTTTATCTTCAAAGCCTCCTTTTCTGTCTGTTCATCCGGACAAGGTTGTCCTTCGACCTCGTCCCTCCTTTCTTCCGAAAGTGGTGACTCCATTTCATCTTGGGCAGTCTGTCACCTTGCCCACCTTCTTTCCGCCTCCGCATCCTTCCAAAGAGGAAGAGAGGCTCCACCGTCTGGACCCAAAACGTGCGCTCTCCTTTTATCTGGACCGCACTAAACAGTTCCGGGTGGACGACCAGCTTTTTGTTGGGTACGTGGGCGCTAAGAAGGGGAAAGCTGTGCACAAACGGACCATCTCTCGGTGGGTCGTCTTGTGTATCAAAATTTGCTATTCTTTGGCAAAAAAGGACCCTCCTGTTGGGCTGCGCGCCCATTCTACTCGGGCCACAGCGGCTACTACTGCTTTGGGACGGGGAGTCCCTTTGCAGGACATCTGTCAGGCGGCGACGTGTGCTTCGCTACACACGTTTGCCAGGCATTATTGCCTTGACAGCCAAGTCCGGAGGGATGGCTTCTTTGGCCGTTCTGTCCTCCAGGACTTTCTGGTGTGATCTTGGTTCGCAGACCCACCACCGGGGATGGTATTGCTTGGGTATCTATTCTAAGGTGAGGAATCTAACGTGTTTCTTTCAGATGAACAAGTTACTTACCTTCGGTAACGATGTATCTGTAAGAAACATTAGTTAGTTAGATTCCTCACCGGCCCATCCATCCTCCCCGTTCTGCGAACTGACATCTAGGGTTAAGGCTATCCCTTTCAGGGCCCTAGAATTTTTTGGCACCAGTGTCGGTATCTTGCATGGCTCTGCGTTCCTGGCGCGGAAGGCTGTGTACAAGAACTGACGTCAGCGCGCGAGGTCGGCGTCTAAGTACTCCGACGACGTCATTCCGGCGCACGACGCCGACGACGGACGCGGAGCCGCAGATGACGCCTAGCGACGCGCAAGGGGTATTGCTGACGAAAAATCTTCCGGATCCAGTCTGACGCCTGGGGATATTCTAAGGTGAGGAATCTAACTAACTAATGTTTCTTACAGATACATCGTTACCGAAGGTAAGTAACTTGTTCATCTTTGCCATTCACCAGGCATGGTTCAGACAAGTATATACAGTCCTGACCAAGTTTCTCTGGAGTGGTATGTATCGCCCTCTGGACATGTTTTCAGACTAGCTAGAATGACTGTATTGCTGCACCAGACACATACAATTACTATGCTGCATCTCATTTATTACTTCTAAATGAATGGATTGTATACATCGCAGACGTATCCAGCTTAGGCAACAAAGTGCTGAGCGATGGGTGACATGCCAATATTAGACCTATAGGGAAGGAAGATGAGAAATTCCCTTCCCCTGGTGACACAAGTAGTGATTCGTTATGGAGGCGATTGCTCCGGCTGATGAGTTGGTGGGGGAAGTTGACTCAGATGACACAATTATGTGGGGGAGGGGGGGGGGGATTTCTTGGGCCGGGTGGTGTCCTTGTCAGGGTTTCGACAGTGGGACACAATGGAGATCTCCACTCTGGGAGAGGTCATGCAAGGCACGGTCTTAAAGCCCTTTCAAGACTGATTTTCGGTTACATTCCCATCAATTCTACAAATATTTACAGATGTGCCACGCTCTAACTCCCTATCTCTGAGCTCTCCATGCTGTACCAGGGTTCAGCCTCTTGGAAGGTAAATTATTGACAGGGAAATGGGCACACACAAGATTAGGCACATCTGTCAATAACTAATAACACATAGCGCCCCCACACTACAGCCTTTCGACTGACATGGCTGAGGGATATGCCCACACTAGACCATGACGACTGGACAGAGGTCCTGATGGCCCCACGGGAGGCAGCGTGTCCATCTCTACTTCAGCTCATACAATTAAAATATCTGCATCGAGTTTATTTCACTAGACTTCGCCTGTGGCATGTGGGTGCTATTGCTTCAGCGGTATGCCTTTGCTGTGACATGGGTGAGGGCACCTTTCTACATACGGAGTGGGATTGTACGGCCCTGACTGGTTCCTCGTGGGGAGGTGTCATGCCTATAGGAGGTCTTGTCATAGGAGGTTCCGTTCAACTCTAAAATGCTCCTGCTCCATAGTACTGAGGGGATAGGTGGTAGTTGAAATAAAAGGCATCTGGTATTACTAGACCTAATCCTGGCGAAGAGCCATATCACAAAATTGTGGAAAGATGCAATACAACCCACTGTGGCAACCTGGAAGAAAGGGATGGATAATTGTATGGAGATGGAAGTTAGGTGTGCCCACAAAATCATTCCAAGATTTGGTAGCGGTGGGCAGACTACAGGGGTCTGGTTCTTGCTCCGGCCCTCTCTGTGGATTCCCTATTTCAAGCAGAAATTCAACAATAGAATGCCCAACCATGAGGTCCCCAGGCGCTATATCAGAGTTGTATCTCAGTGTACGGCGATGGTACAAATAGAAGAGAACAGGGATCAAAGAAAAACAAGAAGGAAGAGACTAGGAAGCACTGCTGTTAAGACTAGCACTTTCACTCATCCTAGGGTGACATGCTTCCTCATAGGATCCCCTCTTCACACTGGGACCGCAGGGTACCCAGTGTGGGCTACTACTCTCTTGTAGGAGCGGAGCTGGTTTTTTTCCTCAGCCTCACTACAAGTTCTATCTTTTGTGTAGGAGAGGAAGGGACAGAGTGCAAACAAAACATTGTGTGCGAGTTAAAACGATCTCTTGGTGGGTGAGGACAATTTTTATTCTAGTACCCCCAACGGATAGAGTTAAAAAACAAGCTCAGTGAGATGGGGATATGGATATTTCCGTATTCTTTATCCTGGTCAACATGTTTCTGCCTACATAGACCAACAGGTTCATGACATTCTTCAGGACCAAAACTATTAGTCACTCTGCTTCAAATAAAAATTTAAAAGTGAGTCATACTTTCACTGGTATGGATCAGTCTTGTGGTACCGACATCTAGTAGGATCCACAAGATACATTTCTAACCTATACGATTAGCTCCACCTTCATCAGTCACCTCATGGTGGTTCAGAGGTAATCTATCTCAATTGCTGCGTCTAAAGGGCCGGCCCTATCTCACCGAGCTTGTTTTTTAACTATCTATCGGGGGTACCAGAATAAAAATTGTCCTCTCCCACCAAGAGAGTTTTAACTCGCGCTTAATTTTTTGTTTGCACTCTGCCCCTCCCTTCCTTCCCTACACAAAAGATAGAACTTGTAGTGAGTTTGATCAAAAAGTTAAAACCACTCCTCGCCTTCAGGAGAGTAGTAGCCCACACTGCGTGCCTTGTGGTCCCAGTGTGAAGAGGGGACCCAATGATGAAGCATGTCACCCTAGGGTGAGTGAGTGTTCTCGTCTTAACACAGCAGTGCTTCTTGTTTTCCTTTGTTCCCTGTTCTCTTCTATTTGTACCATCCCCATACACTATGTGAGCTACATTGAGTGGAGTAGTATGTTGGGTGGTGATAAATACTCTATTAAGACCCTTCCTTATTAAATATTATATATGAGTTGCAATGAATGATGTTGTCTTGATTGGTCTGTGGATCATGGGAGGGGTGATGGGATTGATTGTTTACTATTACTGTATCATTGAGCATTGACATAGGTTTCTGTTGCTTTGTGTATCAGAGGGCCATATTGGTTCAGATAGTACGACTGAAAACTCAATAAAAGTTATTGTGGTAAAAAAAGTTTTTTCTCCCATAAACTACAAAATGGTTGTGAAAATGTAGTCCACATATCTGTGAATCTCATGATTTTGTGCACTTTAGTAAACCTGCAAATGCTACTCAACAAAACATTGTGACTGAATAAAACACCTATGCAGGAAAGTCTATTATTATGTAGTGTGGTTCTGAGACCTCACCATGTAATATCTCAATCTTTATCAGTTCCAGTTAAGTTTCTTTAGGAAAACCCATAGGTCAGTCCTGAGTGGCTGTGGCACAGAGCAGTCTGGCTTAATCAAAGTAACAAGCGTAAAGCATTTAGAATTACCAAAACAGGTAATAAGTACACAACACAATAAAATCTGACACCAGTTTATAAAGTTATAGTATATTTATTTCTTTAAATAGACACTAAAATGCCAAAAATCTATTGAGGAGAACCGGAGTTATGATTTTTCAAAGAAGTCCATTCTTTTTGTAAAGATGCAATAGGTTGTTGTAAGCAGTTTAGCAGTTAGTTGCCAACTGGCTAGGAGAGCTGCACAACAGGTCTGGGGCCAGTCACGGGAACCACTAAGGTCAGAGGGACAGTTATGCATCTCTTCTAGCAGTCTTAAGGTCCTCTAGGTGGTCGTCTTCAATGCGGTCCAGCCAAGAAGTGGGCCTGATGCAGGATTCTGAAAATGCTTTAGCCACAGAAAAAGGCTGTAGGTTTTCCTGGGGCCACCTTGTAGTTCATGAACTTTGAGTGTTTTTCTCAGGATCTCCCATGATGCACCAAGGGAGTCCAGTGCATCTCGTTGCCACTGGTCTCCCGGTTACAGATGAATAAATGTTTTTCTTGGGGTGGAGTGGGGGGGCAGAGTGCGCTTTGATGACAGTCATGGGGCAAACGGGGGCATGTCGTGAGGGTCAAGACTCTGTCTCCCAACAGGCACTTTGCCATCCAGAGGCAGGCAAGTGTCCATTGGCATCTGGGTTCTCAAGGTTTGCAGGTCCCATTAGCTCTTGTTGGTCCTGAAACTTAACAGGAGTCTAGAACGTGGAGTCACTTCTGTCCTGGCACAAGTGGAGCTCCTTTTCACAAGTGGACATAGCAGGCTCTTTGCGAGTCCCTCAGGGTTGGAAGATGAAGTACAGTCCTTCATACAGCCTCTTTGCTGGGTCCAGCAGGGGCAGTCCTTCTGTCTTCTTTACAGTCTTGTAGTAATCGAAGGACTATGTCTAGAATGCCACTTATGTCATCTTCGCGTTTTTGGGAGGGGAGGACTCATTAGCTAATGAGGCAATAGTTACCACAAAGCCACCCTTCTCACTTTACATCACTTCCTTGGGGTTTGGCCACCAAACAATCCCAGGATACCCCCTCTACTCAAATCCAAGATGGTACAACCTGCCTTCCTCTGTGAGGAGTTCTGGACACATTCCTAGGTGTACACCGCATAATGAGAGGCAACTCCTGAAAAATTGTTTCTGCACCAGTCTTTCCCCCTGAAGGCGATGCCAGCCTGTCTTCCTAACCAAAGAAGCAGGCAAGCAAAGGTGTAATCACGATTTGCTTCACTGAGGGGTAGCCTCTATGAAGCTGGGCCGTGTGTGGCTGACGCCTGCTAGTCATCCTGCTGGAGGAGGTCACACCTTCCTTCAGCGATTCTTTGTTCCCTTTTACTACTTGGGATTTCTTCACACTTCCTAGCAGAGGGGGCAGTGTGTTGTCTCGGAGGCCATCTACTGCATTCACACAGAAAAGGCTACAGGAGGTTCGGGTAACCAAGTGGTGACTTCCTAAAGTCACCTTGTTATAAAAAGCTACCTTAAATCCAATATCACCAATGAGTCTGGTTTAATGTAATGATTAATTTGATACTTTGGAGTTCTATCTTTGGTGGTCCCAAATGGAAGCGCAGCCTGAGCAAACAAACACCATATCAGATAGACATACCACTGGCCTTGCTAAAGAGAAAAGGGCAATTTTTCTTTTTTTTTTTTTTTTTCTTTTTACCTTCAGACCATGTTAAACACAAAAGGAACATACCTTTCTTTGTAGTATTAAGTACCCTGCCTGGTGGGCTACCAAGGCCTTACTTAGGGGTATGCCCAGACACTGGTACTGTGCCTTCATTGCCATTGAAACCAAGCTATAGCCAGCTGTATGACCCTAATAAAAGTGAAACTTGTTCTTTGCAGTTCAGGCTAGATTGTTCCCTTTGGAGAAGAGTCAAGACTGAATTGCTTATGGCCGAATCCAAACTGAGGTGGCATGGTGTGTAAAACAATGATGGACTAGTATGTGGCCCGAGTAATTACTGATGGCTTAGATTAATTCAAGCATTCCATCTGTCACTTTTTGTATGCAACATTTTTAATCCTTTCGGTGTCTTAAGGACCGATTTAGTGCTCACCCTTCCAGAATACATGAGAGGTTCTGTTGTCTAGAAATGAGCATCATCTTTGTAGAGAGCAAACTCCTTCTGTGCTGCCTCATTGTTATTATTTTCCATTTGAGTTCTCTCACTACAAATGTCTGATTTGCTTCCTTCACATGTTTCTCCAGTGGATCATGTGATTGACTAACAGGAGCTTACAAACCCAGCAACCCAGAAGCTGAACATATAGGCAATTAATCTTTCTTATTGAGACACCTGTTCTCCGTAAAACCCGGGGAGTGGAAGATGGATGTCGTTTTACAGAATGTCAGATTCTGACCTTTTCTGGATTTCTTATCTTGGGACACTTCTCCCGCCTGTCTTCCTTTCTATTCAGCATTTAAAAAACAATCAACTTTGACACCACCAGAAAAAGAAAATCCAAAGAATGGGTGCAATTAAGCTTGCCTGACGCCAACCCGAATCAAGAGAGCAGCAAGCTCATTGGCCTCTAGGGAGCCTGCATTCATCTATTCAGTCTAGGATTACACACAACAGCCTGTAGAGTTTCTGCCCAGGTAGAGAAAAAACGTTGACGCAATTCTTAAAATAATTGTTGCCTCTGCCCAGTCCATCAGCATTGCAAAGGATACAACAGAATCTTAAGCTCACAACTACTGCCATGGTCTTTCTTTGTGGAAGTCTTTGTGGCATGAATTAACATGGATTAACATGTTTAGTTAAGCAAGTGCTGAAAAAGATTGTATTTTTTTTTTTATTTATTTTTTTTTTTTAACCCTTTACTGACCCTTCCCTGGCTTGCTCTCAAGCCAATGATGCTAATACAGAGGCCTTGATACTAGTCAATAACAACCATTGCAATGGTAGCAGTAGAAACCAGAGTTGCGATTCTCAGAAAAAAGTATGGCAAAATTGTATTCTGCATTTGTTGACAAATGTGGGTACAAATTGTATAGTAACCAAAATGACAACCTGCTACCCAAGAGTGTTTGAGTGAACGGATAATATCCATCACACGACTAAGACAAACGCATACATAAGCACAAACAATAGTAGGGAACAGCTGATTGATCAATGTCCATGCTCACAGGATAGTTGTTAATGGTATATTTTAATAGGTCTTTATTCAAGTCAGTCGGTGTAGATGCATAGGTATCGGATAATTTGGAAACAGCCAACACATGTTTCGCCTAAAGGGACTTTGTCAAGACTATTTGTTGCAGTGTTGTGTATGTCTGTACCTCCAAGTTAAAGATACAAATGGTCCACCATACAGCATTATAATTGTTTGCTATCAGCCCATACTGCCTATCATAGACAATTACTACTTGGGTGAACTCTGTTCAAGCAGCTCCAATTGACATTCTTATATTTATTTATTGAGTTATTTTTACCATGGCTGGAACCTGGTACAGATGTGCGACTCACGCGTCAGTGTATTTATTCTTTCTGTCTGTTCCTATACACTGAATTGATCATCAATAACTGCAGAGGCAAATAGGGAAAAAAGCACTACTACAGTATCAAAGAGCATCAGCAGAAACACTTTTAAGCACCAATGACTTTCAAAGAGTATAGAAAATAGTCTTCAGTATGGCCAGGAAAGGCTCCTCCCACAAATCAATGTGTTAAGTACCTTACCACCACAGTCCAGCGTCCTATTGGAGAGAAACATTTCAAGCCATCAAAACACGTGACACACAGTAAATAGACAGTTTTCAGTCCTCATTAGTGTGCAGAGTGGATACATGATTGCATTCTCCTGCTCTCTGCCCAACATCCCACCAGGGGCATTGATGAATTTTGCTTCTACTGTAGCTGGTTCAAACAGTACGATTTGATAAATTTAGAAATGCCAATTGAAGAAAGTAATCTACTCTCACTGTGCAGAGGAAAGGCCCATAGTAAGATTATTGGCTGACACCTAGTCGCCAAAATCGCATTAGATGGATGCTACTTTTGGATCTCCTGGAGGGCCTCTCATTCAGGTGACTATCAAGCAAACCGTGTGTCCACGTGTGTGTGCTTGCGCGTGTGTGTGTGCGTGCTGATTGACGACATGAGTGTTGCATGGGAGAGGTGAATTGGAGCACAAACTTTCTCCTGCAGAAGTAGCGAGTAGAAGTGCGGAGGAACAGACGACATAGTTGTCTCGGAGCATTTCAATGCACAATGCTGATAGGTGTCCTGGGGAAGTCAAACTGATTGGACTGAGCTCAGCAACCAGTGGCAAAGAAAAAGAATGACCAAGACAGCGGGCAGTCGTGTGTGATCAAGCACCCTTATCAAGCAAGTCTCCAAACACCACTGTTGCCTGAAAATTGACATGTTTGTAAGCGTGAGTAAAGGGAAAATGTGCTTCGGTGGACCCCAGTGTATTAAAGGCAAATCTAAAACCAGAACAAACCAGAGCCTTGAACTATAGCTCTGCTTAGGGATCTAGTTCTCATAGTGCTGAATCACCTTGAATTCCTCTCCAACCTATGAGAGGTGTGGCAAGCTCAACAAAAGTGTACCACATGAGATAATAAAGCAAGTAATTTTAAGCGCATGATAGAGGTGATAATCCAATGGGTACAAAAGTCATCCACACTTCACATCGGTGGGGAAAAAAAATACTGATGAAAGAGAGTAGAGCCCTTACTTTTAAAAATCTTAACCACTGTGCGGCACAACTAAAGGTGTGCACTGGGCCTCCCAGAAGGAGTGAAGCAAGAACTCAGCCCTTTTCCTAGACAACTGGGCAATGGAGCCTGAGCAGGAAGGGGGTGAGCACATACTCCGTGGCCCTTTTCTTATCCAACTGAGTAAAGGAGACTGAGCGGGGAGGGGGCTGGGACATACTCTGTGTATGTGGATAGATGTCAGAGCATGAAGATGGATTATTTTATATTTGAACAATTTCATTACCAACCTACTTCCACATTCGTCAAAATCTTCAGAAAGATCTCCATACAGCTTACATGTCAAATATCATCCAGTACTGCTCTTGCAAGTAATGTCCCAGACCCAAATATTTGTGGGCCAGATATCTAGAGATTGCAAAAAAGTCACGGTTTAAATTTTGACCCCATGCATAATCTTTCTCCGCTTTCATGGTGAGCAATATATCACTAGGTTTATACTTCTGCTCCTCTATGGAAATGGTCGAGTTTGCTCCTCTTTTCTATGTTTATACCAGAGGGAACATGTAGCTGAAGATTGAGAAACTCCAATAAACCTTTCTGGATTAACTTTCATCCCACCTGACTCTGAGAACCAGTCACTTGCCCTAAATGTGGTTTGACTATAGTTCTCGACCTGTGTCCTCCAAAGTAAAACAGAGGGCCTGATTTAGAGTTTGATGGATGGGCTACTCGGTTTCAAGCAGGACAAATCCTGTCTGCCTTATTACAAGCGCATTCCGATATCCCATCTGCCTTATTACAAGCGCATTCCGATATCCCATCTGCCTTATTACAAGCGCATTCCGATATCCCATCTGCCTTATTACAAGCGTGCTTGTATTAACCCCTTGAGTGCCCATGACGAGATGGTCTCGTCATGGGCCGCGGTTGCGCTGTGCCCATGACGAGACTATCTCGTCATGAGCCCCGCCCGCTAATGAAACGCCCGGCACAGGGCGTGGAAAGGGCGGGGCACACAAGGGGTTAAAGCGGACAGGATATCTGCCTTGTTTGTGGCAAAGAACCCTACCAAACACCAAATTGCCAACCTCACTCTAAGGGGGCTGATGGAGCAAGGCAGACTTTGGAATCCTTGTGTGTCAGTTTTCATTACTGTAACCACCTTCGTACTGGAGCACACTCAAACCTGTTCATCTTTTAATATTTCAGGCATATGCTCTAGTCAAATGTTCTTTACCTTCCTGTTTAGATTTGAATTAGCTGCATTTAAAAAAGATTGTGCATGCCGCCTTCTCTTGTTAGAATGATAGTTTGCACGCAAATGACTGTTTTTGTTTTCCCTGAATATGTGAACGCTGGTTTCACAAAGTGAACGGCGCTTGTGACTTTGGATTGTCTTTATGGATTTTTTTTTTTCATGAGACACTAGAAAATTAGCAATTGGTTTAGTACCAATTTGGTTCCAGGATTCACTTGTTGCTAAATTTGGTAACACCGGTAGACTTGTGTATAATGTTTGCTCCCAAACAAGTGACCTGTTTTACATTAATTCCACACACCTATTGATGACCGTGTGTTTCCCTTTTGCATGGCATTAACTTGTTTCAGAATATTTTGTGGTGATTATTGCATTTTGAGCATCTATTGTTTTTGTTACCAATACTTATAATACAACTCGTTATCCCTCTTTCTAGGGTGAAAATCCAATTTATAAGAGTGCGGTGACAACGGTGGTGAATCCTAAATACGAGGGGAAATGAACACTGCTTCAATTGTGTATGCTCCACAACACTGTATGCAAAGTAGAACTTTTTTTAGTCACAATAAGGTAGCTTTAGACCAATACAGCAGAACTTTACTAACTTGAAACATTTTTTGTTTCCTATGCAGTTTTGAATAAATGACATTATGTATAAAGTATTATTTTTTATCTCCAAATTGTGCCATGGGACTGCCAGAATATGTATACTGCAATGGTTTTCTGGTGTGCGAAGGTCACGCTGTGCCTTTCCGACCCTCTCAAATAGTTACTTTTTTTTACTATGCATTTTAGAAACCGTTGAGAGTTGATCAAGGCATTCAGTGTGAGGGCTGTGACTCTTTCAAGTATTAGCTTTACAAGGGAATACTCTGTTTGAATTTTGACTCTGTGCGGATTAATCACGCTTTTTGTAAATTTTGCTCCGATATTTTAGAAATGTATGTGGCTGTAGCACTAAATTTATGCCAAAATTATTATATTTTTTTTTTTTTTTTTTTTAATCCAAAATTATACGAGACTGGGATGATAAACAGGAATGTTTATCTCATATGTTACATTTTCAACAAGTAGAAAACACCTTGGGCAAAAACGTCAAATGGAAATGCACCTTTAAAGATGACAACGTTTTGATTAAAAAAAAAAAAATATTCTGCTTTGAATGTTGAATACCATGTGATGCCAGGGTTACTTCATTTTAGCCATTCAACCTGCATTCTAAAAGTTGCCTTCACTTTGCTAGTGGTTAAGAAATCAAACTAATATCCGTGCCTGATGGCATGAAAGGAGAATTCTAGTGCACCGTAGTGTTAATTTTGATATTCAGCGAAATACATTATATGGCTGTTTTTCCCCTTCCTTTCTCTTGATGCGTCTATTGTATCATACCCATGTATTACTAACCTTCATTATTTTTTTTTTACGGTTTGGTTTTCATTCTAATGTATACGTTTTGTGTGGTATTCTTTGTAAAATCAAACCCTGTTGTAACATATTATGCTTAAGAAATCTGATAGCGAAATTTAGTAAACTGCCTTAATTCATTGGTCTACTGGGTTATCATACATGTTTTGTTTGAGGGAGGGGGTTAGTGTGGGGGGTGTCATTATGTTTTATTATTTTGAAGACTGGTGCTCCTTTATGTTCTATTTCTCTCAATTGCATCTGGTTGAACTTGGTTTCAGTTTTTTACACAACCTTGCTATGTCTGTTGGTGTCTTGGCTGTACATTTACATTGTCCTTGCTGCTGGGATTGCGTTTGTTGTGACACATGACTTTTCTCCATCAATGCTAAGTATCTGTTATTGTTTAATGTCCTATGTGATCCTTCTGTTTTTAGTCACAATCTTGTTTTAAGTGCCTTTTTATTTTAATAAGAGTTCACTTTTTACAGTACTGTAATTAAAGTTATTTATTAAATAAAAGTAAAACAATCTGAAGTTGACTTTAGTTTCTTTGCATTTTGAGACAATAAGCAAGTGCAAGAAATGAATTATTTGTGTGTTCTTAAATATTTCCAACTGCATTAATGAACAATTGCCACCTAATGGCAAAACTAAAAACTATTTCTCAGAACCAGTCCCTTTTTTTTTTTTTAGGTCTTGGCCTTACGTAAGCAGCGAATGCGTTGCTTTCGTGTTACAAGGCTTCTTGGAATCGATACGATTCCACAAGCTTCGTGTCAGCTCCGCCTTAAGTTTTGATTTGTGCGCGTCGTTTTGCGTCACAAATTATGCCAAAGGCAGTGCAATGATTGCACTGAAGGCATGTCAATCCCTAATTGTTGCCACCCTGTCTCCTTTTATCCACGCCATGCGGGATTAGATCTCTTACCGGCGGCGTGACACAGTAGGTTTATTCTGTGCTTGTTGCACTTTTTTTTTTTTAAATGTGCAGATGGTGGAAGAGTTTGAAGGCGCTTTTTATTTCTCCTCTTATACCACCACCCCTCGTCCTCCCGCTGCTACCCGCCCTCTGTGTCATCCGCAACCCGCACCTTATACTTTTTTACTTTACTTTAATAAGTGCGGCACTGCACGCTTTTTATTTCCCGCTCCACTTTTCTAGTCAAGCCCAACGCTCTATTCCTATCCCTTCTCAACTATTCCTGCCCCTCCCCTCGTCTCCAGTGAACTTTCTTTGCTGGATATGTTGACAAGCATCCGGAATGCGCAGACAGACACGCAGCTCTCTGGTGAAAACAAACCAGCACAGCCTACCGCCCTGACCTTGTGTTTACATTCAGCTGTGACGCCTCTGCAGCTTGGAAACGGTCGCCTTTTTAAAAACAATGTCCTTCCAGGAAATGTGCCACCTAAAGCCAATAAGACCCGTGAAAACAAATGGTGCTGATCTCAGCAGCTCTACGGGGAGGAACTCTGATCGCGGGTGGGGGGTGAATTGGATAGGGGATGGTCTTTAACACGAAAAGAAACTGAAACAGCCTTTTATTTCCAAGTTCCCCTGCGGCAGATAGGTTTTCGTTTTTAGCATTATACAGCATTACGGTGTGATTTAGTTTTTTTTTATTCGTTCTAATTCATGCGGTGGGTAAAATATAAAACCTAACAAACTACTCACCGAATCTCTTCCTGTATGACTGAAATGCAGTGATATCAGCATAGTAGCCAGGTTCACCAAGGTCATACATTTCAGCCTTTTGAATCTTGAAGAAGACCTGGACACGGTAGTGTGAATTTTAAAGTTCTTCTAGGGACAATTTTTTTTCTTGAGTTTGTCCTACTGCTGGCAGGACATTGTGCTTTATTTACGTTCAGCACACCGTGCGCGCAGGGCCCCAAAGCCCTCAGCACCATGAACCCAGACACGCAGACAAAGGGGGATTAAAGCCCCGGGAAGGAGGAGGCTTCCCTCGACCAAGCGTGATTACCGACTCTCCGCGCCAGGCATGTTAGTGGAGCTCACTCTGGCTACACGACAATCGAGCCGTAAGTTGATAAACTTTTATTCATTACCTTTTATTCATTTCCTGGCAGCCCACTGCTCAGCGTCACGCATTTATAAAACATCCTCAGCTAGCCGGAGCGCGCTTGACTTGCATCTTTCATTTTTCAACTAAGATTTCACATCTTGGATGGCTTTGGAATTAGTCACTGAGCTTCAGAGGACACCCCTGACAGAAACATTACTAAAACACAGCAGGGTGCATGCTACATTTTTTTTGCGCGCCGCAATTTCACAAAACCAATTTAAATGTATGTTTAAAAGTGGATCCCAAACTCCTTTTCTGGACTTTAGTTGAGATTCTGGTGTGTCGTCGTGGCAATAACACATCCATTAGTCGCTCGTACTTGCAACATTTGTGAATGAAATGAGAGCACCTTAACGCTGCTTTGCCGCTCCTTGCTCCAGGAGGGAGCGTTATCCAGGTAAGATATCGCTTGTATGCACCTTAAATGTGCATTTTCGTGTCGGAAGAAAGTAAGTATCGGAATTCAAGTATAAATCTTGGGCTCGCAGACAGTTAATTAGTAACCTTGTCAGAGTAATGCCCTGCGCTAACATTTTCCGTACTGTGTTTCAGCACCAGACATAATTTTGTTTGGAAATACACCTATGCAGTTGTGTTTCTAGTGGTAATTTTTCTAGAGCAAGTGCGTGCAGCCGAGGTTTAAATTAACCGAATGCTTTTTATAAGCAGCGAACTGTGAAACCCTCGTTTTCCACAACAAGGAAGGAAGAGCTCGCACAAAAACGACAAGAATGTTGAGGCCACGTCTGAATACGAAGACTTGTAGCGCACACACAGTGATGGTTACAGTGCGTGTACTGCACCAGGGCCTCTGTTGTCACTTCTCTTCAGTCCACACCACTACATGTGTTACACACATAACACTAAAGCTAGACCAACTCACACAGTGACCTTGTAAGCTATATTTACTTGTCTGCGTGCAGTACATACACATAAATAAACATTTTTCTAAATCGTGCCGTGATGTGGAAATCATCTCGGTGCAAACACCTGGTAAAGGATCTCAAAGGGGTCATTTCTACCGCGAACTGTTAAAATGTTCTAAGTTTGTCATCAGCTGCAAGTCCTAGAGACAGGCAAGTAAATGTCGATATTACTCAGGTAATGTACTGATATAGGATTTCTACTGATCTTCAAATCACATACATTCACCAGTCGTATGTACGTTAACTAAAATAAATATACCATCCCTGTTCAATCTGCAGAAACCTCTTCTATTAGGTTCCAGAACAATATATTTGTATCTTTTGACATTTTGGAGTTTACAATTTGTGGCAAGAGTTGTTACTTTTGTCAATAACAGTTTATGTATTTACAAAAATGTACATTGTTTGCAAACTTGTATTGATCATTTATAAAGTTAATTATGTTTTACATTTTAATTTAAATAACCTATATTTGACCTGGTTGTTTGTCAGAGCATAAAACTTATTCATGAAGCCTTTTTCTAACCATCATATCTACCACCTGCACATAATTTCTCCTTTTTATTTTTTGCATTAATCCGAAATGTCACATGATTTGAAAACACTAGTCTAAGCTCGTAGCAAATGACAAATGATTTCCCAACAGCATTGTTCTGCATCAGGCGATGAGGCTGCAAGCATGAAGTACCTTAAGCTGGGTTTGTTTATTGCATCCTAAACCTTTTTTCTTGATATTTATTGTGTATCTTAAATTAAATAAACCTTACTTGACTCTCGCTTTTCATTTTTCTATAATTCAGCCATTCTGGAAACTAGTGTTGCAGTATTTTGCATTTACATACTTTTAAATTAAAAATCTACTACGCTCTACTGCTCATTCTACTACTCACTCTACTGCTCACTCTACTGCTCTCCGTCTACTCCTCACTCTACTACGCTCTACTGCTCACTCGCTACTGCTCACTCTCTCTACTATTCACTCTCTACTACTCTCTCTACTGCTCACTCTCTACTACTCTCTACTACCCACTCTACTACTCTCTACTCCACTACTCACTACTAACTCTCTACTCTCTACTACTTACTCTCTACTATTCACTCTACTATTCACTCTCTACCACCCTCTACCTCTCTACGCGCACACATATGCACACATATATATATATGTGTGTATATATATATGCATTTATATATATGTATGTGTGTGTATTTGAAAGTGTTTCTCGCGCTGTCAGGGCGCAAGAAAGTCGCACACAGGTTTTCATTTTCTCAGGAGTTCTTCTTTAATGACTGCGTGTGTGTGTATGTGTGTGTATATACATATCTGCATATCTATATACAAATATAAATGCATGCATACATATACATGCATGTTATGTACATGAAAGTTTGAAAAACACTAATAAAAGCAAAGCTAAAAAGCCACCTAATTACAAACAGAATTGCTTTAACTTAAACGAGGGCGAAACCTATTGCATTTTCTATGCTGGTTTTATAAAGCTAGTGGTTCTCAAACTCATGCTTGATGGAAGCTGGCTTTTTATATAATAAACCAAAAAGTGGTCTATTGTGTAGAGCCCAGGTATCCCTTATGAGTGGACAGGGGCTTGCTCTAACAATCCCGAGGTGCTCTTTTTGCGGTAGTGTGAGCGAGCAGCCTTAGGCTTATCAAGGAGGAGTGTTAGACATTTGTTGTATACACACAGTCAAGAAATGAATCACACACACTCAGTAAGGAGATCCACACCAATTTAGAAAAATAGCAAAATATTTTATATATTTTTAGACAACAAGAACTTTTTTATTGGGTAAGCAGTGCTTAATTTGCAACAAAAAAAAAAAAGTGCCAGGGCTTGCGGCAGGACGCCACTGCAGCTTGCACCATATATTGGCTTTACCAGTGCAGCCAGTGATGGTAACAAAAACTATTAACCATCACACTCACAAGTGTGACAATTCGGACTATTTCATGCCCCCAAAGCTCTAAGAATGGCTTGGGTGTCAAGTAACAGTATTTTTTGAATGTTTATTGAATTTATAATTAACTGTTGTGATCCTCGCTAAATTCCCCAGACGGCACCACCTTGTGGCAGACTCTCACAAGTGTGTGTGTTGATAATTGTCTGTCGAGCACCGGAAAACACCAAAAAATTAAGCACTGTGGGCAAGTACTTTTTAAAATGGCAGTTTTGAAGAAAATGGGGAAATATACTTGTATTGTCTCTAATGCAATAATGTTATCCTATGGGGGAAAACACATATACTGCATACGGGTACTTAGCAGCAACAGGACCAATCTTCTGGGGTTGAGGTAAGAGTGGGGCAAGATCCAAGGCAGCTCTAACGGGCCATCTCTGGAGGCTCTTGGGCGTCCGGGGGCAGAGGTGCTCTTCAGCGTCCTAGTGGTGCACCAATGGTTTCAATGGGAAACGATCCAGGGAGAAAGAGGCTGCAAGCTGGAGGGCAGTCCGGCTGAACCCACTGGTGGGGTTCTGCCTTGAGATGCTCAGGCACGTAGGGACACCGTCGCTCCACTTCTCCTCGGGCTGTAGAGCTCTGGTGCAGTGGTGTCTTTAGGCGTCTTATCCGTGCTGCAGGAGACACTCGCAGTCTGTTCAAACCCAAGGTGGTGTTCGATTCTAGTGGACCTCCGGACCTAGTTTGCCCCCTTCAACTCAGGCTAGGGGGCACAGGCGCAGTGGTGCTTGCCGGTGTCTGCTTTTTGTAGTCCGGAGTCCTTTTGGTCCTTCTTGGGTGCCTGCAGGGAGCAGGAAAGTAGCTCTGCTACTCCATGGGATATGATGGTTGCTTCTTGAAGTGCTGACTCTCCTCCCAGGCTTTTGGAGGCAGAGCAGGTGCAGGACGAGTCCTCTTTGGCGCAATTGTCGGGGATAGCAGACAGGACGGCAGGGTTGGTGCCAAGTCAGTTGCTGCTTCTCCGTTCTTGCTCTTTGCTGCTTTTCTGTGTCCTTCTTAGGGCATCAAAATCTGCTTTCCTGGTGCCAGGGACACCCCTAAAATACTAGATTTAGGGGCATTAAATAAAGTGAAGGGTGGTACCCAATGGCTAACTACCCCCTCTATATGACCACAAGTGAAGTGGACATAAACCTATCCCAGAGTTCCAAATTCTGCCATCACTAAGATGGCAGAATCTTTCCCAAAGGGGAGCACATCAAGCAGCTCACCTTTGGGGTATGACTGGCCTTGTAGTGCACCACACCTCCCTGCATATCTAATTTCCTGCCTGTCCTGATGCCAAATGAGCCCAGGACAGGAGGTTTGCATTTTCCCCGTCTGGGGAAACTGTGGTCAAATATGAAAGGCCACAGAGGCCTTTGAAACCGCCTGTCTTGATATGCTGATTACTTAGCCATCCTGCTTGGAGGAGGTGACAACATCTCCTGCCAGAGCAGGCATTGTTTCTGCTCTCTGAGAGCGCAGGCTGTCACCTGCAGGGGGTCAGAAATCTGCCTGTGGTGGCAGGCTGATCTACACCAGTCAGTCAGCTTAATAGAGGCTGGCAGGTTCTCAGAGGGCACCTTTAAGGTGCCCACTAGTTATATTTATTAATAAATCCTCTACTGGAATCAAAGTTGGTTTATTAATACAAAGCGTTTACTTCGAAACACCATAGATTTCAGTGAAGCAATCATGCAGCTGGGGGGGCTCGATTTTTACCAGTGTTTGGCACATGTACTTAAAATTGCTAAATTGTTCACTTGTGAAATCAAAGAATTAACCGAGACATCACAGGGGCATATCTGCTCATGCAGATATGTCCACACATGTAGTATAGTGCACCCTGCTTTAGGGCTGTAATGCCTGCTGTAGGGGTGGCTTTCCTATACTGTATGCAGTGAGCGCAGGCATGGCACACAGGGCTGTGTGCCATACTGTTTTTACTCTTATCTGCACCAAGAGACACATATTGCATGTTGGTGGTGAGAAGGTCCCTTAGGGTGGCACAATACAGGCTGCAGCCCTTGGGGACCCTCTTTAGCTTCTGTGCCCTAGGTCCCAGGGGGTACCACTTACTAGGGACTTGCAGGGTGTGTTAATTGTATTGCCAATTGGAGAAACAATTGTACCGTTTAGAGGAAGAGACCTGGCACTGGGGACGTGGATGGCAGGAACTCAGCGCACCTTTGTCAAAATTGCATCAGATATGCCAAAAAGGTGCACTTTCCTACAATGCTTAATTTGATGTCTACTACAAGACTGAAGTTTTTCTAAAGAATTGAAGACCTCCGCAATGCAGATGAATGTTTGGGAGGGCCTGAACTGGCAAGTGCCTCCCATGACAATATAAAGGCCATTCTCAGCACCTTCACTTGCTGTTCATTGGGTAAATACTTCAAGCCATCAAGGCATTCAATAGTCTCTCAAAGGAACTGACAGTTTGTCCTCAAATCTAATGGCACAGTGTTTCCTGTACCAGAGGAGCACAGACATTAATTCTCCTTAGGCTCCATCACTCTAAAGTTCACTTCACAGTGAGCGTTGTCCAGACCAAAGTCAAATCCTGTGTTCCCACTTTCAGTCCCTTAGTACCTCTTAATGAATTGGTTCAGCTTCTCTAGGCTTTTGTTCTTTGTCTCTTAGGTTGATCAGTCTGTGGGCAAATGTCTCGAGTGGGGTTCCTTCTCATTCTGACCACTTGGACCTTTACATAAATCCTTCTAATTCAATTTTACTTTTACTCGCGCTATTGTCTAAGGAAGAATCCCATTTTTTGAGGCATGTGTGGCTGTAGATACACATGCTCCTGCCATTTAGTGTTGGGCCCTTATGTGAAAGTTGAGATGCTCTGTCCGGTTTACACGGGTTCCTTCCCTCAGTCTGCATTGTTTTGAGTGTTTCTCTTTTCGTTTTGGGTCAGCGATTCCTGCTTTGACCGAGCAGCTCTGTCAACCTCTGCCCCATGTGGGCCTTCGCCCTTCAGAGCTGCCTTCTGTCTCCCGACCACATCCTCCCCACTATGTCCTCAGTATTGGAATGGATGCCATTTTGCTAGTGTTTTCACTTCCACGCAAAATCTCTTTGAACCCATCTCGGTAATCTGTGTCTGTCTCCTGAGCATAACGAGGTTGCTTGCAACACCTGCCGCTCCTTCCATTAAAAAAAATAAAAACCTCTGTGACCATTGGGCCTGACATCTTGATGTCATGTAGCAGCAGAGAAGACATCCCAGACCTTGATCCGAACACATCGAGGGGTAACACCATCCACAACCATCTCCCACAGGTGAGGAGGATTTCTCCCCGACGAGAGCTCCGGCTCTGATCTAGAGAGTGAGGATCTTAAACCAGGGCAGCCAGCCGTGAGTAAAGTACTCCTTCCCCCCTCAACACCGATACGAAGCTGAGCAGCATCTTCCAAAGGGCCGTCCAGCCACTCTGGAACACCACAGATAGACAACCGGGCCGCTACTGCCTTCGGGCCATGGTCGGCACTGACCACCTTCAGATGCAACGCCCAGCCCCACCTTGGCACCGAAGAAACCATTGAGACCGACTGCTTCAGCACTGCCCACTCCTGCCTCTGAGCCCAGCTGACCACTTGAAAGTCTAAATTTGCTTCTGAGCGGAGACCCTCGGTGCTGACCAGCAAGACTGGACATGGCTCAGGGACCATCAAGACGATTATCCATAAATTACAGGAGAAGATCAACACCCATCAGAAGCATTGATGATCCATCCCCCACACGGGACGGGTTCTCGCCATCCCTCCGGTATCTGCTGCGCAACCATCCAAATGGGAGCTGTCCTTTGAGGAAGCCATAGACATTCTACCTTCACCCAAGCATGGTAAGAAAGTGGACACGTTTACAAGCCCTTTCCGTGTTACTCTTCCACCGCCACCTCATCTAGCTCCATAGCACTCATCCTCCGTTACCTATACACCTTGGGGATCCCCACATTCAGACTTGAGGGTGGGGGTAAAGGGATACCTTCGACTCATCAGCAGGGGGATCCCGGTTACACCTATGATGCTGATCCTCAAAAGGAAACTGATCCTGACCTGTACCCTGCCTGTCCTTTACCTCTTGACGACTCTGTTCTAACATGAACTTATTGGTAGTACTGTCTTTCCACAAGGTGGATCTCCACACTGAGCCTTTAGAGGAGGCCTTCCTTTTCAAGACCCTGTCCTCCACCCACTGCTCTGCTCAGTGCCTCCTACTTAAAAGCATGCACCATCACACCCCGACATTTTACACAACCCCGTTTGCGCAAGAGCTATTACATCTAGGGAGGACAAAAAAATATAAAACTTCCCCTACTTACCCTCTGTGCATTTGTGGCCAGTTTCCACCTGACTCTCTAGTGGTTACTACCACTCGTAAGAGGGCTCACTACGCCTACTGCTGATGCCCCTCCACTAGATAAAGAGAGTAAGCCAATAGATGCTGCAGGTAAGAGTGTAGCTGCGCAATTGGCCAGCCATTGATGGATTGCCAATTCCATTGGGCTACTCTTGAAGTCTGACCGTGCCCGTTTGAATGAAATGGAGGAGCTCTTCCAACATCTCCCAGAGGCGTACAGGAAAAGGGGGTTATGAGATTTTCTGAGGGAGAGCAGATCTCCATCCGCTACACACTAGATGCCATTGACACTGCTGTAAGCGGCGTTAACTCCAATGTCCTGCGCAGGCATGCCTGGCTCCGTATCTCCGGGTTTAAGCTGGAAGTCCAGCAAAACTTGCACAAACTGCCTCTTGATGGCCAACATCTATTCGGGCTGCAGGTTGACCGGATGTTGGAAAAAAATAAAAGGTACGGAGACGTCCAAAGTGATGGGCGCCCTTCAAACACCTACCCCTTGCGGCTCCTTTTGCCACACTCCCTACCATGGAGGCTCAAAGACTGCCCCCCCCCATCCCCCCCCCTCCCCCTCCCCCGGCTGCTACCTTGTACCAACAGCCACACGTCCACCAGTCCTCTCTCAAAGGCTACTTTAGAGGGTCCAACAGAGGCAACAAATTAAAAGGCAGGGGTAAAGGTGGCGCCTCCAAAGGAGCTGCCACCACCACTAAGCCCTTCCTTGCCTGCTCACCCCCCCCCCCCCCCTTCAAATCATACACCACCTGTCGGGGGGGGGGGGGGGGGGAGGCATCTACAAAGATGGCCTCCTGTATTGCCATATTACGCCATTGCCAGTTTACACATGTGCATGTTGTATGAGTGCTTGGGGCTCCAATGGTCTTGACCGGAGGTTCATTGGGATGATCTAGTGTTGATCATCTGCCCCACTTGTCGCTCTCTGGGGTGCGTACATACAGGATCTCACTGTCCAAGGCCAGTGGGAACCCAGACAACAGGATCTCCACATCAGTTACCTGGAACTACTAGCTGTTCACCTTGCATTGAAAGTTTTCCTTCCCCACAAACTATAAATCATCAAGATGGACAACATGACAGCCATGTATTATGTTCAAAAGCAAGGGAGTACCAGATTTCCCCCGCTCTCACCTAGCCCAGAGCATTTTGCGTGGGCAGTCCAACACAAGATCCATCTGCTAACAGAGTAACTTCCAGGAGTGAAGAACGACTTTGCCAACCTCCTCTGCACCAACCCTGAATTTCTCCCTTAGATGGTCTCAGTTCCACCAGTCAGTCCATTGAATTTCCTGTCAACCTGACTCATTTACGGAACGGGCTCTCCATACCTTAGATGTTAAACGAGCCCTCATGAACTATATTGACAGAACTAAACTCGTTTGGAAGAAGCAACAGCTCTTTGTTGCCTTCTCTAAATCCCACAAAGAGAAGGCCATATCTAAATCAGGCATTGCAAAATCGATTATAAATGCATCTAGACATGCTATGAAAATGCTAAAAGAACTTTGCCTATTTCCCTAGAGCCCACTCCACTTGGAAACAGGAGCCTCCACGGCCTTCTTGGGGAACATCCTTGTAGCTGACCTCTATAAAGTAGCTACCTGGTCCACACCACATACTTTTACAAATCATTATTGCGTAGATGTGCTAGCTCACCAACAAACCAATGTTGGCTAGATAGTTTTCCACTCACTTTTTCAATCTACTGCAACTTCCTCAGGCTAGCCACTGCTTTTCTGGGAGGACTGCTTTACAGTCTGCACAGCATGTGTATCTACAGCCACACATGTCTCTAACTGAAAATGTTACTTACCCATTTAGCATCTGTTTGTGGCATGTAGTGCTGTAGATTCACATGCGCCCACCCTCTTCCCTGGACGCCTGTGGCTGTTGCAGTTATCTTTCTATCTAACTTCCTCTTTCTTTGCATGGATAGCTCTCTACAACTTTTTGCACTTGCTGTGCGGGAAAACTATCCAACAATGGAGTTGATGGCCATGCATATTACCAGCAAGAGGAGAAGGCACAGTACCTTGTGACTCAAGATTTCTTCGAATAAAAACAACATGGACACATCCAGGCCCAACCTAATGGCTGGATCATGTGAATTTACATCACTACATGCCACGAACAGCTGCTTACTGGGTAAGTAACGTTTTCCTACTCTTTCAGTGTCTACACTTCACAAGGTAGAATGGTCCATTATATCCCCGTATTTGTGTTAAACTTAGTGAACAGGGTTTTGGGGTTATTGTCCCACATGGTTAGTTAAAACCTAACCACATGTGCATCTTCATGGTCCTGGAAGGCTGGGGGAAAACGGGCTCAACCAATTTCAATCAATTCTGTGTTATTACCTGTGTGCATCCATCCTCTCTGCAGTCAGAGTGTAGGGATAGGCAATCCCAACTCTACAGTTAGCTAGAAGTTAAAGGCAGTTCTCTGCTGTGAAACTGCGATATGGACCTATGCACATCCAGCTTTCTTACAAGCAACTCCGATTTGGCCACATGGACGACTCCTAGTTTGTCTCCAGAAATCCAGTTACATTACCACCTGCTGGCCAGTTTGACCAGAATCTGATATATAGTTTTTCTTAGCATTTTTCTTTTTTTGTAAAGTTAAAGGGCACTGTGACATATTATCAAGCAAGTTGAAATTTTGGGAAGTGTAAATCAAGAGTAAGATTCACAATTCAGACTTTTGTATCAAATTATGTAGATTGCAAGTTGACAAGATTGTCTAAAAACCTGTTGACCAAAAACAAACCAGCTGCCCCCCACCCTGCATACGCACCATGCATAATGTTTAATCTTAGGGCACTGTGGGGCAAAACCGTTGTCCAAGTATGGCATCCAGGAAAGCTTGTCTAGATATAACTTGCTGCAATGTATTCAATCTACGTGGAATCGACCAAGTGAGATGACAGGTAGGCAATGTAATCATTGGACAGGGAGAAAAAAAAAACCCCCGTCACCACTTCATGAGTTTCCAAAATTCCTGCTTCTTCTTACTTCCTGGTCTTATAAGGTCCATCCTGGATATCCTTAAGAGAGAAGCCTGCCAGTCTAGAAATTCCGGAGGCTTGGAGTCTTTCCATTTGATACAAATCTCTCTTCTTGCTATTAAGATGGCATAAAATAGCAGATTCTTGGGTGGACCAACCAGATTGGGTGTTAACCCAAAGAAAATCAGAGGTAAGTCAAAGGTAATAGATATCCCTAAAGATCTGGACAGCACTTTCCCCACTTGATACCAAAAGCTCGATAAAAGAGGGCAAGTCAAAAACATGTGGACGTCTGAAGCCGCCACTTCTCCGCAGCTAGCACAGCACACAGGAAGACCTTCTGCAAATTTAGTTAGCCTCTGTGGTGAAAAGTAGGCTCTATGAATCGTAAAGATGTGATTTCTTCTCAACCAAGCAGGTTTTACAATATCCCATAGTGTCTTACACGAATTAAGCCACAGCAGCTCAAGATCAACCTGTGAGATGCAGCTATTCCACAGTGAAGTTGGGAGTTTTTAAAATCTCCGTCGATCTCATCAAGAATACTGCGATACCAAAAACCAACCTCTTTTCTGAATGGGGGCTTCTGCGTAGCCTGTGTCTCCAACTGTGTATCCCTACCTAAGATGTAATTGCTTCTAATAGCGTAGTTTGTGGTGGCCCAGCTAGAAAGTTGGAGAAATTTGAACCTAGAGATAGAAAAGCCAGTATTTTCCTGGAGGACCTCCCAGGGGATCAGTGAGCCTTCCACAAAAAGTTCGCCCCACCTCGCTATGCCGGCTGCCCTCAGTGGTAAGGACAAACTATCTTTTAGGCACTCTGGTGTCCCAGGCGAGTCCCAGATTGGAGCTAGATTAGAGAAATACCCCATCTTCATTGCGGCACGCATTTTAACCCAAGTTTTTAACGAACCCCATAAAACCTTTAATCTAACTTTTTTTTTAAAACTTGGAATCTCCATATTTAAATAGAAAGCCGTCTTCGGAAAAGCCACTCACTCTTAGCATGGACAGGAACATCAAACCCATACCGCTACTTGTTGGTACCTTTAGTAGCATCCGCGAATGGGCAAAATGAAAGGCCCAAGCATATATTTGCAAGTCTGGGGCTGCCAGGCCGCCCTTTTCTCTACGTCTTCTTATTTTCTTCCAGGCGATCCTGGACCCTCGAGAAGCCCAAATAAAAGTGTTAAGTTCACTCTGTATTTTTGCAAGAAGAGCACTCTAAAAAAATAAGGGGATGGAATCAAAAAGAAAAGCAAACCTTGGTAAAATTGACATTTTGATCAGATTAACCCGACCCAACATAGACAGAGGTAGGTTGGCCCAATTTTTCAATAATTTTCGGGTTTCTTTTATGATTAATAGTAAATTGTGAGAGGGAATCTTATCGATTTCATGAAGAACATGGACACCCAGATATCTTGTATCAGTTTTTAAGGAAGGAAGGTGAGAGTCTACATGCATATTCCAGGCCATAATTTCCGTCTTCAAGGTGTTAATCTTATAGCCTGAAACGGATCCAAATTTCTGGGCAAGCTCGATGACAGCTGGAAATGCCATATTTAGGTTTTCTGTCAAAATAAGGATGTCATCGGCATATAATGCCACTTTCCTTTCCCACTCTCCATATTTAAATGGAGACACCCTAATGTCATCTCGCAACATCTGTGCGAAGGGTTCAATATATAAATTAAATAGTAAAGGGGAAAGAGGGCATCCCTGACGCGTACCCCTTGTTATCGCAAGGGATTTTTTGAGGGAACCGTTGACCAGAATATTAGCCGATGGATTGCAGTATATAAGAGAGATGACTCGTCTAAATTTATCGCCTAGTTTGAATTCGGCCAAGACCTCCGACAAAAACAGCCAGTTGACCCTGTCGAAGGCCTTCTCCGCGTCCAGTGTCATTCCTGCCAAAGGAAGAGACCATGCTGAAGCCATATCAATTTTTTTTTTTCTTCTCCCTGTCCAATGATTACATTGCCCTTCCTGCCTAGACAGATTTCCTCTTCCCTAAATGTAGGGGATGGATGAGTTGTTATTGCCTCTCTGGCTTAGCAAATGGGTCCCTCAGTGGATATCGCCTTCGGCTAGTGTTTGAGAAGGAGATGCACCGGTAAGCTTATCTGTCGATAACGTTTACAAAGCCAGTGTACTGAGGCGGTGTCTTTCTGTTTTCTCGCTCCAATGCCTGGGTGGCTCCAAATGGGCTGAGTATGAGGACAAGATTGAAAAAAAAAAAAGAGATGACCGGTAGGCACCAAACTCAAGATGTCAAGAGATGAAGCTGCAAGTATAGCTACCACCATCTGGGGTGCCAACTATAGCTCTTCAGGGGAAAACGAAAGTATCTTACAAAAGAGGTCAATGATGGTAAGGGGCCTAAGGTGTCATCCCAAAAATCCAATGTCAGATTGGTTTCATTGCAGCAACTCTGTCTTGTTGAAGTTATGTTACAGAAAATTAAAATTATTACATCCATTCTTGAATTGCAGTATAATGTAGTTCTAAACAATCGGTGATGACAAGCAGCCATGCCTTCAAAAAAGCACTCAACTTACTAAAAGTTGGCTTCCAGGGCACAATTATTTCTAGTGACCGCACACAACCCTCCACTGGGGGCGCTAGAGGGCGCACGGCAAGATTGCTGCACTTTACTGCAGCTCTGCAGGCCGTTCAATAATCCGACCACAATCCTGCTTCCAGACAGCTACAATTCACATGCTACTGAAATACACAGGCACCTAGGACAAGTTTGTGGTAGCAGGAGGTGCTGAAATTGCCACGGTGAGCTATTTCTCAGAACTTGCGGAGCAACAGCGAGGAAACCAAAATGGGGAGCACGGCTGAGGGCCTGGCTTGTTCCCCTGTGCAGTTGTGGCTCCTGTGTGACGGGACGCGGCCGCAAGGCCCCTGGAAGACTTACCCGCTTGTGATACTGACCACGGAGATCGCTGTGAAGCAGTGGGGGCTTGAGTGTATAAGAGGACCGATCCCAGTGGGCCTATTGGGAGGTGGTGACGCCTATCCCCCCTGCCGCTGAATATCCTGTGATGGGGGGGGGGGCAAGGCCGCATATGTGTCCGTGCTGCAAAGGGTTCTCCTTACAGGCCTGATACTTCCTGGAGGTCTGTTCTGAAGGCGGCGCATCAATGGGTCTGTGCTGATCGCTGAGGATGCCTGCAGCTGTGTGGGCCTGAGGCGACATAGATACACCGGTGGTCCCAAGACACGGTGCCATCTACATTTATATCCTACAGTCCATCGCACATGTAAGCGACCCGCTCTGTTGTACAGTATTTTTACTGCTGGTCTGTGTAGCGGGGTGAGGAGACCGCTATTGCTACAACGGAGCTGGGCACAATGGGGAAAACTGACCAGACACAATCTCGCCTCACGTTTGAAATGCACAAACCGGGAAGATCGCAGTCCAGACAGGCTTCAGACGCTGCTCAGACTCTGGAAGCCACAGTTCTGGCAATGCAGCATATCCTGCAGTCAATCGATGGGAAAATCGACTAACTTAATTTACGTATGGATCATATGGCTGCAAAGCTTGACCAGCAGAGCACCAGGCTGGGGGAAGTAGAGACAGGAGTATCCACGGCTGAAGATGACCTGCGCACAGTTTTCAATAAAACCTTGACCATGGAAAAGGTGTTTGCTCTTATCCAGACGAAGAATGAAGTCTTGGAGGAGATATCAAGGAGGAATAACCTAAGGATTACGGGTCTGCCGGAGTCGACCAACCCCGGGAAGATGGAGGTATATATGGAGGGAATGCTTAAAGACATTTTTGGAGAGGACAATCTGTCGCAGATGCTGATTGTGGAGCGTGCACACCGTTCCCTGGTGGCTCGCCCAGTCACTGGGGCTCTGCCGCGAACCATAATTGCGCGGCTGCTAAACTACAGGGATTGAGACAGCATCCTCTGAATGGCCAGACAAAAAGGAACTATTAACTATAAGGAGAATGTGTTAGCCTTCTTCCTGGACTTTAACACGACTGTTCAGGCGGTCAGACGGGAATTCGTGCAGGTCAAGAAGTTGCTTCTGGCAGAAGGCATCCTGTATGCAATGCTATACCATGCACGCTTGAGGATCGGGCTGGAAGGGTCCTCCAAGATCTTCAGTAATCCAAAAGCCGCCATGGAGCACCTCAAGGCACTGAAAAAACGTTGCCGCAAATCCGCCGATGATCCAGATGAGGAGGAACAGTGCGGTGCTAGTTGGGCCCACATAACAGTGAACATATTTCCTGAGGGCCCACACACGTCTGCTTTGGTAGCCGATGAGAGATGAGTAGTTCACTGCTACTGGGTATCTTCATGTGAACTATTGCAACGTGCGGGTTCCAGGTTGGGCATATGTCCTAGGGTGCTTGAGTGCACTGTTAAAAAGATGGAATGGTCTGAAGTTTTACAGGCACTGTATATTGGCTGTGCTGTCACGTTGAGACTATGGACAAGATCAGCCACCTCCCCTTTCACTGGGAGGCTGAATGCACTCTAGTGCTCCTTAATGGGTGTACCCCGACTATCTCATTGGGTTGGGTTTCTGTTGAAGGGTTTGTTTGTTTTTCTTAGGGGGTGTCTTTAGCAAGTTGGGGGTGCTGAAGTGGGTGGGGGGTTGGGGGATTGCGGGATTAACCCGACCCAACATAGACAGAGGTAGGTTGGCCCAATTTTTCAATAATTTTCGGGTTTCTTTTATGATTAATAGTAAATTGTGAGAGGGAATCTTATCGATTTCATGAAGAACATGGACACCCAGATATCTTGTATCAGTTTTTAAGGAAGGAAGGTGAGAGTCTACATGCATATTCCAGGCCATAATTTCCGTCTTCAAGGTGTTAATCTTATAGCCTGAAACGGATCCAAATTTCTGGGCAAGCTCGATGACAGCTGGAAATGCCATATTTAGGTTTTCTGTCAAAATAAGGATGTCATCGGCATATAATGCCACTTTCCTTTCCCACTCTCCATATTTAAATGGAGACACCCTAATGTCATCTCGCAACATCTGTGCGAAGGGTTCAATATATAAATTAAATAGTAAAGGGGAAAGAGGGCATCCCTGACGCGTACCCCTTGTTATCGCAAGGGATTTTTTGAGGGAACCGTTGACCAGAATATTAGCCGATGGATTGCAGTATATAAGAGAGATGACTCGTCTAAATTTATCGCCTAGTTTGAATTCGGCCAAGACCTCCGACAAAAACAGCCAGTTGACCCTGTCGAAGGCCTTCTCCGCGTCCAGTGTCATTCCTGCCAAAGGAAGAGACCATGCTGAAGCCATATCAATTTTTTTTTTTCTTCTCCCTGTCCAATGATTACATTGCCCTTCCTGCCTAGACAGATTTCCTCTTCCCTAAATGTAGGGGATGGATGAGTTGTTATTGCCTCTCTGGCTTAGCAAATGGGTCCCTCAGTGGATATCGCCTTCGGCTAGTGTTTGAGAAGGAGATGCACCGGTAAGCTTATCTGTCGATAACGTTTACAAAGCCAGTGTACTGAGGCGGTGTCTTTCTGTTTTCTCGCTCCAATGCCTGGGTGGCTCCAAATGGGCTGAGTATGAGGACAAGATTGAAAAAAAAAAAAGAGATGACCGGTAGGCACCAAACTCAAGATGTCAAGAGATGAAGCTGCAAGTATAGCTACCACCATCTGGGGTGCCAACTATAGCTCTTCAGGGGAAAACGAAAGTATCTTACAAAAGAGGTCAATGATGGTAAGGGGCCTAAGGTGTCATCCCAAAAATCCAATGTCAGATTGGTTTCATTGCAGCAACTCTGTCTTGTTGAAGTTATGTTACAGAAAATTAAAATTATTACATCCATTCTTGAATTGCAGTATAATGTAGTTCTAAACAATCGGTGATGACAAGCAGCCATGCCTTCAAAAAAGCACTCAACTTACTAAAAGTTGGCTTCCAGGGCACAATTATTTCTAGTGACCGCACACAACCCTCCACTGGGGGCGCTAGAGGGCGCACGGCAAGATTGCTGCACTTTACTGCAGCTCTGCAGGCCGTTCAATAATCCGACCACAATCCTGCTTCCAGACAGCTACAATTCACATGCTACTGAAATACACAGGCACCTAGGACAAGTTTGTGGTAGCAGGAGGTGCTGAAATTGCCACGGTGAGCTATTTCTCAGAACTTGCGGAGCAACAGCGAGGAAACCAAAATGGGGAGCACGGCTGAGGGCCTGGCTTGTTCCCCTGTGCAGTTGTGGCTCCTGTGTGACGGGACGCGGCCGCAAGGCCCCTGGAAGACTTACCCGCTTGTGATACTGACCACGGAGATCGCTGTGAAGCAGTGGGGGCTTGAGTGTATAAGAGGACCGATCCCAGTGGGCCTATTGGGAGGTGGTGACGCCTATCCCCCCTGCCGCTGAATATCCTGTGATGGGGGGGGGGGCAAGGCCGCATATGTGTCCGTGCTGCAAAGGGTTCTCCTTACAGGCCTGATACTTCCTGGAGGTCTGTTCTGAAGGCGGCGCATCAATGGGTCTGTGCTGATCGCTGAGGATGCCTGCAGCTGTGTGGGCCTGAGGCGACATAGATACACCGGTGGTCCCAAGACACGGTGCCATCTACATTTATATCCTACAGTCCATCGCACATGTAAGCGACCCGCTCTGTTGTACAGTATTTTTACTGCTGGTCTGTGTAGCGGGGTGAGGAGACCGCTATTGCTACAACGGAGCTGGGCACAATGGGGAAAACTGACCAGACACAATCTCGCCTCACGTTTGAAATGCACAAACCGGGAAGATCGCAGTCCAGACAGGCTTCAGACGCTGCTCAGACTCTGGAAGCCACAGTTCTGGCAATGCAGCATATCCTGCAGTCAATCGATGGGAAAATCGACTAACTTAATTTACGTATGGATCATATGGCTGCAAAGCTTGACCAGCAGAGCACCAGGCTGGGGGAAGTAGAGACAGGAGTATCCACGGCTGAAGATGACCTGCGCACAGTTTTCAATAAAACCTTGACCATGGAAAAGGTGTTTGCTCTTATCCAGACGAAGAATGAAGTCTTGGAGGAGATATCAAGGAGGAATAACCTAAGGATTACGGGTCTGCCGGAGTCGACCAACCCCGGGAAGATGGAGGTATATATGGAGGGAATGCTTAAAGACATTTTTGGAGAGGACAATCTGTCGCAGATGCTGATTGTGGAGCGTGCACACCGTTCCCTGGTGGCTCGCCCAGTCACTGGGGCTCTGCCGCGAACCATAATTGCGCGGCTGCTAAACTACAGGGATTGAGACAGCATCCTCTGAATGGCCAGACAAAAAGGAACTATTAACTATAAGGAGAATGTGTTAGCCTTCTTCCTGGACTTTAACACGACTGTTCAGGCGGTCAGACGGGAATTCGTGCAGGTCAAGAAGTTGCTTCTGGCAGAAGGCATCCTGTATGCAATGCTATACCATGCACGCTTGAGGATCGGGCTGGAAGGGTCCTCCAAGATCTTCAGTAATCCAAAAGCCGCCATGGAGCACCTCAAGGCACTGAAAAAACGTTGCCGCAAATCCGCCGATGATCCAGATGAGGAGGAACAGTGCGGTGCTAGTTGGGCCCACATAACAGTGAACATATTTCCTGAGGGCCCACACACGTCTGCTTTGGTAGCCGATGAGAGATGAGTAGTTCACTGCTACTGGGTATCTTCATGTGAACTATTGCAACGTGCGGGTTCCAGGTTGGGCATATGTCCTAGGGTGCTTGAGTGCACTGTTAAAAAGATGGAATGGTCTGAAGTTTTACAGGCACTGTATATTGGCTGTGCTGTCACGTTGAGACTATGGACAAGATCAGCCACCTCCCCTTTCACTGGGAGGCTGAATGCACTCTAGTGCTCCTTAATGGGTGTACCCCGACTATCTCATTGGGTTGGGTTTCTGTTGAAGGGTTTGTTTGTTTTTCTTAGGGGGTGTCTTTAGCAAGTTGGGGGTGCTGAAGTGGGTGGGGGGTTGGGGGATTGCGGGATAACTTGGCAGACACAGTGTAGTACAGAAGCGACAGGCTAGATGGCACAATGGCTCTATCTGAGAAGTGCACAGTGTGGCATTTTGCAATGTATGATGGTTAAATGCTCGCCCGGATGGTACTATTAAGTTAATAACATAAAATGTGTGTGGTCTAAACAACCCCAAAAAGATCCAAAATGTTTTAGCTTTTTCAGACAGACAGGATGTGCAGGTCTCGTTTCTACAGGAGAATCATCTTACGAAGCATATGGAACAAAACGTCGGGAGTCGTTGGGCTGTGGTGCGTGTTGTAGCATCGTACTTTGCATATTCTAGAGGTGTGCTGGTCGAGGGGTACACCTTTCACTTTAATTAAATCTAAAGCTGATGAGCAGGGAAGGGTGCTTCTGGTTCAGGGCAAGCTGGGTGGCACGATGGTGCTTCTTGTTAACGCGTACGGCCCCAGCGTTGACGATCTGCCATCTTTTAACAATGTCTGGAGGTGCATTCTGCCCCCCCCCCGCAGTAATAGGGGGCGGTGATCTAAATGTATTTCTAGACCCTGGGCGTGACCGCTCGGTGGGTGTGGCGGGGCGGGGGAAACAGGCTGCTCCGGTAGTAACTGAACTGATTGAGACTGAGGGGCTTCAGGATATGTGGAGGTCCCGAAACCCGGTTGCTAGAGAGGGCACATTCGTGTCTACGGCTCATGGCTCCTGGACCAGGCTATACTATTGGTTGGTGTCAAAGGAGGTGTGTCCCTGGACAGTCTGTTAAGCACTTGGCCGAAACGCTCTCTGATCACTCCCCTGTCCTTTTAGAGCTTCATGTCTCTGCATGTGTTAGACCACCATTTCAGTGGCGATTGCAGCAATCTTTCCTACTAGACCCTGTGTTCTGGACCATGATTGGGGTCTGCTATTGCCAACTTTTTTACAGAAAATTAGGGTTCAGTTGATAGCTCAGGCACTCTCTGGGAGGCTTTTAAAGTTACAATTAGAGGGGACTGCATTGGGGCACAGGCTGGCGTTTTGAAGGATCTCCGGAACAGAATAAATAGCCTAGCTGCTAAGATCAGTGAGCTGGAACGTGTGTATGAGCGAAGTCCCGCGCCCGCTATCCTTGCACAAATTAGGGAGTAGGTATCTGAACACAATCAGACAGCTGACCAGGAAGCGATGCACAGATCTAGGAGATGTAAGGCGCACTACTATGGAGAGGGTGGTAGACCTAGTAGATCTTTGGCGCATAAACCGGCACTTTCTAAAAGACAGGACTATATTACGGAAATGCTGGACGAAGATTCCATTGCTCACCGCTCTACTCCGGATATTAGTAAAGTTTGTTGACTTTTACACGAAGCTATATGGGACTAGGCCCTCGGTTAGCGAGGATGGAATCTCCAGTTATCTGAATGACATTGCAATGGGGTGGTTGTCTGACGGGCAGCGTGAATACCTGACCCAGCCCTTTGATGTGGAGGTTGTAAAAGAAGCTTTAATGGCCGTCCGGACCTGTAAAGCGTCCAGTTCAGATGAGCTGCCCAGTAAATTTTATAAGGCGTATGTGGAGACCTGGCCCTGCGCCTGCTTGAGGTATTCGCTGAGGCATGTGAATCTGGTGCCCTACCCCCCACCCTCAGGGAAGCTTTGATCGTTACAATTCTAAAGCCGAAAAAGTTGCTAGTAAATGCGAGTCATACAGGCCTCTGTCCCTAATAAACATCGATACGAAAATATTGGCTAAAATAATTGCTCTGATCCCAAATTTGTTACTCCCTGATCAGTCGGGATCCGTCCCCAAGCGATCGACCGTACATAATTTACAGACTATATTTGCTGTTATGCATTATCTAGACCCTGAACTCCCGGCGGCTGTGGTGCTTTTGGATGCGGCGAAAGCATTCGACTCGGTACAGTGGGGATACATGTTTGTTGTGCTGCGGAGAATGAGAATGCCACCATTGTTTCTGAAATGGGTCCGACTATTGTATACAGACCCGGTCACCAGGCTGCAAGTTAATTGGTGGGCATCGGATGCATTCCCAATATGCAGGGGCACCAGGTAGGGCTGCTACCTCTCCCCAATGCTTTTTTCATTGGCACTTGAGCTGTGTAAGATTTGACAAAAGCATGCCGAGGCTGCGTTGGGGTTCTGGCAGCGCCCACTGGTTATTTCGCTCTGTGCGGATGACATGATGTTATATGTCTGTTAACCGGCCACGCAACTGGTGCCACTACTTCCCTGTGAGTATGTTTTGTTTGAGAGACACTCTGGGTTAGGTATAAACTGGGCAAAGTCCACTGTTCTCCCTCTGACGGACTGCACCCAGGAGATGGCGCTAGAGTACCCGCTTAATCACTAGATTGTATAATGCATCCGAAAGGGAAAATGACCGGTCTAGCTCCTCTGCGCTCCATAAATGGAATAAGGAACTTGATCCCCCCCCCATGTCCTGGGAAAACTGGGAATCTTGCTGTAAGCTAACTGGGCACTTGACTGCCAACCGCAATCTTCGTATTATACATTTTAAGTATCTACATCAGATGCATTACACCCCGCGCAATTGCTGAGGTTTGGATTGAGGGAAGATGCGAGATGTATTAGATGTGGGCAGGATGGAGGTCAAATTCATGCAGTTGGCATGGGGCTGTCTTCTCATACACAGATTTTGGCAGCAGGTTGTAAAAGTAATCTCTGATATGACTCTGGAAACAATTGCATGTACGCCAGAATTATCTCCTAGGGCTACTACAGAAGATTAAGCCTTGCAATAGGCGCATTGTTGCTATTTCTACCTTATTTGCTAAATGTGCTGTTGCAATGCATTGGGGTGGCAGAGCGGCGCCCACCCTGACTAAGTGTATCAGACACCTAGTATATTGCAAAGAACAAATGGAGATATATGCTGAGGAACTGCCAATGCCCTCTAGACCCAGGGATTTCTGGGCTCCACTGACCACATACCTGTTGGAACACCCGGATATGACCTACTCAATTGTAGTAAAACCTGTCTATACGGAAGGTTTGGTCTCTGCAAAATCTTCACGCTCTTCTTGCTAGTATTTCTGTTGCAAATGTAACTTCTTGTATTGTAAATGCTGCCACTTGTGTCTATGTATTTAAAGTTGGGGTGGGGTAGGGTGGGGACAAAGTTTTTTTTAAAAGGCTGCATCTCATCTGTCATATACTTGAGGTGTAGCGAAGGCTCCTTTGTTTGCTATTGCATCATGCAGCATAATAACGTTTTTTTTTAAAAAAAGAACAAAAACCCTCCACTGGCTCTTCCATGCTGGAAGATGCTACTTTGTAGCCGTCCGGGATGGCCGGTGATAAAGCAGGGCTCACTTCCTCCTTCAATCCGTCTTTAGATGCTAGCAAATCCTTTTTTTCCTGGAATGTGTAAAGAATGCATTTTAACTGGCCACATATTATTTGAAGCTTCTTTGATACCAAGTTTCCTGTGATAGTCGTGCTGCATTGTTTATACATTTTCATTTTTCCTTACTCAATTCAGAATTTAAAAAATGACCACATAGCAAATTATATCTTTTACTATATGCAAGTTATATAGTCTTAGGTTAGTGATTAAGGGCAAAGGCCTGAATATAGAAAACCTCTTACAGGCTTTTAATTTCGACTACATGTTGATTAGTTTTGATTGTGACACAACCTGCCCCACCTCTTTCCAACCTATGCCAGAGCTGACTTGATTACCCAGTTTGGCTCTGAGCTACTCTCTCCCATTATCAGGATCAGTGTCCAGTATCCGCAGTCCAGGAAGCTGTACCATTCCACCTCATGTCCCCCCTCCACCGTTGTCCGGAAGCCCACTTTGAACCTCGAAATCTTGGGAGGTTACTAGGGTTTCGTCTGTAGTATGTTCAGGACACCGCACTGTGGTTGTATCTGTGGTATGTTCAGGTTGCTCAGCATTCTCTGACATGTTGGGGTTCTTTTTTTTTGTTTTTTTTTGGAGTCTCTTGAAAATATCTAACAAGGCTCTGATCTTACGGAATTGAAACCATCTCTGAGTCCTGCAATATCTTTTAATTCTCCAACACTCATTGTAGACTGTTGTACCAGACTAGCAGAGAAGGAACCCCTGGTGAGCCCCAGTTACGAAGGAAGGATTGCTTAGCTGTTAATAGTATGAGGGACGCCGAGGCCTGGAATCAGTCCCCTTCGACCAAATCAGGTATGGATGTTGCCAGATCATATGGGACACTCCTTCCGGTAGCCCTATTAAATCATAAGAGAAATGCTAAAACACCTGGGTGATCCTACCATCATCCCCCATGCACCTCCATCAGACCTCTGGCCTTCCATTGTCTGTCACAACCAGATAGGTCTATTCATTGTATAGAAAGCTGCCCTGAGTAGGAATTTCAACTCTGGAGGACCAAGGAGCCAAAGACTTGCACCATAGCATTGGTCTTCTCAATCTCCTTGAGTGGATTACAATGCTCAGATCATATGTGAATGATTTGTTTGAGGGTACGGTATGGAGAACACTCCTTTCAAAGTTTACCTTGCTGACAATAATCCATTTATGTGGTGGATCCAACATTGGTCTGTAACCTCATTTATTATGGGACCACAATGAAAGTTCCGGTTTGGTGAGCAACGGCGCTCATGACAAAATAATGACTGACACTGAAGGGAATACATGGTGGGTGACCATGCCCTCATGCAGCAGCAAGACTGTACGAAGGTTGGAATAAATATAGTTGCTGAGAAGGTCATACCATACGAATACTATTAAAATTTGGAGTAAATGTCCAGTAGTCCAGAGGTCCAACATGATTGAGCTCTGTAACTGTTTTCGCATAGGACTCTTGACTGCAGAGAGCAATGTTGCCCAGAGCCTCCAGCACAGCAAATATTGCTCCCAGGACCGACTAGGGCTGGACCCAAAATGCCCAGTCTTGCAAGGACACTATTGCGTGCATGTCAAGGACCATCTTCCAGGGACTCTGTCTCAAAAGGAGTTCCAATTTCCTGCCAGAGAAAGGCCAGAGAGGGAACACCATGCTTTGATTGAGGAACCACCCCTAAAGGAAGCTTGACTTCAACAACTCCCTTAATAGCTGACATGGTTGGTTCTCAAACAGACTTCTGCTCTGGAGGGGTGTGTCACTGAGGATTCTGACAGTTCCTTCACACTGAAACCTACATATGTGCCTGCAAAACCCTCAACCTTGAAATATACACATCAGGAAGACACTGATATTACCCAGGCATAGCAAACTGCGGTGCACCAGTGCACAATACTCCATTTCTGAGGAACTTGGTGCCTACCCTATTCGAGAGAAAAACTGCCACCATCGGAGTGCCAGCTTCACCAGAACTGCTCCAATTGCCACACTCCGAGACTCATAGAGACACTTTTCTTTTCACTCACTGGACCATACCAGCAACTAGAACGCACTAGAAGGATGTGTTGCATATCAGTAGGATTGACCTTCAAGAGAAAAAGCCATTAAATCCGCCCTACTCGCGAAATACCTTTCTGCCTGATGACACATTCTCTACTTGCAGGAGAGCATTATGTTGCTGTACTGACCTTACAATCTCTGTGTACTATGTGGTCATTTTAGCCCAATCGGTGCTAAGCCTTTCCCCCTAGCATGCTTGTTAAGCCTTTTTTATTTTTGCTATTTGGAGTGCACCACGATTACACCATTTTGCCTTATGACACATCCTTTACTTGCAGGAGAGCAAAAGGTTTATGTGCAGACCTTATAAGGTCTGTATTATGTGGTAATTTTAACCCCTTGACTGAAATCTAAATGCTAAAATTACCATCTTACCCGCTTTCAGAAACAGCTGAATCAAAAAAAAAAAAAAATTTGTACCCCGTTATGCCATTTTACAAAGCAGTATCCAGTTTTCCTAATTTTTGTGTTTAAAACCTAGCTCCAGTTTGTGGTGGAAACAAATTGTGAAACAACTAGTTGATGCAGGAAAGGTAGAAGTAGTCAAAATTCTTGAGTTTATCAAGGGTTTATTTGTGAAGAGTTTTTCCCAAGAATCTGGGGTGATGGGGGTTGGACATCCGTTTTGTGTGGCAACGTTTTTATCTGTATCTTCTTGTTATGATGGCGAATTTACAAATGCAATATAACTTCTTGTCACAGAGATATCGTGGGTTTATAAGTTGTCCATGAACCCAAGGTGCCCAGAGCCAAGAACTTAGGTGCACTCCGCAATGGTTTTTCACTATGTGTGAAAAAGTGCCATATTTCTTGCATGGTATGCCCCCCCTTTTTGCTGAATGTACTTTGACTGAGTGTGCCCTGGACTACTGCCAATCAGGTGCCCAGGGCCTGTGTTCCTTCCCTAAAACACAAAACCCAACTTGGCAAACCCTGGCCACATGTCAGCCCCTGGTAAATGGTCCCCTAGGTACCCAGGGCCTTGTGACCAGGGAAGGCCTCTAAGGGCTGCAGCACTCATTGTGCCACCCTTAGAGGCCCTGTACCCTTACACACACACTGCCCTTGCAGGCTGGGTGTCTGGGTACAAGACAAAACAAAGAGTTGACATGGCACACATCCCTGTGTGCCATGCCCACCACCTACACTGCCATGGCATACATCAGCCACCCCTCTAGCTGGGTGCCCTATGCCAGTGGTGTGGGCACAGAAGCAGGAACCCTGTGCCCCTACAGCACCCAGGTCCATTCCTGAGCACTGTAAGTGCAATGCTGCCATTTAAGAGTACATGGTGCTGAGAGCTCGTCAAACACGAACTCCACAGCACCATAATGGCAACACTGAAGACTGAGAAGTTTGGTATCAAACTTCTCGGCACATTAAACCCACACTGATGCCAGTGTGGGATTTAATGTACCAAGCACCCCAGAGGGCATCTTAGAGATGCCCCCTAAAACCTAACCTACAATCCACGTCTGTTCTGAGGCTGCCTACGCTGCCACACAGCAGACATGTTGCTGGACCCCTGGGTAGGAGAGCCCCTGCTCTCCTGGGTCTGCAACAATTCAAATCCTGGGCGAGGTGCTAAATCTCCTTCCCCAGGATGGGCAGGGGGAAGCTTCAAAGGCATGCCGCCTCTGTGAGCTTCCCCAGGCCACTGCAACCCCCCCCACTCTGGCGGGAAGCTTGGCCAGAAACCCCAAATAAGGATAGGGGATGTGCCAGCCTGCCAACCCCACCCCTCAGGTGGGGGAGGCAAGGTGAAGCACATCTCCGGGCTCTCGCCATCTTGAAGATGGGAAGCCCTGCCCAATCAGGACTAGGCTACTGTCCCGATAAAAAAGAAAGCCCATATTAGCATAAATCAACTAGACCATCTCAGACCTATCTCGCTCCTCCCTTACTGTGCGAAGATAGTTGAGAAATTGGTTAACCGACAACTGGTGAGCTTTGTGGAGGAAAATAAGCTCCTCCACTCGTCTCAGTCGGGATTTAGAGCCAAACATTCGACAGAGACCGCTCTCCTTCTCTCTACTGTTGCGGTGTCAGGCGGATGAGGGTCACACGACCTCACTGGTCCTATTGGACTTAAGTGCGGCGTTTGGCACCGTATCACACTCCGTATTACTGGACCGTCTGAGTGAGAAGGGCATAACCGGGCCTGCCCATGAGTGGTTGATTTCCTTTCTTAAAAACAGGAGATTTCAAGTGCATTGTCCACCATGTAAATCCAGTATAAGATGTCTTAGACAAGGGGTTCCACAGGGCTCGATTTTGAGCCCCACGTTATTCAATTTGTACATGGAACCCCTTGCCAAACTGGTGGAGTCATACGGTGTTGCCATAGTCTCTTATGTAGACGATACACAACTGGTGATCAATGTGTCTCGTGATCCAGTTGTGGAGGCTGAGAAATCCTCGGCTTGCCTGGTGGCACTTGATGGGTGGATGAAGCAGAACTATCTCCGCCTCAATGGTAATAAGACGGAAGTTCTCATTGTTGGCCCTTGTCCTTCCATCTGGACATCTGCCTGGTGGCCCATAGAACTGGGCTCTGTCCCTGTCCCGGTAGACACAGTCAAAAACCTTGGCATACTCCTTGATTCTAATCTAGCGTACACTAATCATGTGGGCAATGTTGCTGGTAAATGCTATGGCATTTTGAAGGTCCTGAGGAAAATCCTGGACCTACTGCCTCCTAGCACCAGAAAAACAATGGTACATGCCTTGGTTACCTCCCATTTAGACTATGGGAATTCCCTCCTATGTGGACTCAGTAAAAAAGGTCTAATGCAGCTGCAACGCGTCCAAAATGCAGCTGCCAGGCTCGTCCTGAATTTCCCTAGGAGGGCCTCTGGGAAACAGGCATTGCGTTCCCTGCATTGGCTTCCAATAAAGGAACTAATTAAATTCAAAACAATGTGCATTACCCATCGCATATAAAAGCACCTTCATATCTTCAGGATTTGCTTCCTATCTACCGTCCTTCACGCCCTCTTAGGTCGATGGGCAGTATGCTATTAGTAGTTCCAAGGATTCACAGAGCAAGGATGGGAGGACGGTCCTTCAGACACCTTGCCAGTAAAGGATGGAATGACCTACCCATCGAATTGAGGATGGAACCGTCCGAAATTAGGTTCAGACAAAGGTTGAAAACCCATCTTTTCCCCAAGACATAATTTAGTATAGTTTTCCCTGGCCCGAATGCTCCACCTCCGTGAGCTACGCTCGAGAGATGTTAGTGGGATTGTCAGCGCGGGGACGCACTGTTCCTTGTGCAACCATGCGCTTAATAAATGCCATTAATAATAATAATAATAATACTGCCACCCTCCCACAGGAGAGAGGCAGGATAGGGGGTGTACCTACCCCAGGACAGGGACCCATTGGTCCCTGCCCTTCACCTACCTGTAACGCCCCTAAATCTAGTATTTAGGGGCACCCTGAATCTTCCTTCCCCAGATTCCGAAATCCACAGAAGAGCTAGAAGAAAGAAGACCTGCCCTGCAGCTGCTAAGAAGAGGAAGACACCAACTGCTTTGGCCCCAGCCCTACCGGCCTGTCGACCCTCAAACCTGCTCCTGCTCCAACCCGGCATCTCTTGTGGCCTGCAACCTCACAAACCCTGGAGGACTTGGCTACCTTTTGACTCTAAACCCCTGGGACTCCCATGAGTAGAGGCTCTACTCAAAATCTACATCTAATCCCTGGCAGCAGCCCGGAACTGCCAACCCTTCACACTCTGCACCCGCCAAGCCTGGCCTGTGCCGGAGTGAACAAAGACCACGAGGACGACCCCACGGCGACTGTGACCCTGAGTCCGGCACCCAAGGACCTCTCTCGACACTCCTGAAGATGCCTGCAGCCTCAGAACCAGGTCCCCCCCAACCGGTATCAACAGAGGGTAAGATTTCCCGACACCAAAAGGCACCCCTGCACCCGGCGCCCCGCAGCCCTCTGTGCCCAATCCCGGGGTACCTACCTATCCTCCAACTACCCATCTTACCTCGAAGTGGTGGTGGCACCTGAAGAATCTTCGTCCCTGAGCTTGCAGTCTTTTTCTAAACCGGAGCTTTCCCATTGAAATCAAAGGCTCAAAAGCACCCTCCACCCAGCCGTCCGAGTGGCCCTGGCAGTGCAACCTCTACACCTATCTACTTCCCCACTTGCCCTGAGTAAGTGACCAGGAGCCCAGCTCCCACAGCCGCGTGGCCTGCTAGTCAGCAGCCACCAACCAAGGCCCCCCTACCTCTCATTGGATAACACTGGGCCTAAATCTCTCTGCACCCGGCCGCCCTTGTGCCGCTTTTAACTTTTAAAATGGCAAAATATTGTCTAAAAATCATCACAGTAATTAACTCGAGTTCTATCACTTGATTCCAAGTACTGACCCAGGACTGAATCTAGGATCCAGTCCTGGAAATCCAAAAGTAATCTGTTGCAAATAACTTGAAACTTCCATTGAACTCAATGCATTATTGTTTAAAATTGTGTTGCCTATTATATTGAAAATACTCACCTGCTCTTAGGTGAGCTCCCAGTGCTGGATCTTGGTGCCCAGCACTGACTCTGAAAACTACTTACAACTGTACTTACCAGTAACCCAATTTTCTTCTATAGGAAATCATTGACTGTTTTTCTGTGAAATTTCTTCTAAGTGTCGATTTCTGCAATCTTTAAATATTCTTTAAAAATCGTATAATATCTGAAAACGTAATTACTTACCTGTTTTGGATAAAGGTCCCAGTACTGAGTCTAGGCACCCAGTACTGGATTACAAAAGTAACGAGAACATACTATACCTGCAACTTGAATTTACTGCCATAGGGAATCATTGACTGTTTTCTATGAAATATTTTCTAAGTGTCAACTTTTAAAATAGCAAAATACTGTCTAAAAATCATCACAGTAATTAAGTCGACTTTTATCACTTGATTCCAAGTACTGACCCAGGACTGAATCTAGGATCCAGTTCTGGAATTCCAAAAGTAATCCTAAAAGTAATCTGTGGCAAATAACATTAAACTTCCATTGAACTCAATGCATTATTGTGTTTAAAATGGTGTTGCCTATTGCAACCACTTGTAACTGTTTACAAAAGTCAACTGCATATTGCAAAAGTATTTATATAAAGCATCTCATTCTGAGAAAGTATATTTTAATACCTATTGTTGGTTCTAAAATAGAACAAGCATATATTTTTTTATATATAAACCATTGGCCTAGAGTTCAGTTATTGAGTGTGTGAGACCATTTGCTGACTGTGCAACAAATGCTTTACACTGTCCTCTGATACTGCCTTACTGCTCGACCAAGCTACCACTTTAGAGAGTAAGGTTATATCTAACTTTATCCTCTGCCAAACCTCTGGGGACTCTGTACACCCTGTACCTATTTGGGAACAGTATATACAGAGCCACTTTCTCACATTGGTGGATCAGCGGTGGGATACAAACTTGCATTTGTTGCACTACTTGGTTACCATCTGATCACACAACAGAACTCTTAATATTGCCTTTAGAATTCTGATTGGTCTTTTCCAAAAATACTAAAAGTCTTGCTAGGGCCTTGCTTAAGTCCCATTAGAATTTTAGAAAAATAAGTCACTATAGTCAGGGTAGAGGATTAGAACTGTCAGGTTAGAATGACTCAAACAAACCCAGCTATTAGTGAAAATAATAACATGGACCTGGTGGAGGAGCTCGACCTCACACCTCACTTACACTTGTCTTTCAAGGAATTGAGGTCCCTATGCAAACTTAAAAATATACCAATGGGCCTGCATCCAACCAAACTAGGGCTCCAGGAGCTCTTGGCTGAGTATGCTAAGGACCACCCATCTGAACATGGTGATGGCCAGTCAGATGAGGAAAGGGAAGAAGAGGAGGTGGATAATAACCCCACCACACTATTCCCTAGGGAGGAGAGGGCCCCCATACCCTTCAATGCAAGAATTAGCATCTGGGGACCTAGAGATCACACAGGTGACTCTGGTACCAGAGAGATCACTGGGGGACCCACCAGTGAAGATGACAGCCTTTTAGAAAGGCTGGCCAGAAGATTAGAGCTAGAGTCCAGGCTCCTGACTCTAGAAAAAGAAAGGAGAGAGATGGGTTTAGCACCCATCAATGGTGGCAGCAATAATAAACAAGGATAGGGAGGAAACTTCCCCAAAGGGATTGTCCCTAAATTTGAGGAAGGTGATGACATCACCAAATGGTTCACAGCCTTTGAGAGGGCTTGTGAAATAAGAGTAAGGAAACCTCTCTGGGGGGCACACCTGTGGGAACTGTTCTCTGGTAACTGCAGAGACAGGCTTCTGACCCTTACTGGGCCAGAAGCAGGACCCTATGACCTCATGAGGAAAGCTCTGATTGAGGGATTTGGATTCACTACTGAGGAGTATAGAATTAGATTCAGGGGGGCTCACAAAACCCAGACCCAGTCCTGGATTGACTTTGTAGACTTCTCAGTAGACACTGGATGGTTGGTTAGCTGGACATGGTGTGCAGGATTTTACTGGTTTGTACAATTTATTCATGAAGGAACATATATTAAGTAACTGCACAAATGAAAAGTTGCATCAGCATTTGGTAGACCTAGGTCTAACTTCTCCCCAAGAATTAGGAAAGAAGGCAGACCACTGGGTCAAGACTAGAGTGACCAGGACAGCCACTGGGGGTGACCAGAAGAAGGTGGTCACAAAGCCTCCCCAGGGGAAAGGTGGTGAGAATCCCAAGATAAAAAGTCTGAGTCTTCCAAAGGGCCCCAAAAACCTGTTCAGGTGGGTGGGACCCAAACTACTCCCTATGTGCCTCAACCCTATAGGGGGAAGCACTTTGATCCCTTAAAGGCCTGGTGTAATAACTGTAAGAGGTCAGGACACCTAATTGTAGATAAATCTTGCCCCCACAACAAAGCCCCTAAGGCACCCAGTACAGCTACTCCTGGGGCAGCAAGTATACAGATGGGATCAGAAGTGTACCCTGAGCAAATCTGGGAACACACTGAAGCAAGTCTAGTCTCCCTGGGAGAAGTGGAGTTTGCCACTGTAGCTGTGTGGCCACCCAACTTAAAGAAATATTTACAGTACACCTGGGTGAATGGAACTAGGGTAGAAGCTCTGAGGGATACAGGTGCCAGTGTCACTATGGTGAAAGACACACTGGTTTCCCCTGAGCAATATTTGATTGGGAAGTCTTACCCAGTCACCAACGCTGACAGTGTCACCACTAGTCATCCCATGGCCATGGTGACATTAGGCTTGGGGGGGGGGGGGAAGGGTTATTGGCCTGAAACAGGTAGTGGTCTCTCCAAAGTTGCTAGCTGCATGTTTGCTTGGAAATGATCTGGAAACCTCAGCCTGAGGTTGAGATGATGGCCCATGCAGCCATGCTGGGCATCCCTGAATTGGTGTGTGCGCACACCAGAGCACAGAGCAAGAGGAAGGGTGAAAAAGTAGGTCTGGAGCCTGAAATAATGGCCCAAACAACCATGAGAAAAGGTAAGAAGACTGGGAAACCAGCTTCTGTACAGCAAAACATTCAGGACCCCTATTCACAGGGAGAGGATTTGGATACCCCTGAGAGAACTGAGCCCATGGCGCTTGACCCTTACCAGGTTGAACTCTTGGGCCCAGGGGGACCCTCTAGGGAAGAGCTGTGCCAGGGTCAGCTTGACTGTCCCACTCTTAAAACCCTGAGGCACCAAGCTGTTTCAGAAGCAAAGGGAGATGTCAGTGGTACCCACAGAGCTTATTGGGAAGAGGGATTACTGTATGCTGAGGCAAGAAACCCCACTCCTGGAGCCACCAGGAGGGTGGTAGTGCCACAGAAGTACAGGGAGTTCCTCCTAACTTTGGCTCATGACATCCCCCTAGCTGGCCATCTGGGGCAATCCAAAACTTGGGAAAGGCTGGTGAATCACTTTTACTGGCCCCAGATGCACCAAAAGGTGAAAGAGTTTGTCAGCTCCTGTGTTACCTGTCAAGCCAGTGGCAAGACAGGGGCCACCCAAAGGCCCCCCTCATCCCACTACCAGTGGTGGGGGTACCCTTTGAAAGGGTAGGAGTGGACATTGTGGGTCCACTTGAACCTCCCACAGCCTCAGGGAACACATATATTGTAGTAGTAGTGGATCATGCTACTAGGTACCCTGAAGCAATTCCACGTAGGACTACTACAGCTCCTGCAGTAGCCAAGGCCCTCCTGGGTGTCTTCACCAGGGTAGGGTTTCCTAAGGAGGTGGTTTCAGACAGAGGTTCCAACTTTGTCTGCTTATGTGACACACATGTGGAAGGAGTGTGAAGTGCAGTACAAGTTTACTACACCCTACCACCCACAAACCAATTGTTGAGAGATTCAACAAGACATTGAAAGGTATGATCATGGGTGTCCCTGAAAAACTCAAACGGAGATGGGATGTCCTGTTACCATGCGGTACAAAAGGGGGTGGCGATGGACGGAGCATCAGAACCAATCAAACACTCACACCCACTCAACAGATCTGGGTTTGATCCATCACCGTTCTTTAGCCCACTCTGCCACCCCAGTTCAGACATGGCCATATGCAAATCAGTCTGACCCTGTGCCTCATGGGAACAGTGCAGCCAAGCCATGCCTCCCCTGTACCGGAAACAAGCTACCTAGGACCGGTTTCTGGCATTTCAGCCGTCTTCAGCCAGGCTTGCTTAAATCCGGTGGCAAAGTGAGCAAGGGACTCATGTCTGAGCATACCCTGCCAACTTATGGCGAACAAAGCGGTACAAAAGGGGGTGGCGATGGACGGAGCATCAGAACCAATCAAACACTCACACCCACTCAACAGATCTGGGTTTGATCCATCACCGTTCTTTAGCCCACTCTGCCACCCCAGTTCAGACATGGCCATATGCAAATCGGTCTGACCCTGTGCCTCATGGGAACAGTCCAGCCCGAACTGCCAAGCCATGCCTCCCCTGGACCGGAAACAAGCTACCTAGGACCGGTTTCTGGCATTTCAGCCGTCTTCAGCCAGGCTTGCTCTAATCTGGTGGCAAAGTGAGCAAGGGACTCGCGTCTGAGCATACCCTGCCAACTTATGGCGAACAAAGCGGTACAAAAGGGGGTGGCGATGGACGGAGCATCAGAACCAATCAAACACTCACACCCACTCAACAGATCTGGGTTTGATCCATCACCGTTCTTTAGCCCACTCTGCCACCCCAGTTCAGACATGGCTTATGCAAATCAGTCTGACCCTGTGCCTCATGGGAACAGTGCAGCCCGAACTGCCAAGCCATGCCTCCCCTGGACCGGAAACAAGCTACCTAGGACCGGTTTCTGGCATTTCAGCCGTCTTCAGCCAGGCTTGCTTGAATCCGGTGGCAAAGTGAGCAAGGGACTCACGTCTGAGCATACCCTGCCAACTTATGGCGAACAAAGCGGTACAAAAGGGGGTGGCGATGGACGGAGCATCAGAACCAATCAAACACTCACACCCACTCAACAGATCTGGGTTTGATCCATCACCGTTCTTTAGCCCACTCTGCCACCCCAGTTCAGACATGGCTTATGCAAATCAGTCTGACCCTGTGCCTCATGGGAACAGTGCAGCCCGAACTGCCAAGCCATGCCTCCCCTGGACCGGAAACAAGCTACCTAGGACCGGTTTCTGGCATTTCAGCCGTCTTCAGCCAGGCTTGCTTGAATCCGGTGGCAAAGTGAGCAAGGGACTCACGTCTGAGCATACCCTGCCAACTTATGGCGAACAAAGCGGTACAAAAGGGGGTGGCGATGGACGGAGCATCAGAACCAATCAAACACTCACACCCACTCAACAGATCTGGGTTTGATCCATCACCGTTCTTTAGTCCACTCTGCCACCCCAGTTCAGACATGGCCATATGCAAATCAGTCTGACCCTGTGCCTCATGGGAACAGTCCAGCCCGAACTGCCAAGCCATGCCTCCCCTAGACCGGAAACAAGCTACCTAGGACCGGTTTCTGGCATTTCAGCCGTCTTCAGCCAGGCTTGCTTGAATCCGGTGGCAAAGTGAGCAAGGGGCTCACGTCTGAGCATACCCTGCCAACTTATGGCGAACAAAGCGGTACAAAAGGGGGTCCTGTTACCATGCCTGCTTTTCACTTACAGGGAAGTATCACAGAAGGGAGTAGGTTTCTCACCCTTTGAACTTCTGTTTGGTCATCCTTTAAGGGGACCACTTTGTCTTGTAAAAGAGGGCTGGGAGAGGCCTCTTCAAGAGCCCAAACAAGACATAGTGGACTATGTGCTTGGCCTAAGGTCCAGAATGGCTGAGTACATGGAAAAAGCATCCAAGAACCTTGAGGCCAGCCAGGAGCTCCAGAAGCACTGTTATGACCAAAAAGCTGCACTGGTTGAATTTCAATCTGGGCAACAGGTGTGGGTTTTGGAGCCAGTGGCACCAATGGCCCTCCAAGATAAATGGAGTGGCCCTTAACCTATCCTAGAAAGAAAGAGTGAGGTCACCTATTTAGTTGGCCTGGGCACTAGCAGGACACCCAAAAGGGTTATCCATGTGAACTGTCTTAAGCTCTACAATGACAGGGCTGACATCACCATGCTGATGGTGACTGATGAGGAACAGGAAGCAGAGAGTGAACCTCTCCGTGACCTCCTCTCCTACAGCCCACAAGATGGGTCAGAAGATGGAGTGGCCTTTTCAGACACCCTCTCTGCCCAACAGCAGACTGACTGCAAGCAAGTCTTGCAACAGTATGCTAGCCTCTTTTCCCTGACCCCTGGTCTGACAAACTGGTGTACCCATGATGTGGACACTGGTGACAGTGCACCTGTCAAGAACAAAATCTATCTACAGTCAGACCAAGTCAAGGAAAGCATCATAGCTGAGTTCAGCAAGATGCTGGAGTTAGGGGTCATTGAACCCTCTGAGAGCCCCTGGGCTAGCCCAGTGGTTCTGGTCCCCAAACCTCATCAACAAGGTGAAAAGAGAGAGATGAGGTTCTGTGTGGAATATAGAGGGCTCAACTCTGTCATCAAGACAGACGCTCACCCTATTCCAAGAGCAGATGAGCTGATAGATAAATTAGGGGCAGCCCAATTCCTCAGTACCTTTGACTTCACTGCAGGGTACTGGCAGATTGGCATGGCCCCAGGAGCAAAAGAAAAGTCCGCATTCTCCACCCCTGATGGGCATTATCAGTTTAGTGTAATGCCCTTTGGACTAAAGAATGCCCATGCCACCTTCCAGAGGTTGGTGAACCATGTCCTGGCTGGGCTGGAATCCTTTAGTGCAGCTTATCTTGATGATATTGCTGTCTTTAGCTCCACCTGGCAGGATCACCTGATCCACATTGGGAAGGTTTTAGAGGCTCTGCAAAATGCAGGTCTCACTATCAAGGCATCCAAATGCCAGATAGGGCAGGTTACTGTGGTGTACTTGGGCCACCTTGTAGGTGGAGGCCAAGTACAACCCTTACAACCCAAGATCCAGGCCATCATGGACTGGATAGCTCCAACAACCCAGACCCAAGTCAGGGCATTCCTTGTCTTGACTGGGTACTACAGGAGGTTTGTGTAGGGATATGGGTCCATTGTGAACCCCCTCACAGAACTCACCTCCAAGAAGATGCCCAAGAAGGTTAACTGGACAGTTAGTTGCCAAAAGGCTTTTGACACCCTGAAAGAAGCAATGTGCTCAGCACCAATTCTAAAAGCTCCAGATTATGCCAAGCAGTTCATAGTGCAGACTGATGCCTCTGAGCTAGGGATAGGAGCGGTCCTATCCCAGACCAATGATGAAGGCCACGACCAACCTGTTGCTTTTATAAGCAGGAGGCTACTCCCCAGAGAGCAGCGTTGGAGTGCCATTGAGAGGGAGGCCTTTGCAGTGGTTTGGTCCCTGAAGAAGTTGAGGCCATACTTGTTTGGTACTCACTTCCTGGTTCAAACTGACCACAGACCTCTCAGATGGCTAAGGCAGATGAAAGGGGAAAATCCAAAACTACTAAGGTGGTCCATCTCCCTACAGGGAATGGACTTTGAAGTGGAACACAGACCAGGGACTGCCCATGCCAATGCAGATGGACTTTCCATGTTCTTCCACTTAGACAATGAAGACTCCATAGGGCAAGGTTAGTCTCATCACCTTTCGTTGGGGGGCGAGGGGGGGGGTGTGAGAAAGTGCCATCTTTCTTGCATGGTATGCCCCCACTTTTTGCTGAATTGCTGAATGTACTTTGACTGAGTGTGCCCTGGACTCCTGCCAATCAGATGCCCAGGGCCTGTGTTCCTTCCCCAAAACACAAATTGGCAAACCCTGGCCACATGTCAGCATTTGGTAAATGGTACCCTAGGAACCCAGGGCCTTGTGACCAGGGAAGGCCTCTAAGGGCTGCAGCACTCATTCTGCCACCCTTAGTGGCCCTGTACCCTTACACACACACACACTGCCCTTGCCGGCTGGGTGTCTGGGTACAAGACAAAACAAAGATTCGACATGGCACACATCCCTGTGTGCCATGCCCACCACCTACACTGCCATGGCATACATCAGCTACCCCTCTAGCTGGGTGCCCTATGCCAGTGGTGTGGGCACAGGAGCAGGAACCCTGTGCCCCTACAGTACCCAGGTCCATTCCTGGGCACTGTAAGTGCAGTGCTGCCATTTAAGAGTACATGGTGCTGAGAGCTCGTCAAACACGAACTACACAGCACCATAATGACAACACTGAAGACTGAGAAGTTTGGTATCAAACATCTTAGCACATTAAACCCACACTGGTGCCAGTGTGGGATTTAATGTACCAAGCACCCCAGAGGGCATCTTAGAGATGCACACTAAAACCTAACCTACAATCCACGTCTGTTCTGAGGCTGCCTAGGCTGCCACACAGCAGACATGTTGCTGGACACCTGGGTAGGAGAGCCCCAGCTCTCCTGGGTCTGCAACAATGCACATCCTGGGCGAGGTGCTAAATCTCCTCCCCCAGGATGGGCAGGGGGAAGCTTCAAAGGCATGCCGCCTCTGTGAGCTTCCCCAGGCCACTGCAACCCCCCACTCTGGCGGAAAGCTTGGCCGGAAACCCCAAATAAGGACAGGGGATGTGCCAGCCTGCCAACCCCACCCCTCAGGTGGGGGAGGCGAGGTGAAGCACATCTCCGGGCTCTCGCAGTCTTGAAGATGGGAAGCCCTGCCCAATCCGGACTAGGCTACTGCCCCCCTCCCACAGGAGAGAGGCAGGATAAGGGGTGTACCCACCCTGAACCTTCCCTCCCCAGATTCCGAAATCCGCAGAAGAGCTAGAAGAAAGAAGACCTGCCCTGCAGCTGCCAAGAAGAGGAAGACACCAACTGCTTTGGCCCCAGTCCTACCGGCCTGTCGACCCTCGAACCTGCTCCTGTACCAACCCGGCATCTCTTGTGGCCATCAACCTCACAAACCCTGGAGGACTTGGCTACCTTTTGACTCTAAACCCCTGGGACTCCCATGAGTAGAGGCTCTACTCAAATTCTACTTCTAATCCCTGGCAGCAGCCCGGAACCGCAAACCCTTCACACTCTGCACCGCCAAGCCTGGCCTGTGCCGGAGTGAACAAAGACCACGAGGACGACCCCACGGCGACTGTGATCCCGAGTCCGGCACCCAAGGACCTCCCTCGTCACTCCTGAAGAAGCCTGCAGCCTCAGAACCAGGTCCCCCCCCAACCGCGATCAACAGAGGGTAAGATTTCCCGACACCAAAAGGCACCCCTGCACCCGGTGCCCCGCAGCCCCCTGTGCCCAATCCCGGGGTACCTACCTATCCTCCAACTACCCATCTTACCTCTTGTTGAAGTGGTGGTGGCACCTGAAGAATCTTCGTCCCCGAGCTTGCAGTCTTTTTCTAAACCGGAGCTTTCCCATTGAAATCAATTGAGCGCCCGAAGGCTCAAAAGCACCCTGCACCCAGCCGCCCGAGTGACCCTGGCAGTGCAACCTCTACACCTATTTACTTCCCCACTTGCCCTGAGTAAGTGACCAAGGGGCATATGTATCAAAGGATTTTGTATTCGCAAACGCTGTGAATCTCAAAATAACAGCGTTTGCGAATACAAAATCGCAAAAGGAGATGTATGAGGCATTTCAGCCTCGCAATCTTAAGGAATCGCTAAATAAGCGATTTCTTAAGTTTGCGTAAGCATTTAAGAAATCGCAAATTGCGATTTCTTAAATGCAATGTAACACGCACCCAAGTTGTGCGATTTCTCCTTAAGAAATCGCAAATTACCACCAACTTCAAGTTAGTGGTAAGTTGCGATTTCTTTGAAATATGCACTTTTTTGCATATTTCAAAGTGCCATGTGGTGCACATACATTCCCTTAGGGCATGTATGTGCGCCATATGTGCACACATGCTGATTTCAGGGGTGCATCAGGGTGTCATCATGACACCCTTGTACCTTTGAAAATATTCTCAATTTGCGATTAGCAAATAGCGATTCGCAAATTGAGAAGGACTCCGCATTCATTGCTATGGGCCTCCTGGCCCATAGGAATGAATGGGAAGGTATTCCTTAATTGCGATTTCGCAATTTGCTAATCGCAATTAAGGAATTTTAAGAAATCGCAAAATTTGTGCGATTTTTTTTATTTTTTTTAAATACATCCCGTTTTGCAATTCTCAAATAGCGATTCTCAAAAAATCGCTATTTGAGAATCGCAAATGGAGATGATGATACATATGCCCCCAGGAGCCCAGCTCCCACAGCCGCGTGGCCTGCTAGTCAGCAGCCACCAACCAAGGCCCCCCTACCTCTCATAGGATTACATTGGGCCTAACTCTCTCTGCACCCGGCCGCCCTTGTGCTGCTGAGGGTGAACCAATTGTACCTACCTGAACCTGGGAGACCCCCGAGTCTATGCCCAGAACCTTAACTGCCAGTCGAGTACTTGCCTTTAAACCGATAACTCAATTTTCTCCATAGGGTAACATTGACTGGTTTTTCCTGAAATGTCTTCTAAGTGTGGACTTTTCAAAACTTAAAATATTCACCAAAAATCAGCCGAGTAATGAAAACGAAAATACTCACCTGCTATTAGGTGAGCTCCCAGTGCTGGATCTTGGTGCCCAGCACTGACTCTGAAAAATACTTACAACTGTACTTACCAGTAACCCAGTTTTCTCCCATAGGAAATCATTGACTGTTTTTCTGTGAAATTTCTTCTAAGTGTCGATTTCTGCAATCTTTAAATATTCTTGAAAAATCGTATAATCTCTGAAAACGTAATTACTTACCTGTTTTGGATAAAGGTCCCAGTACTGAGTCTAGGCACCCAGTACTGGATTACAAAAGTAACGAGAACATACTATACCTGCAACTTGAATTTTCTGCCATAGAGAATCATTGACTGTTTTCTATGAAATATTTTCTAAGTGTCAACTTTTAACCACTTCGGTACTCATGACGAGCCCAGCTCGTCATGAGGCACGGTGGAGCTGTGCTCATGACGAGCTGGGCTCGTCATAACCGTCGTGGCCCACCCACGCGCGGTTGATTCCCCGCCTGTGCGGGAGAATCAATCAGTGGGCGGGGTCGTGACGAGCTCAGCTCGTCATGAGGACAGCTCCACTGTGCCTCCATGACGAGCTGGGCTCGTCACGAGCACAGCGCCGCTGCCGCCCCCTCGCGTGGAAGGGGTTATAATAGCAAAATATTGTCTAAAAATCATCACAGTAATTAAGTCGGCTTTTATCACTTGATTCCAAGTACTGACCCAGGACTGAATCTAGGCTCCAGTCTTGGAAATCCAAAAGTAATCCTAAAAGTAATCTGTTCCAAATAACTTGAAACTTCCATTGAACTCAATGCATTATTGTGTTTAAAATGGTGTTGCCTATTGCAACCACTTGTAACTTTCTACAAAAGTCAATTGCATATTGCAAAAGTATTTATATAAAGCATCTCATTCTGAGAAAGTATATTTTAATACCTATTGTTGGTTCTAAAATAAAACAAGCATATATTTTTTATATATAAACCATTGGCCTAGAGTTCAGTTTTTGAGTGTGTGCAACAAATGCTTTACACTGTCCTCTGATACTGCCTTACTGCTCGACCAAGCTACCACTTTAGAGAGTAAGGGTATATCTAACTTTAGCCTCTGCCAAACCTCTGGGGACTGTGGACTCTATTTGAGAACAGTATATACAGAGCCACTTTCTCACACTATGCAGATTATAGAGTAATTCTTATGATAAAATATTACAAGTGAAAGATGGGTATGAAGAAAACCTATGTATTTCTGAAATGGTTATTTGTACATCTAGGAATTTGTGGGTATCCATTTTAGCATATGGTTCTGAGGGTATTTGCAAAATGTCTTCTGTCATGCTCACTGGCTTACATTTCGAAGGCGCAAATGCAGAAAATCCATTTGGTAATAACAAATGTTCTTCTATTCTGTGTTCCCACCCGTCTCCCGATAAAAATGGAACCCCACTTCTGTGGCTGGGCATAGTGCCTGCACCTCAAAACCCGAGAATCCATGATTTTTTACAACGCTTGTAGATGTGGATTTTGGGCTCTACCTGAACTGTCACTCAGGAAAACTTAGCATACCCAGACCTTTCTGAAACCTAGACACCAGGGGGGTGTCCAGGGTGGCGTGACTTGTGTGGGTCTCATGTGCTTTTTGTTGCAAAGAACACCTTGCACACCTTAAATTGTACATGCAGACCCATTTTCTTAACTTCCTGTGAGGAAAAGTTCTGGAATCTGCAGGGATCAACAAAATTGCTCCCATATCTGGAGAAGGCCCAAAATGCAGCATAAACACATCAAAATTTTCATTGAAAACTAACTTTTTTTTTTTTGCAGTTTGGGATTTTCGGCCTTGCTCAGCTGGCAATTAGGTAAACCTACCAAACCTGCACATTTAGGCTAGTAGACACCCGAGGGAAGTCCAGGACAGCTCGGCTTGTGTGGCTGTCACCATTTTTTTTTTATCCAGAAGCCCTTGCAAACCTCAAGCTCTGTTTACAACACACATTTTCTTCCTATTTCTGTGGAGGAAACTTCTGGAACTTGTGGGGATCGACAAAGTTCCTACTACCCAGCGTTCCCCATGTCTCCCAATAAAAAAACTCACCTGTGTGGGTGAGCCTAGTGCCTGTGACTGGAAAGGAGCAAAGCACAATGTAGCAACACCAACAAAAGGGGTAGCTGTGGTATTTGGTCCTGTGCTCAGCAGAGACCCAGGGAAACCTACCAAACGCAGACATTTTCAATACTTGTATACAGGGAGAGGGGGAGTGAGGAGGGGGGGGGGGCGGGAGGTTGACCAGTATGGTGTGCCTTGGGTGCATTTTCTTACCCACAATGTCCTGCAAAGCTCAGACTTTTGTGACGTAAAGTTTCTGAATCAGAAATCCACACAATTCCTACCACCCACTTGTCCTGATAAACACACTACCTGGCTTGTGTGGCCAGGTCTAGGGCTCTTAACTGGGCTTGCAACTTGTGAGCTGCAAAGCCACGTCAAGGCACCAACCACTATACTGGCCATTCACACTCCATGTATGCGTCTCACACAGGAAGCCATTCACACTGCCAGCCCATCACAATACAACACTCACTTCAATAACTGTGCCATTCAAGGGCACTTCACTTTCATACGCCCACAGGAAAGACACCAATGTGAGGAAATGGTGTGTATTATGTGATGTGCTTGTTCAACTTCCCTGTGTAATACACTTACCAACCCCTGTAGGTCCAATAGGTTTCATCTGTCAAATCCTCAACTCAACCCTGAGTAGCTGTGGCACAGTGTGCAGCAAATATTACACAGAGGAAGAAGTGTTAAGCATTTAAATATCACCAAAACAACAGAAGAAATCGACACAGCACTCAAGTCTGACAACTTATAAAAGTAGGCTGTATTATTATAAGAATTGCGATACTAGAACAAAAAAGATCCACTGGAGGGTTCCGGAGGTATACATTTTGCAACCAATAATAAATTGGTGCAATTTTACTCAACTGTGAACAAACCTTGGCAAAGTCCTCAATTTGAACACTTATGTAAGTGTCAACGCGGTCAGTTAGAAGTACTTGGGACTGCCAATTCTGGCAGGAAACTAGTCGGGGGCAATGTTCCCTCTAACTTTATTAAAGCAGGATGTCTTTTAGATAAAAAGCTTGACACATATTAAAAGAGCACACCGTTTAAATGAGCTTCCTCTTTTGAGTCTCAATGTTTTAATGTTTTTTTTATTTGTTTTAGCTCCCCACCCCTGTAAAGTACTGAAGCTGTTATTATGAGTTGTCCAGTAAGTTGTCCAGATTTTCCTCCTCCCCGGAGTTACCAGTAGCAGGGGTAGCAGTATTTCTGGAAATGGTGACTTTAAGTGGCTCATTATATATCTCACACTGAAGCTTGTATATTAAATAGTGGCAGGAGACTCCTGGAGAGTGTATGATGCCCTTAGCCATAAATAAGCAAAACAATCTTCTCTAGACACTGGAGTTTCTGTGTGTTTTCAAAAAGACAATTTAGATTTTTCACAGCCTGATGGGCAAAAAATCTGGATTTTATTAAGGACTCGGAGGCCAAGATTATGCAAATCTCTTTTATTGCCACAACTCAGCAGTAACAATGAATAGAATATAGAACTCAAAGTAACATTCCATACAGTATATAGAGCATGAGCACACATCAGTCTTCCTTCTTTGTGTTAGTCCAATGCTGCGAACAATAAACATATCTTGAAAATGACGTGAAGAACTTTCAATAAACAGGAGTAATCCATAGGCGAATTATTCTGTAAGAAAAGAGACACAATAGGTCAAGATGAATAAACCCTGGGAGGGTCATAAAGTGGTGGGATAATCTTGGCCTCCGTGTCCTTAATAAAATCCAGATTTTTTGCCCATCGGGCTATGAAAAATCTACATTTTATGGCACGAGTTTAAAGTGAATTAAGCACATTGTCAATCACATTATTGATTGGCCTAAAGTAACATTTTTTAAACATACTTTCATTCGACCAATCAGCGGCTCTAAGGATGTCTTGCAGTCCACCTCCTAAAATAAAGGCTTTAGAAGCTGAAGCACCTCTGAGGGAATGTGCCCCGAAGATAGAGACATCAACACCACTCTCTTTCATCACTTCTTTCACCCATCTTGCAAGTGTGGGAGATGATACAGCTTTATGTGGCAATCTGTGAGAGATCAATAATTGTGTTCCAGTACCTCTCAACGAGTCAGTTCTCTTTTCATACTCTTTCAAGCATTTGACAACGCACAAACTTTCATTCGAAGAGAAGAAAGGATAGAAAATTGAAGATGACATAGTCTTAGTTCTTTTCCTAAGTTAAAAACAAACTCCCTCAGGTTGATAAGCTCTGCTACAAACATCCAAGGCTTTCACATCAGAAGTTCGTCTAAAAGAAACTAGGCAAAGTAATACAGTAAGTTTATAAGAGATACGTTTAAGAGAAAGTTCGACATTGTCTCCCCAAGAGGCTAAAACTTGTAAAACATTTCTAACATCCCATAAGGCGGTATATTTGGGAGTTGGAGGATTAAGAACTCGCATGCTTCTTGTAACGCCCTGAACGTCTCAGGATCGTTTAACAGACACGATAATGAGAACGCAACCACTTGTGAAGGTTTAGTTATTTTAATGAAGGCAAAAATAATACAAGGAATAAACAAAGGTTATAGTCACTGGAATCCTCCAGGCTAACTATGTTACCAGCCCACAGCACGGATGGTCCTAACCGTCCTCTGCATATACGCCGATCCCGGCGTATGCCAACAGAGGGCAGAAATGAAATGGCCGACAATGCCAATCGGTAGGCTGTGAGGGGCACGAAGAGTGTTGGGGAGAATCGAGGAGTCAGGGAAACACCCAGCCGGGGTCTCTACCTGAAGGGAGCAGCCGCTCAACCTCTTCCTCAGACTGCACCGGGATGCGGAGTCACCTCCTGGTGATGCGTCACCGATACCCCAATCACAAGCAAAGAAGACTGAACCGAGAGCAGCCGCTCGATCGATCCTGTGGACTTCCGAGTCTGTAACGCGGCAAACACCTCCTGGTGTGCGTTACAGCTGGCAGTCCCTGTATCTCTGGTCGGGCTGGGAGTTACGACTCCAACCAGCAAAAGCGCCACTGCGCTTTGACTCCGCCGAGTCAAAAGGCGAAGCTCAATGGTTATCCGGTAGAGCTTCCGGGTCCTTCACAGGTGACGATGGGGCAAGACACGGCCCAGGGAGTAACGACTCGACCTACCTCCGTTCTTGCCTTACTGGAGCACCACTCCGGAACACTGCTCTTCACTAAGCAGGTACGTCGGTGTAAACACAATATCCGACAGCGTTGTACCTCCCGGTTCCTCCCTTTATAGGGCGTGTTTTCCTTGAGTTATGTAACAGCTCTCCTGTTTACATAAGGGCGTGTTTTCCTTGAGTTATGTAACAGCTCTCCTGTTTACATAAGGGCGTGTTTTCCTTGAGTTATGTAACAGCTCTCCTGTTTACATAAGGGCGTGTTTTCCTTGAGTTATGTAACAGCTCTCCTGTTTACATAAGGGCGTGTTTTCCTTGAGTTATGTAACAGCTCTCCTGTTTACATAACCTCTCAACCGCTAAGCATCCTGGGAGATGTAGTCCGTTTTCGCTGGTTACCGTTTTCCTCCCCTCGCATGACAGGAATTCTTGACACTTCTCATAATTTTCTTAGTTAAAAGGATTTGTCCCACCGATACGCCATTAACCAAGCAATGGCCTGCAGCGATAGCGGATCTATAGACATTAACTGTTCTGTAAGATAGGCCAGAAGAAAAAAGTTCTGATAGAAAATTAACTACGTGAACTAAATCAGTTGAAACGGGATCATAGTGTTGTTGAATACACCAGCGAACCCATTTATTCCATGCCAGTCGATATGCCTTTCTTGTTCCAGATGCCCAATACTCAGATATGAGTTGGAAAGGTCTTGCGAAAGGCCTGGGATTCTCCATTGACGTCTGAAATCTTCCATGCCGTCAAGGTCAAGAGACCCTGGTCTATTAGAGGATGAGAATCGCCCTCTGGGCCCCGAAGAATTTCCCTGAAAGGTGGTATTAGGATGGGGAAATCCACAGTCATCTCTAAAATGAGTGGGAACCACGCTTGCAACCTCCAAAGAGGTGTTATTACCGTCATATTCTGTAAGTAGCGACGGGCGTGTAGGAGGAGGCGAGGGAGCATTACAAACGGCGGGAAGGCATATGGCTTTAAGCCTTGCCAGTTCTGGAGGAAGGCATGCACCCCGGACGCTTGAGGGTCCGGTTTCCAACTGAAGAAGCTCTCTAGCTGTGTATTCAGTCTGTCCGCAAAAAGATCTGTCCCGAACGGACCCCATTTGTCTTGTATTATCATGAATATTCTCTCGTCTAGTTTCCAATTGCTGGAATCCTTGAAATTCCTTGAAAACCAATCCGCTACGCTGTTGTTTAAACCAGGAATGTGCTGTGACAGCGAGTCCCCTGTTCAAACAATAGTTCCAGAAACCTTTCGCTAAGTCCGTAAGACCTTTCGAGTGTGGTCCCCCCATCTTGTTGACATATCTCACTGCAGAGACGTTGTCCATGCGGAGCATTATGCAACATTTCATAGAATTTTGGGTGAAACTCTGAACCGCAAAAGAACCTGCTAGTAATTCCAAGCAGTTGATATGAAGTCCTTTCTCGAGTTGTGTCCAACGACCTCCTGTCGAACAACTGCCACAAGTGGCACCCCAACCCTCTCGGCTCGCGTCTGACTCTATTATCAAATCTGGTGTTTCTCCGAAGATGGCTCTGCCATTCCAGGCTTCTGCATTCTTCAGCCACCAAGTCAGTTCTTTCTTTGACTCTTGGTCTAGACGAGTCATTTGGGAATAAGAGGGGTTGGTTTTGAGAGCTTTCGCTTTCAGTCTCTGAAGGGCTCTGTAATGTAGGGGACCTGGAAAATATGCCTGGATGGTTGAAGAAAGCAACCCCAGGATCCTGGCTAAAAATGTGAGTGGAAAAAATTTCAAAGATAGTATCTTTCTCAGTTCTTTTCAAAGTTTCTTTATCTTTTCCTTTGGAAGTTTCAATTCCGCATTCAATGTGTTGACCATAAACCCGAGAAATTGCGTTTCTTGGGATGGGATTGTACACGATTTTTTTGAGTTTATTACGAAGCCTAAATGTTGAAGTAGACGGATAGCAAGATCTGTGTGATAAGTTACCGTCGATTTGGATTGGCCCATTATGAGGATGTCGTCTAGATAAATGATTAGTCTTACACCCCTCTGCCTTAGCCAGGCTACTACCGGTCGTAATACCTTGGTGAAGCACCAAGGGGCTGAAGAGAGCCCGAAGGGGAGGGTGCGAAATTCCCAAAGTTTTTCTTCCCAAGTGAATTGAATGAATTTCCTGTGAGGTTTCCAGATTGGGATAGTTAGGTAGGCGTCTTTCAAGTCTAGACGAGTTAACCAGTCGCCCTTTCTCAGAACGTCCCTTAGGAGGTGCATCCCCTCCATTTTGAAGTGGTGATAGGATACCCATTCGTTTAAGCTTTTTAAATTTATCACAGGTCTCTGACCTTTGTCTTTCTTTTCCACTAGGAAAATGTTGCTCACAAAACCAATTTGTGAACTTTCCATTATTGCCCCTTTGGCTATGAGGTCTTTTACTTCTTGAGAGACAAATTCCCTCTGTTCTTGCGAGAAATGTATTTCTCGGGGTCTTATTGATTGGATGGGTGTATCGATGAATTCTATCTTGTAACCCCTGACTGTGTCTAGAACTCACGGGTCTTGTGTTATCATGTGCCAATTCCCAGAGAAAAGGGCTAGTCTCCCTCCCACCTTTATAGGGGTATCCGAAGGGTCTTTCGAGGTTCTTACCTGTTGAGAACTTGCGGTTTCTCCGCTCTCCTCGGAAAGGTCTTGAACGGTTTCTCTGTCTTGATGGAAAGAAAGATTGGCCTCCATAAAAGGTTGAATCACAACCAAAATCAAAAGGTGTCCTCTGGGAGAAAGCAGAAGGGAGAGTCCCGTGCTGTTTAACTGTCACTTAGCATACATTCACCACTCATATTTCATCACTCCTGTATCTATCCGTAATGGCACACAGATTCCTTACGTCACGAAGAAAACTTTTTTTCACTTTAATTTATTGTTTAAATTTATACACATAGTGTTTTGTCAATCAATATTAAAAATCCAAAAACGGCCTTAGTTGCTGCATTTGGTTACAATTAAAACATGTAAAAATACAAAATTAAAAAACACAATAAAACACAATCCTATCTATCACTATCTAGCACCTTTCTTAACGGGGAGAAACCAACAGACAAAAATAATATGTCATTGATTACCACATTCACAATTGACAATTAGACCAACTTAAAAGGTGTTGAAAATATGAAACATCAAGGTCTACTGTCCATAAATTGATAGAAGTGATTGTGGATTTTCGTCAGGGGGCGTCGACGCGTTTCGAAGGACAGATCAAATTATGCCTTCTTTATCAAGACCAGAAATTGTTTTTCAACTCCCGTATTTGAAAAATCTATAAACATAAACATATATATATATATATATTTAAGTTAGCATTTGGAACACAGTAGTAGTTTTTAATAGACAATATTACAGTGTTTTAGTGTACCATAATTTCATTAGGCCGTCTTCTCTTTTATAATGCTAAAACGACAAAGGGAACAGCCATGCTCGTTTCAACAGTATTGAACTCTCCTTGCCTTTTATATCTACAAAGTATATTCTATACCTGTATGTCATATTCAGAACAAACCAAAAAGAAAAACAACCTCCTTCTTAAACATAGGTGTATGCCAATACAGGACCTCATTTGTTAGGGTGTAAAAATCACCCACAGCAGTTATACGTGCACTTAGTTTAACTTCACATTCACACTGTCATACATCCGGATATTTCACTTATTTAATCAATTTCGAATCGCACTGATTTTTTTCCTTTTCTTTTTCCTTTTTTATCTTGCGACACGGGGGGAAAAAAAGTTATCCTTATCCTTACCTCTTTCCGTGTTTCTCTAGTTTGGAACCCACCATATATTTCTGGTGGTTGACCACTCAGATATTTTGGGGAACGTATACCCAGGTAGCCGTGATAACTCCTGTGGAGACCAAAAGTTATTATTGTTGTTAGTCCTATCCCCGCTAACTCAGATTTTAATTACATAAATAGGCTTCCTTAAATTGGTAATTACCTGATTTCTTTATTCCAACCTCAGACTAGTTTTTTCATATAATTTCCTCGTTATTCCTTGTCTTTTTGAATTTAGTAAGTTAGTGGAGCGGAGTACCGTTGTTAGTGCTCCTCTATACTTTGTTATTCTTATGGGATCTCCAGTATATTCCAATTTCCCCGTTTTCTTGTCATTGGGGCCTTAAAACAATAAGAACAAAACGTATTGGCGAATTATATTTCGCTCGATTATATCATTATTCACGTCTCTTTTTCACTTTACTTAAAGTTCATCTTTTATATTCGCGGTACCATATCTTTCTTATATTTATTTTCACCGATAGTATCATTTCCCGTTTTATCTAATACTACCTCATGTTGTATAGGCTTCACCCTAAACCTAGAAATACGGTCTCGTTCGTGGTTCTGCTAAGAATGTAAAAATGAAGGAGCCAGAGGTCTCGAGAAATAAGTAATTAATCATGCATTTTCCCTTTCTCATCTGTACGCGAACCCCTCTATAGCCACCCTTTTATTTTAAGTTTCCGAGACCATTAAGCTCTTACCTATTTTGACTATTTTAACACCCCCATTTCCCATATCCCATTTCTGGGATAGTGGCACGGCAAGTTCTTACCTGTTTTCTTCAAAAGTGATTGCAAAGCCGGCGGCGTTTCCCTGCGTCCGTCACGGTATCATCTGGTGTGTTGTTTGTCCTACAGCAGTTTCTCTTTATTGTAACGTGTACGTCGGTCGTCATCACGTTAGTCCTATCGTCTTTTGTATCTCCATTTTTGATTGGACGTCCCGACTAGTCCTTATCTATACACGTTTGATGTTGTATTTTCTGGTTTTCACTAAGTGAAAACTTTATTTAAAAAAAGGGGGGGGTATTTGTATTAAACCACTTCTTACGTGAAAAATGTTATATTCATACATAATTGGCTATTGTGGGTAGAATAAAAACTATAACTCCTAAACGGTAGTAATGATTTCTACCTTTTATTGTCTTTATTTAAACCATGATGCCTCAATAATTTTCTTTAAAAGGATTTTTTATGTTTTGACCTATATTGAAGTCTTAATCGTAATGTACGCGTTATTCCCTAGTATTTATTGTATTATTCATTAGTAATTCCTGCAATATCCCTACCTTATATTTAGGGTTCTGTGTGTCCTGAATGGGATATCAAAATAAGGACGGTTGGGGTTTTTTTTAAAAAAGGAAGGGGGAATACACCCAGACATGCGTCTGAACCTGAATCCCACAGCTCCTATATTTTTATCTTTGACTGTTTTTTTTAATTTATTTATAATCATCTTATTTGTTCTTGTTGTTGTAGAATCTATATAATGATGTTAGATCTTTTATTTCTAATTTTTTTCCGGTTTAAAACTTGAGATATCAGTTGATTCTTAGTCAATTATTGACATCCAGTCTTCCCGTGAGTTGAGCCCTTTTTGTACTGTGTTTAGTTTACAGATGTACCATTGTTCCCTTATTTTTCTTTTCTTAGTAATGTCACCTCCTCTCTTGTTTCCTGATATCTTTTCCAATATGAACCATCTAATGTCTTCACAGTTGTGGCCTAGATTTTGGAAATGTTCAGTGAGGGGTGCATTGGTTTTCCCTGTTCTTAGAGCTGATTTGTGTTCTTGCACTCTGAGTCTTAGTTCTCTGCCAGTTTCCCCTACATAACCTAAGTCACAGGGGCAGATTAACAAATAGATCAAATTCTTGCTGCGACAGTTATTCAAACTGTTGCATTTGATCTCTTGGCCATTATGGGTGATGGCTTTCGCCACTATGCAGTGTTCACAAATGGAGCATGTTCCACACTTATTATTGCCTATTGCTCTCGTTCCATATATCGTGCTCTGTTCTTCTTTTCTATCTTGTCTGTAGGTTTTTACTAAGCTATTTTTGATGTTTCTGTTTCTTCTGTATGCAAAAAGGGGTTTCTCTAATTTTAGAGTTTGCCCATCATTTAAAATCTTCCAATTTCTATTTAAAATATTCTTGATTTGATTACTTTGCTCACTGAATTGACTGACAAATACAATTTGTTCTTTTTTCTGACTGGCATTAGGTGTCTTGTTTTGATCAAGCATATATTCGCGATCATAATATTTTGCTCTCTTATAAGATTGGTTGATTAGTCTTTTAGGGTATCCTCGGTCCTTTAGTTTTTGTTTGAGGAAATCTGAATGTTTGTTAAAATCCTGTATTGAAGAACAATTCCTGCGCAAACGCAGGAATTGCCCGAAAGGGATATTATCCCTTTGTGCTTTAGGGTGGAAACTACTATAGTGTAATAAGGTGTTTTTGTCCGTGGGCTTACTATATAGTTCCACTTCAAGCTGGCCTTCTGTGTCTTTAATGCAGATATCCAAAAAGTTAACCTTTTCTTTATTGAATTCCGAGGTGAATTTTAAATTTGGGTCTCCTAAATTTAACCAACTGATGAAGCTCTCTAGTTCTTCTTGATTACCTTCCCAGATGAAAATGATGTCATCAATAAAGCAAAAACAACAATTGATGGACAGAATGCAGAACAATGTCATACATTCACCCCAGTACAGAGATATGGGCCTAAATCCATCGTTTTTTTGCTCACCATGCCATTCCAGTTTGAACCCAGCCATATGCAAATCAGTCTTGACCCTGTGCCCCATGGGAACAGTCCAGCCCGAACTGCCAAGCCAGGTCCTCCCTGGACTGGAAACAAGCATCCTAGGACCGGTTTCGGGCTTTCAGCCCTCGTCAGCCAGGATAGCTTGATTCCAGTGGCATGGAGAGCAAGGGACTCACGTCTGAGCATACCCTTCCCACTCGGGGTGACAAATGCAAAAACAACAATTGATGGACAGAATGCAGAACAATGTCATACATTCACCCCAGTACAGAGATCTGGGCCTAAATCCATCGTTTTTTTGCTCACCATGCCATTCCAGTTTGAACCCAGCCATATGCAAATCAGTCTTGACCCTGTGCCCCATGGGAACAGTCCAGCCCGAACTGCCAAGCCAGGTCCTCCCTGGACTGGAAACAAGCATCCTAGGACCGGTTTCGGGCTTTCAGCCCTCGTCAGCCAGGATAGCTTGATTCCAGTGGCATGGAGAGCAAGGGACTCACGTCTGAGCATACCCTTCCCACTCGGGGTGACAAATGCAAAAACAACAATTGATGGACAGAATGCAGAACAATGTCATACATTCACCCCAGTACAGAGATCTGGGCCTAAATCCATCGTTTTTTTGCTCACCATGCCATTCCAGTTTGAACCCAGCCATATGCAAATCAGTCTTGACCCTGTGCCCCATGGGAACAGTCCAGCCCGAACTGCCAAGCCAGGTCCTCCCTGGACTGGAAACAAGCATCCTAGGACCGGTTTCGGGCTTTCAGCCCTCGTCAGCCAGGATAGCTTGATTCCAGTGGCATGGAGAGCAAGGGACTCACGTCTGAGCATACCCTTCCCACTCGGGGTGACAAATGCAAAAACAACAATTGATGGACAGAATGCAGAACAATGTCATACATTCACCCCAGTACAGAGATCTGGGCCTAAATCCATCGTTTTTTTGCTCACCATGCCATTCCAGTTTGAACCCAGCCATATGCAAATCAGTCTTGACCCTGTGCCCCATGGGAACAGTCCAGCCCGAACTGCCAAGCCAGGTCCTCCCTGGACTGGAAACAAGCATCCTAGGACCGGTTTCGGGCTTTCAGCCCTCGTCAGCCAGGATAGCTTGATTCCAGTGGCATGGAGAGCAAGGGACTCACGTCTGAGCATACCCTTCCCACTCGGGGTGACAAATGCAAAAACAACAATTGATGGACAGAATGCAGAACAATGTCATACATTCACCCCAGTACAGAGATCTGGGCCTAAATCCATCGTTTTTTTGCTCACCATGCCATTCCAGTTTGAACCCAGCCATATGCAAATCAGTCTTGACCCTGTGCCCCATGGGAACAGTCCAGCCCGAACTGCCAAGCCAGGTCCTCCCTGGACTGGAAACAAGCATCCTAGGACCGGTTTCGGGCTTTCAGCCCTCGTCAGCCAGGATAGCTTGATTCCAGTGGCATGGAGAGCAAGGGACTCACGTCTGAGCATACCCTTCCCACTCGGGGTGACAAATGCAAAAACAACAATTGATGGACAGAATGCAGAACAATGTCATACATTCACCCCAGTACAGAGATCTGGGCCTAAATCCATCGTTTTTTTGCTCACCATGCCATTCCAGTTTGAACCCAGCCATATGCAAATCAGTCTTGACCCTGTGCCCCATGGGAACAGTCCAGCCCGAACTGCCAAGCCAGGTCCTCCCTGGACTGGAAACAAGCATCCTAGGACCGGTTTCGGGCTTTCAGCCCTCGTCAGCCAGGATAGCTTGATTCCAGTGGCATGGAGAGCAAGGGACTCACGTCTGAGCATACCCTCCCCACCCCTCCCCACTCGGGGTGACAAATGCAAAAACAACAAATGGCCATGTCTGAACTGGGGTGGCAGAGTGGGCTAAAGAACGGTGATGGATCAAACCCAGATCTGTTGACTGGGTGTGAGTGTTTGATTGGTTCTGATGCTCCGTCCATCACCACCCCTTTTGTACCGCTTTGTTCGCCATAAGTTGGCAGGGTATGCTCAGACGTGAGTCCCTTGCTCACTTTGCCTCTGGATTCAAGCAAGCCTGGCTGAAGACGGCTGAAATGCCAGAAACCGGTCCTAGGAAGCTTGTTTCCGGTCCAGGGAAGGCATGGCTTGACAGTTCGGGCTGGACTGTTCCCATGAGGCACAGGGTCAGACTGATTTGCATATGGCCATGTCTGAACTGGGCTGGCAGAGTGGGCTAAAGAACGGTGATGGATCAAACCCAGATCTGTTGACTGGGTGTGAGTGTTTGATTGGTTCTGATGCTCCGTCCATCACCACCCCTTTTGTACCGCGTCATCAATAAAGCGGCACCAGGAACTCACGTTTTCAAAATATGGTGCCGCTTCATTGAAGATATGTTTGTTTTCAAATTCCCCTACATACAGGCAAGCCAGACTGGGAGCACATGTGGCTCCCATACTGGTACCTTTGACCTGTTGGAATAGGTCATCTTCAAAGAGGAAAAGGTTGTTCTTCAATACCATCGTGATACATTGTGTAATAAACTCCATGTTGCCACCATGGAGGTCCGTCTGTTGTAGCAAAGATCTAATCACTCTGATGGTGTCATCCTGCGGGATGTTTGTATAAAGAGCTTCTATGTCCAGGGTAACTAAAAATTGGGTTACCCTGTTGAAAGCTCTCCCTTCAAAGACTGTAATCGCATGAGCGGAATCTTTCAGGTATGATTTCTGTTGCTGTACTAATGGCTTGATAAAACAATCAGCATAGATACTGAGTGGTTCCAAGAGAGAGCCAATACTGCTTACAATCGGTCTCATAGGTGGGTTCTCAAGGTTTTTATGAACCTTTGGGAGTCCATATATGGCCGGTGTGATAGGAGAGCTAGTATTCAGAAATTTATATTCATCTATGCAAATTAATCCTTCATCTTTTGCTGTGTTGATTAGAATGTCAATTTCATTTTTTAATTTCAAAAGTTTGTTATGAGGAACTTTTTTGTAATGCTCTGGTACCATCAATAGTTTCAACAGTCTATTTCTATAGTCCTCTGAGTCAAACACCACGACACCGCCCCCCTTATCGGCGGGTTTAATCGTGATGGTCAGGTCTTCCTGTAGGGCTTTTAGTGCCTCTCTTTGTTCCTTACAGAGATTGTTATTGAAACTTCTTTTAGTGTTAGGTTTATCTAGCAGTTGTTTGGTTTCTATTTCCATAATTTTCTCGAAGATTTCAACATTTTTATCAATTGTGTTTAGTGAGGGGGTAAATGTGGATTTTGGTTTGAGACCTGAAATATTATCAGGGGCCTGATAATCTCTCTCTTCGAAGAATCTTTTTAGCCTGATTTTCCTAAATAAGGTTTTGAGATCTCTTTCAAATTCAAATCTATTTAACACTGTGTTTGGGGCAAAGCTAAAGCCTTTTTCTAGAACATCCATTTCCCCCTTGGTAAGATGGCGTCTAGATAAGTTAATGATTGGGAACTTATTTACCTCCAATATCTTTGGTTGCGTGTTTTTAGGTATTCCTGTTGGGGGTAGTTTCTGCCCTGATCCTGCTGCTGAAATATCCCCCCACGATCACCTCTTTGTCTGTTCCGGTAGTTCCCTTGGCCCCTTCTCTGTCTCTGGCCTAAAAAAGAATTCTGTTCCATATTGCTACTACTTCTATTGGGTTGTTCTTTATTAAAATCCTCTTCTTCACTGCTAGACCCTGATGTCTCTGAGAATGTTACTCTTTGATTCTTTCCTCTTGCATATATTGGTCTTTGTATATATGGTTTTTCCCATCTAGGATTTTTTTGATTGTAGTATTCCTTTGTCAAATATGGGTAAACATATTCTACATTATACCTTTCTACATCCTTCTTTAGTTTATTGCCTTTTTTGTTTATTAAATATTCCCTGTATCCATTGATGTCTTGTTCTATTTCCTCTAATTTTCTTTTGGCATCCTCTAGGCCAGTACAGGTTTTGATTTTTAAATCTAATTCCTCAATTTCCTTTCTTTCCAAGATAAGGACTTCTTGTGCTGTCTCGATTATCAATATAATCCAATCGCGACTACACCGATTTGCAATATGGGTCCATGTTTCCAAAAATTTCCTGTTTTCTACAAATAGACCCGGTTCGTTGCGAACTCGAAGGCCGATTGGAATAACTCCTGATTTTAGATATTCTACCAGAAATTCGGCATAAAAGGTTGTCTGTTGGAATCTTGTGTCTCGTCCCATAAAGGGTCTGGAAGATGATTGTCCTCGGCCGGGGAATCGACCCCACATTCGCCCGGCCCTTCCAAAAATGTTGTCTTGGAAGAATACTTTCTTAATCTCTCGTTGAGATTTTTGAATAGAGCTAAAGGCTCCCACATATTTGGCCATGTCGCGAATGAATTCTTCTCCAAAGAGGAGTCCTTGAGAAGAGGCTCCTCCTTCTTTATTCGCTAGCTCAATTAGTTTGGGGTCAATTTTTAAAAGGATGCCTTTCCTTCGTTCATTTGAAATGGCAGTGTTAGCGTTGCCAAGCAAGCAGATTGTTCTTTGGACCCATTGCCGTAATTCTTTTGGATCTATTGGTGTCCCTTCCACATAGGCGTTTTCTGCCAGTTAGAACATTTTTGTTATTGGACCGATAGTGTCCAAGAGTCGATCTTGACAGGTTTTTAGACTCTTGTCAATCCCTTTCCTAGGGTCACTTGCGCCCTTGGCGATAAAAGCCACGACCTTAGGGTCAAGTTCAAGTGTCATAGTAATCTTGTCTGGAAGTGACGGGCGTGGGCATTCTGACCTCAGTCTTGATCTCACTTCTTTAGGGATTTCTTTTCTCAGCCAAAAGGTAATGTATTCGGCGACATGTTGGGAAGGGAACTATTCTGGGGACAAAGGGTGTTTGATCAGTAGGGGGTCAAAAATGTTCTCCCCGAAGGGGTCAGTAATGCTCATTTTTTAGCCTGAGGCCTTACTTGCCTCTTCAGAGCCTTACGGTGTTTTATCATTTATGTTTTCTTCTTCCGACTCAAATTCTGATGAGTAGGAGAGATTTATTTCTGCTTCATCCTCCTCCTCGCTGTCAATTTGTATGGGGGTCCTTGACGCCCATCTGTGATGCCCGAGGCATCATGCTTGTCACCGCCTGAGAAGCGAGAATCACCATTTTTCTTGTTTTCTTACTCTTTTTAGCAGAAACAGCAAGGTTTTCTGCTGCGGCTCTTTTCTTTGGGGCCTTAACTGCACTTTCTTTAGGAGGGTAAAAGTGGGTAGAACTGGTTGAGGGCCATGCCCTTGACAGCATTTCACATTTTTTATTTATGGTCTCATTAAAAGAGTCCATGGCTTTATCCATGGCCTTAGAAACCAAAGAATCCAGTTTACTTTCAAGGTTAGTATCTGGAACAAGGGACATTTTTTTTTTTAATTAGGATTTAATTAAATAATAATTTGTCTTTTTTTTATTATTAATATATTTTATAATTAATATCAAATTTGAGGATAATAAAATATATATATTATTAATATTTAGGTTTTAGGCTTATTTTCCTATTAAAATCTTTGAAATATGGTTATATTCTAGGGTCTAGGGTTATTTCTCTCGTTGTAAGCGCTGAAAATCTGTAGTCTCCGGTTGACAGCAACTGCCAAGTGTTGCTGTGTAGTTATAGCAACCACGCACGTTTCCTGCGTGCGTGGTTGCTGCTAATGGCCATTCCTTTAATCCTCCCCTCCACGCGATGCGCGATTGAAGTGCGCATCGGGGTGGGGAAGGAAGGAGGCCTTCGGCGTGGGAGTGAAGCCCGGAGCCGAGATCCGATGAGGGCAGAATCGTCCCGCTTAGCGCTGGATGCGGGGAAGGGTTACAACAAACAAATGATGGACGGAATGCTGACAATGCATACATTCTCCCCCAGTCAAGAGATCTGGGTTAAATCCATCGTTCTTTTGCCCACTACACCACCCCAGTTTAGACATGGCCATATGCAAATCAGTCTTGACCCTGTGCCTCATGGGAACAGTCCAGCTCGAACTGCCAAGCCATGTCTTCCCTGGACCGGAATCAAGCATCCTAGGACCGGTTTCTGGCTATCAGCCGTCATCAGCCAGGATAGCTTGACTCCAGTGGCGTAGTGCGCACGGGTCCCACGTCTGGGAATACCCATCCCACTTAGGGCGAAAAGCGTTACAACAAACAAATGATGGACGGAATGCTGACAATGCATACATTCTCCCCCAGTCAAGAGATCTGGGTTAAATCCATCGTTCTTTTGCCCACTACACCACCCCAGTTTAGACATGGCCATATGCAAATCAGTCTTGACCCTGTGCCTCATGGGAACAGTCCAGCCCGAACTGCCAAGCCATGTCTTCCCTGGACCGGAATCAAGCATCCTAGGACCGGTTTCTGGCTATCAGCCGTCATCAGCCAGGATAGCTTGACTCCAGTGGCGTAGTGAGCACGGGTCCCACGTCTGGGAATACCCATCCCACTTAGGGCGAAAAGCGTTACAACAAACAAATGATGGACGGAATGCTGACAATGCATACATTCTCCCCCAGTCAAGAGATCTGGGTTAAATCCATCGTTCTTTTGCCCACTACACCACCCCAGTTTAGACATGGCCATATGCAAATCAGTCTTGACCCTGTGCCTCATGGGAACAGTCCAGCCCGAACTGCCAAGCCATGTCTTCCCTGGACCGGAATCAAGCATCCTAGGACCGTTTTCTGGCTATCAGCCGTCATCAGCCAGGATAGCTTGACTCCAGTGGCGTAGTGAGCACGGGTCCCACGTCTGGGAATACCCATCCCACTTAGGGCGAAAAGCGTTACAACAAACAAATGATGGACGGAATGCTGACAATGCATACATTCTCCCCCAGTCAAGAGATCTGGGTTAAATCCATCGTTCTTTTGCCCACTACACCACCCCAGTTTAGACATGGCCATATGCAAATCAGTCTTGACCCTGTGCCTCATGGGAACAGTCCAGCCCGAACTGCCAAGCCATGTCTTCCCTGGACCGGAATCAAGCATCCTAGGACCGGTTTCTGGCTATCAGCCGTCATCAGCCAGGATAGCTTGACTCCAGTGGCGTAGTGAGCACGGGTCCCACGTCTGGGAATACCCATCCCACTTAGGGCGAAAAGCGTTACAACAAACAAATGATGGACGGAATGCTGACAATGCATACATTCTCCCCCAGTCAAGAGATCTGGGTTAAATCCATCGTTCTTTTGCCCACTACACCACCCCAGTTTAGACATGGCCATATGCAAATCAGTCTTGACCCTGTGCCTCATGGGAACAGTCCAGCCCGAACTGCCAAGCCATGTCTTCCCTGGACCGGAATCAAGCATCCTAGGACCGGTTTCTGGCTATCAGCCGTCATCAGCCAGGATAGCTTGACTCCAGTGGCGTAGTGAGCACGGGTCCCACGTCTGGGAATACCCATCCCACTTAGGGCGAAAAGCGTTACAACAAACAAATGATGGACGGAATGCTGACAATGCATACATTCTCCCCCAGTCAAGAGATCTGGGTTAAATCCATCGTTCTTTTGCCCACTACACCACCCCAGTTTAGACATGGCCATATGCAAATCAGTCTTGACCCTGTGCCTCATGGGAACAGTCCAGCCCGAACTGCCAAGCCATGTCTTCCCTGGACCGGAATCAAGCATCCTAGGACCGGTTTCTGGCTATCAGCCGTCATCAGCCAGGATAGCTTGACTCCAGTGGCGTAGTGAGCACGGGTCCCACGTCTGGGAATACCCATCCCACTTAGGGCGAAAAGCGTTACAACAAACAAATGATGGACGGAATGCTGACAATGCATACATTCTCCCCCAGTCAAGAGATCTGGGTTAAATCCATCGTTCTTTTGCCCACTACACCACCCCAGTTTAGACATGGCCATATGCAAATCAGTCTTGACCCTGTGCCTCATGGGAACAGTCCAGCCCGAACTGCCAAGCCATGTCTTCCCTGGACCGGAATCAAGCATCCTAGGACCGGTTTCTGGCTATCAGCCGTCATCAGCCAGGATAGCTTGACTCCAGTGGCGTAGTGAGCACGGGTCCCACGTCTGGGAATACCCATCCCACTTAGGGCGAAAAGCGTTACAACAAACAAATGATGGACGGAATGCTGACAATGCATACATTCTCCCCCAGTCAAGAGATCTGGGTTAAATCCATCGTTCTTTTGCCCACTACACCACCCCAGTTTAGACATGGCCATATGCAAATCAGTCTTGACCCTGTGCCTCATGGGAACAGTCCAGCCCGAACTGCCAAGCCATGTCTTCCCTGGACCGGAATCAAGCATCCTAGGACCGGTTTCTGGCTATCAGCCGTCATCAGCCAGGATAGCTTGACTCCAGTGGCGTAGTGAGCACGGGTCCCACGTCTGGGAATACCCATCCCACTTAGGGCGAAAAGCGTTACAACAAACAAATGATGGACGGAATGCTGACAATGCATACATTCTCCCCCAGTCAAGAGATCTGGGTTAAATCCATCGTTCTTTTGCCCACTACACCACCCCAGTTTAGACATGGCCATATGCAAATCAGTCTTGACCCTGTGCCTCATGGGAACAGTCCAGCCCGAACTGCCAAGCCATGTCTTCCCTGGACCGGAATCAAGCATCCTAGGACCGGTTTCTGGCTATCAGCCGTCATCAGCCAGGATAGCTTGACGCCAGTGGCGTAGTGAGCACGGGTCCCACGTCTGGGAATACCCATCCCACTTAGGGCGAAAAGCGTTACAACAAACAAATGATGGACGGAATGCTGTCAATGCAGACATTCTCCCCCAGTCAAGAGATCTGGGATAAATCCATCGTTCTTTTGCCCACTACACCACCCCAGTTCAGACATGGCCATATGCAAATCAGTCTTGACCCTGTGCCTCATGGGAACAGTCCAGGCCGAACTGCCAAGCCATGTCTTCCCTGGACCGGAATCAAGCATCCTAGGACCGGTTTCTGGCTATCAGCCGTCATCAGCCAGGATAGCTTGACTCCAGTGGCGTAGTGAGCACGGGTCCCACGTCTGGGAATACCCATCCCACTTAGGGCGAAAAGCGTTACAACAAACAAATGATGGACGGAATGCTGACAATGCATACATTCTCCCCCAGTCAAGAGATCTGGGTTAAATCCATCGTTCTTTTGCCCACTACACCACCCCAGTTTAGACATGGCCATATGCAAATCAGTCTTGACCCTGTGCCTCATGGGAACAGTCCAGCCCGAACTGCCAAGCCATGTCTTCCCTGGACCGGAATCAAGCATCCTAGGACCGGTTTCTGGCTATCAGCCGTCATCAGCCAGGATAGCTTGACTCCAGTGGCGTAGTGAGCACGGGTCCCACGTCTGGGAATACCCATCCCACTTAGGGCGAAAAGCGTTACAACAAACAAATGATGGACGGAATGCTGACAATGCATACATTCTCCCCCAGTCAAGAGATCTGGGTTAAATCCATCGTTCTTTTGCCCACTACACCACCCCAGTTTAGACATGGCCATATGCAAATCAGTCTTGACCCTGTGCCTCATGGGAACAGTCCAGCCCGAACTGCCAAGCCATGTCTTCCCTGGACCGGAATCAAGCATCCTAGGACCGGTTTCTGGCTATCAGCCGTCATCAGCCAGGATAGCTTGACTCCAGTGGCGTAGTGAGCACGGGTCCCACGTCTGGGAATACCCATCCCACTTAGGGCGAAAAGCGTTACAACAAACAAATGTCCATCGTTTTTTTGCTCACCATGCCATTCCAGTTTGAACCCAGCCATATGCAAATCAGTCTTGACCCTGTGCCCCATGGGAACAGTCCAGCCCGAACTGCCAAGCCAGGTCCTCCCTGGACTGGAAACAAGCATCAAGACTGATTTGCATATGGCCATGTCTGAACTGGGGTGGCGTAGTGGGCAAAAGAACGATGGATTTAACCCAGATCTCTTGACTGGGGGAGAATGTCTGCATTGTCAGCATTCCGTCCATCATTTGTTTGTTGTAACGGATGCGGGGAAGGAGCGTGTTAACGAGGCAAAGCAATGGGGATGGCAGGACGTGTCCGGATAAGATCTCCGGTTCGCGTTGCAGCGTTGCCAGGTAACCCGTGTGTAATGTGCAAACGCGCGCGAGCGAAGCACGCGGGTCTATTTAAAAGACGCTTAGGATAGAAGCCAGCGTAGGATTCACGACGAACAACAATGAGAGGTCAACTAAATAAATCCAAAATTATCACGGATGTAAGAAGGCGAATCCAGTCCAAAGGGACAAGTCAAGAGAAAAAACATACAAAAGAAATGAAAAAAGGGTGTCAGAAACGCGTACAAGGGGCAAGGTATCACACAGTAGGGTCAATGGGACCCACCCATGAGAAATATAGCATAAATCATTATATATATAACTGAATAAGCACGATCAAAAAAAGAGAGTACTTATCTTAGTGAGCAGCAGCAACAAAGAAGGAAGACTGATGTGTGCTCATGCTCTATATACTGTATGGAATGTTACTTTGAGTTCTATATTCTATTCATTGTTACTGCTGAGTTGTGGCAATAAAGGAGATTTGCATAATGTTGGCCTCCGTGTCGTGCCATAAAATCATATTTTCATGTGATCATTTGTTGGATGATTTAGAAACAAATCTATTTTTAGGACTCGGCACTGGCGCTTACAGCCCAGCCAAATGCTTGACTTAGCTCCGGCTTTTATCTCCCTTTTAATTTGTTTGCTCGCCCACCTCTAGGAAGGGGATAAATACAACGAGAGACTGGCCTTTTAAGCAATGCTAAATTTGAAAGAGGAGCAGAAAGAAGCGGAACTGGCCTAGACTGGACCAGCACGAACTAGCAAACACCATAGATTGAGAGAAAAGCCAAGTAGGACTGAAACAGAAGACCTGTAAATCCTTTGGAAGTGAAGAGCAAAGCAGGTCTGGCCTTCCTCCCTTTAATACTTTCCTACCTTCCTTATTTCCTCTGCCCAGTCTTTATAGTATTTGCTTATCTTTCATATAGTGGTACCAGCCATGTGGATATTGTTTCTAAGTGCTGTAAAAAGCATATCGTTATCCAATTTATGGCACTCCTATTGCCTTTATGGGACTGCTCCCTTATTCCACTCTATTGCTAGTAATGATGCCACAACAGATGCTCTTTTGTGAGTGTTTATATCTCTATACTGCTGTCCATGCCTTTGTTTCCCATCTGAATACCAGTGATAGTGTACTCCAAGTGATAAAAGAGGAAATATTTTTTGATGCATTGAACAGTCTATCTGCAGGCAGCAACCAAAATATTATTGCCCATCATTTTCCATGGACCTCCACTAGGGTGAACAGCTGGCAGGTTTTATACCAGCATGACTGATCTTTTAAGGTCTCTATCAGTACAAGAATAAACAAAAGTTTGCCCAAAGTCTGTAATTTTTCCCCTTATGAGTACATGCTTTAAACAGTAAATGTAAGAAGAAAACACTATAAAATGTGTTTTACAGGGGCCATGGCTTATCGCAAAGGAAAATGGCCGCAAGTTAGGAGGTCTCCATCGGGCCGATCCACTAACCCCCCCTCCTAAAATCCTGTCAATATCTGTAAAATAGGACTGCATGCGAAGCAGAAGAGATCGAAGGACCTCCTGGTTCAGGGACACTGAAATGAATTCGATTTGGGCAAACTAGGTGAAACGATTAACTCGGCGAGTATAGGACCAACAGCCCCGGGCTAAATTAGCACAGTAAGGCGGATGCACCTGAAGCGGAAAGAAAAGGAATGAAGCAGCAGGGCCTGGGGCCGGGTGGGAAGGCCCCCCCCCCCCTCTCTTCGGGTGGCCATCGAGCAGAGCCTGGGGACCCTAACAGGTGAGGGGAGGATAAGCAAATCGTCCGCTACATAGCCAGATCAGCTGGTAATGGGAAGCGACCTATGACGGAAAGCACTGGGGCGGAAAGCACAATATAATAAAACTTCTCGGGTGCGATGCGGCTGACCAAAGAGGTGGGATGGCAAGATACAGAGAGCTAAATGAAAGGGCCTGAAAGCTGTGCTGCGACTGAGGTAGTAAGTGGGCCACAGTGGCAGGAGAGTGACGATTTGGAAGCAACAAAGTGGCTAAAACAAAGAAGCCCTACTGAAAGGGCACAAAGACCAAACAAACTGCCCCCCCCCCAACCTGTTGGGAACGGATAAGCCAAAAGCAGGGCGCACATCCTGAGGGGTAGTGGGGACAAGATAGTCCGTAGCGAAGGCAAAGTCCCAGTATCCCTCAAGTCTGAAGCACCAGAGAATGAGGAGCAGGTAATGGAGGGCACATAGTGACTAGCGGTAAGAAAAAGCTAACATCACCAGACCTCCTGCCAAAGGTGGGGGACTGTCGCCTACCCCGGAGAGGAATAGATAATTAAAAGGCCCCGTAGAGGGTCAGCTGGCAGATCAAAGACCGGCTCGGGCCGCGGGACAAGGATTAAGAACACCAGACAGGAAAACCGCTAGGCCGCCGGGTACTAAGATCAGACCTGGGCAGGCGGCAGTGAGTACCAGGGCTCACGGTACCCACTGACCCAAACTGCCGCTACACACCGCGCATAGGACCAAGGAACGAACCCAAAGTGATATAGTATGCCATGACGGGCGGGAGGACCACAAGGGGCACCCAACAAACTAAACTAGACAAATACACAGTGCCTAGGGATTATGCAGCTGTGAACATGGAGGAGATGGAATCAGGTACCAGGCTTCAGACTGGTGCTGAAGTGGGGGGGCCAACACTTCAAGACATCATGACAACGCTGCAAGGAGTGCGAACGGATCTAGCTGTCAAGATAGACATAGTGACCACGGAGGTGTCACTGATGAGAGCTGATCTGGGAAACATGAGGTCCAAGGTGAAAGAAATTGAAAAAGTAACAACCACTCTGATGGGAGATACAAAAGCGCTACAAAAGCGTGTGTAGGAACTCTCCACAACGACGAAGGCACTAGAGGTGAAGCTCGTAGACCAGGAGGGGCGGTCATGCCAGAATAATGTTCGCATAACATGAGTGCCGTTTACGTAGTGGGTCGCGACACTGCTCGTCATACTAGCAAATAGCCCCAAAGAATTCTGGATAATGTAGTGGCAGCGGTGAGTACGCCTATGCCACGAGTATGTGAAATAATGCCATCCCTGGACACGTGTTTCGAGGTAATTGCCTCTCGTCAGCAGGGAGCAGGTAGGTATGCGGGGTGCCAAGTAGACTGCCAAAATATATAGGTAAAGTACCTTTCAAGGCGCGCAGGTGCAGACACCAGGCTCGTCAGCCCAAAGTCGCTCGAAAGAGCTTTAAATAGTTTACGTAGTGGGTCGCGACACTGCTCGTCATACTAGCAAATAGCCCCAAAGAATTCTGGATAATGTAGTGGCAGCGGTGAGTACGCCTATGCCACGAGTATGTGAAATAATGCCATCCCTGGACACGTGTTTCGAGGTAATTGCCTCTCGTCAGCAGGGAGCAGGTAGGTATGCGGGGTGCCAAGTAGACTGCCAAAATATATAGGTAAAGTACCTTTCAAGGCGCGCAGGTGCAGACACCAGGCTCGTCAGCCCAAAGTCGCTCGAAAGAGCTTTAAATAGTTTACGTAGTGGGTCGCGACACTGCTCGTCATACTAGCAAATAGCCCCAAAGAATTCTGGATAATGTAGTGGCAGCGGTGAGTACGCCTATGCCACGAGTATGTGAAATAATGCCATCCCTGGACACGTGTTTCGAGGTAATTGCCTCTCGTCAGCAGGGAGCAGGTAGGTATGCGGGGTGCCAAGTAGACTGCCAAAATATATAGGTAAAGTACCTTTCAAGGCGCGCAGGTGCAGACACCAGGCTCGTCAGCCCAAAGTCGCTCGAAAGAGCTTTAAATAGTTTACGTAGTGGGTCGCGACACTGCTCGTCATACTAGCAAATAGCCCCAAAGAATTCTGGATAATGTAGTGGCAGCGGTGAGTACGCCTATGCCACGAGTATGTGAAATAATGCCATCCCTGGACACGTGTTTCGAGGTAATTGCCTCTCGTCAGCAGGGAGCAGGTAGGTATGCGGGGTGCCAAGTAGACTGCCAAAATATATAGGTAAAGTACCTTTCAAGGCGCGCAGGTGCAGACACCAGGCTCGTCAGCCCAAAGTCGCTCGAAAGAGCTTTAAATAGTTTACGTAGTGGGTCGCGACACTGCTCGTCATACTAGCAAATAGCCCCAAAGAATTCTGGATAATGTAGTGGCAGCGGTGAGTACGCCTATGCCACGAGTATGTGAAATAATGCCATCCCTGGACACGTGTTTCGAGGTAATTGCCTCTCGTCAGCAGGGAGCAGGTAGGTATGCGGGGTGCCAAGTAGACTGCCAAAATATATAGGTAAAGTACCTTTCAAGGCGCGCAGGTGCAGACACCAGGCTCGTCAGCCCAAAGTCGCTCGAAAGAGCTTTAAATAGTTTACGTAGTGGGTCGCGACACTGCTCGTCATACTAGCAAATAGCCCCAAAGAATTCTGGATAATGTAGTGGCAGCGGTGAGTACGCCTATGCCACGAGTATGTGAAATAATGCCATCCCTGGACACGTGTTTCGAGGTAATTGCCTCTCGTCAGCAGGGAGCAGGTAGGTATGCGGGGTGCCAAGTAGACTGCCAAAATATATAGGTAAAGTACCTTTCAAGGCGCGCAGGTGCAGACACCAGGCTCGTCAGCCCAAAGTCGCTCGAAAGAGCTTTAAATAGTTTACGTAGTGGGTCGCGACACTGCTCGTCATACTAGCAAATAGCCCCAAAGAATTCTGGATAATGTAGTGGCAGCGGTGAGTACGCCTATGCCACGAGTATGTGAAATAATGCCATCCCTGGACACGTGTTTCGAGGTAATTGCCTCTCGTCAGCAGGGAGCAGGTAGGTATGCGGGGTGCCAAGTAGACTGCCAAAATATATAGGTAAAGTACCTTTCAAGGCGCGCAGGTGCAGACACCAGGCTCGTCAGCCCAAAGTCGCTCGAAAGAGCTTTAAATAGTTTACGTAGTGGGTCGCGACACTGCTCGTCATACTAGCAAATAGCCCCAAAGAATTCTGGATAATGTAGTGGCAGCGGTGAGTACGCCTATGCCACGAGTATGTGAAATAATGCCATCCCTGGACACGTGTTTCGAGGTAATTGCCTCTCGTCAGCAGGGAGCAGGTAGGTATGCGGGGTGCCAAGTAGACTGCCAAAATATATAGGTAAAGTACCTTTCAAGGCGCGCAGGTGCAGACACCAGGCTCGTCAGCCCAAAGTCGCTCGAAAGAGCTTTAAATAGTTTACGTAGTGGGTCGCGACACTGCTCGTCATACTAGCAAATAGCCCCAAAGAATTCTGGATAATGTAGTGGCAGCGGTGAGTACGCCTATGCCACGAGTATGTGAAATAATGCCATCCCTGGACACGTGTTTCGAGGTAATTGCCTCTCGTCAGCAGGGAGCAGGTAGGTATGCGGGGTGCCAAGTAGACTGCCAAAATATATAGGTAAAGTACCTTTCAAGGCGCGCAGGTGCAGACACCAGGCTCGTCAGCCCAAAGTCGCTCGAAAGAGCTTTAAATAGTTTACGTAGTGGGTCGCGACACTGCTCGTCATACTAGCAAATAGCCCCAAAGAATTCTGGATAATGTAGTGGCAGCGGTGAGTACGCCTATGCCACGAGTATGTGAAATAATGCCATCCCTGGACACGTGTTTCGAGGTAATTGCCTCTCGTCAGCAGGGAGCAGGTAGGTATGCGGGGTGCCAAGTAGACTGCCAAAATATATAGGTAAAGTACCTTTCAAGGCGCGCAGGTGCAGACACCAGGCTCGTCAGCCCAAAGTCGCTCGAAAGAGCTTTAAATAGTTTACGTAGTGGGTCGCGACACTGCTCGTCATACTAGCAAATAGCCCCAAAGAATTCTGGATAATGTAGTGGCAGCGGTGAGTACGCCTATGCCACGAGTATGTGAAATAATGCCATCCCTGGACACGTGTTTCGAGGTAATTGCCTCTCGTCAGCAGGGAGCAGGTAGGTATGCGGGGTGCCAAGTAGACTGCCAAAATATATAGGTAAAGTACCTTTCAAGGCGCGCAGGTGCAGACACCAGGCTCGTCAGCCCAAAGTCGCTCGAAAGAGCTTTAAATAGTTTACGTAGTGGGTCGCGACACTGCTCGTCATACTAGCAAATAGCCCCAAAGAATTCTGGATAATGTAGTGGCAGCGGTGAGTACGCCTATGCCACGAGTATGTGAAATAATGCCATCCCTGGACACGTGTTTCGAGGTAATTGCCTCTCGTCAGCAGGGAGCAGGTAGGTATGCGGGGTGCCAAGTAGACTGCCAAAATATATAGGTAAAGTACCTTTCAAGGCGCGCAGGTGCAGACACCAGGCTCGTCAGCCCAAAGTCGCTCGAAAGAGCTTTAAATAGTTTACGTAGTGGGTCGCGACACTGCTCGTCATACTAGCAAATAGCCCCAAAGAATTCTGGATAATGTAGTGGCAGCGGTGAGTACGCCTATGCCACGAGTATGTGAAATAATGCCATCCCTGGACACGTGTTTCGAGGTAATTGCCTCTCGTCAGCAGGGAGCAGGTAGGTATGCGGGGTGCCAAGTAGACTGCCAAAATATATAGGTAAAGTACCTTTCAAGGCGCGCAGGTGCAGACACCAGGCTCGTCAGCCCAAAGTCGCTCGAAAGAGCTTTAAATAGTTTACGTAGTGGGTCGCGACACTGCTCGTCATACTAGCAAATAGCCCCAAAGAATTCTGGATAATGTAGTGGCAGCGGTGAGTACGCCTATGCCACGAGTATGTGAAATAATGCCATCCCTGGACACGTGTTTCGAGGTAATTGCCTCTCGTCAGCAGGGAGCAGGTAGGTATGCGGGGTGCCAAGTAGACTGCCAAAATATATAGGTAAAGTACCTTTCAAGGCGCGCAGGTGCAGACACCAGGCTCGTCAGCCCAAAGTCGCTCGAAAGAGCTTTAAATAGTTTACGTAGTGGGTCGCGACACTGCTCGTCATACTAGCAAATAGCCCCAAAGAATTCTGGATAATGTAGTGGCAGCGGTGAGTACGCCTATGCCACGAGTATGTGAAATAATGCCATCCCTGGACACGTGTTTCGAGGTAATTGCCTCTCGTCAGCAGGGAGCAGGTAGGTATGCGGGGTGCCAAGTAGACTGCCAAAATATATAGGTAAAGTACCTTTCAAGGCGCGCAGGTGCAGACACCAGGCTCGTCAGCCCAAAGTCGCTCGAAAGAGCTTTAAATAGTTTACGTAGTGGGTCGCGACACTGCTCGTCATACTAGCAAATAGCCCCAAAGAATTCTGGATAATGTAGTGGCAGCGGTGAGTACGCCTATGCCACGAGTATGTGAAATAATGCCATCCCTGGACACGTGTTTCGAGGTAATTGCCTCTCGTCAGCAGGGAGCAGGTAGGTATGCGGGGTGCCAAGTAGACTGCCAAAATATATAGGTAAAGTACCTTTCAAGGCGCGCAGGTGCAGACACCAGGCTCGTCAGCCCAAAGTCGCTCGAAAGAGCTTTAAATAGTTTACGTAGTGGGTCGCGACACTGCTCGTCATACTAGCAAATAGCCCCAAAGAATTCTGGATAATGTAGTGGCAGCGGTGAGTACGCCTATGCCACGAGTATGTGAAATAATGCCATCCCTGGACACGTGTTTCGAGGTAATTGCCTCTCGTCAGCAGGGAGCAGGTAGGTATGCGGGGTGCCAAGTAGACTGCCAAAATATATAGGTAAAGTACCTTTCAAGGCGCGCAGGTGCAGACACCAGGCTCGTCAGCCCAAAGTCGCTCGAAAGAGCTTTAAATAGTTTACGTAGTGGGTCGCGACACTGCTCGTCATACTAGCAAATAGCCCCAAAGAATTCTGGATAATGTAGTGGCAGCGGTGAGTACGCCTATGCCACGAGTATGTGAAATAATGCCATCCCTGGACACGTGTTTCGAGGTAATTGCCTCTCGTCAGCAGGGAGCAGGTAGGTATGCGGGGTGCCAAGTAGACTGCCAAAATATATAGGTAAAGTACCTTTCAAGGCGCGCAGGTGCAGACACCAGGCTCGTCAGCCCAAAGTCGCTCGAAAGAGCTTTAAATAGTTTACGTAGTGGGTCGCGACACTGCTCGTCATACTAGCAAATAGCCCCAAAGAATTCTGGATAATGTAGTGGCAGCGGTGAGTACGCCTATGCCACGAGTATGTGAAATAATGCCATCCCTGGACACGTGTTTCGAGGTAATTGCCTCTCGTCAGCAGGGAGCAGGTAGGTATGCGGGGTGCCAAGTAGACTGCCAAAATATATAGGTAAAGTACCTTTCAAGGCGCGCAGGTGCAGACACCAGGCTCGTCAGCCCAAAGTCGCTCGAAAGAGCTTTAAATAGTTTACGTAGTGGGTCGCGACACTGCTCGTCATACTAGCAAATAGCCCCAAAGAATTCTGGATAATGTAGTGGCAGCGGTGAGTACGCCTATGCCACGAGTATGTGAAATAATGCCATCCCTGGACACGTGTTTCGAGGTAATTGCCTCTCGTCAGCAGGGAGCAGGTAGGTATGCGGGGTGCCAAGTAGACTGCCAAAATATATAGGTAAAGTACCTTTCAAGGCGCGCAGGTGCAGACACCAGGCTCGTCAGCCCAAAGTCGCTCGAAAGAGCTTTAAATAGTTTACGTAGTGGGTCGCGACACTGCTCGTCATACTAGCAAATAGCCCCAAAGAATTCTGGATAATGTAGTGGCAGCGGTGAGTACGCCTATGCCACGAGTATGTGAAATAATGCCATCCCTGGACACGTGTTTCGAGGTAATTGCCTCTCGTCAGCAGGGAGCAGGTAGGTATGCGGGGTGCCAAGTAGACTGCCAAAATATATAGGTAAAGTACCTTTCAAGGCGCGCAGGTGCAGACACCAGGCTCGTCAGCCCAAAGTCGCTCGAAAGAGCTTTAAATAGTTTACGTAGTGGGTCGCGACACTGCTCGTCATACTAGCAAATAGCCCCAAAGAATTCTGGATAATGTAGTGGCAGCGGTGAGTACGCCTATGCCACGAGTATGTGAAATAATGCCATCCCTGGACACGTGTTTCGAGGTAATTGCCTCTCGTCAGCAGGGAGCAGGTAGGTATGCGGGGTGCCAAGTAGACTGCCAAAATATATAGGTAAAGTACCTTTCAAGGCGCGCAGGTGCAGACACCAGGCTCGTCAGCCCAAAGTCGCTCGAAAGAGCTTTAAATAGTTTACGTAGTGGGTCGCGACACTGCTCGTCATACTAGCAAATAGCCCCAAAGAATTCTGGATAATGTAGTGGCAGCGGTGAGTACGCCTATGCCACGAGTATGTGAAATAATGCCATCCCTGGACACGTGTTTCGAGGTAATTGCCTCTCGTCAGCAGGGAGCAGGTAGGTATGCGGGGTGCCAAGTAGACTGCCAAAATATATAGGTAAAGTACCTTTCAAGGCGCGCAGGTGCAGACACCAGGCTCGTCAGCCCAAAGTCGCTCGAAAGAGCTTTAAATAGTTTACGTAGTGGGTCGCGACACTGCTCGTCATACTAGCAAATAGCCCCAAAGAATTCTGGATAATGTAGTGGCAGCGGTGAGTACGCCTATGCCACGAGTATGTGAAATAATGCAACCCGCCGTCGCCACTACATTTCCCACAGTCCTTTGGGGCAACTTGCTGGTGTGACGAGCGGTGTGCGACCTACTTTTCCTCAATTTAAACGGCTTCCTTAAGCCAACGGGCTGACGAGCCTTGAGTCTGCACCTGCGCGCCAGGAGAGGTACTTGACCTGCTTTTAATTACATTTGGCAGTCCACGCGGCACCCCTTTACACTGACCTGCTCCCTGCTGACGAGAGGCAACTACCTCGAAACACGTGTCCAGGGATGGCTAACGCATACACATACTGTTCTATTTACTTTTTGTGGCATAGGCGTACCCGCCGTCGCCACTACATTTCCCACAGTCCTTTGGGGCAACTTGCTGGTGTGACGAGCGGTGTGCGACCTACTTTTCCTCAATTTAAACGGCTTCCTTAAGCCAACGGGCTGACGAGCCTTGAGTCTGCACCTGCGCGCCAGGAGAGGTACTTGACCTGCTTTTAATTACATTTGGCAGTCCACGCGGCACCCCTTTACACTGACCTGCTCCCTGCTGACGAGAGGCAACTACCTCGAAACACGTGTCCAGGGATGGCTAACGCATACACATACTGTTCTATTTACTTTTTGTGGCATAGGCGTACCCGCCGTCGCCACTACATTTCCCACAGTCCTTTGGGGCAACTTGCTGGTGTGACGAGCGGTGTGCGACCTACTTTTCCTCAATTTAAACGGCTTCCTTAAGCCAACGGGCTGACGAGCCTTGAGTCTGCACCTGCGCGCCAGGAGAGGTACTTGACCTGCTTTTAATTACATTTGGCAGTCCACGCGGCACCCCTTTACACTGACCTGCTCCCTGCTGACGAGAGGCAACTACCTCGAAACACGTGTCCAGGGATGGCTAACGCATACACATACTGTTCTATTTACTTTTTGTGGCATAGGCGTACCCGCCGTCGCCACTACATTTCCCACAGTCCTTTGGGGCAACTTGCTGGTGTGACGAGCGGTGTGCGACCTACTTTTCCTCAATTTAAACGGCTTCCTTAAGCCAACGGGCTGACGAGCCTTGAGTCTGCACCTGCGCGCCAGGAGAGGTACTTGACCTGCTTTTAATTACATTTGGCAGTCCACGCGGCACCCCTTTACACTGACCTGCTCCCTGCTGACGAGAGGCAACTACCTCGAAACACGTGTCCAGGGATGGCTAACGCATACACATACTGTTCAATTTACTTTTTGTGGCATAGGCGTACCCGCCGTCGCCACTACATTTCCCACAGTCCTTTGGGGCAACTTGCTGGTGTGACGAGCGGTGTGCGACCTACTTTTCCTCAATTTAAACGGCTTCCTTAAGCCAACGGGCTGACGAGCCTTGAGTCTGCACCTGCGCGCCAGGAGAGGTACTTGACCTGCTTTTAATTACATTTGGCAGTCCACGCGGCACCCCTTTACACTGACCTGCTCCCTGCTGACGAGAGGCAACTACCTCGAAACACGTGTCCAGGGATGGCTAACGCATACACATACTGTTCTATTTACTTTTTGTGGCATAGGCGTACCCGCCGTCGCCACTACATTTCCCACAGTCCTTTGGGGCAACTTGCTGGTGTGACGAGCGGTGTGCGACCTACTTTTCCTCAATTTAAACGGCTTCCTTAAGCCAACGGGCTGACGAGCCTTGAGTCTGCACCTGCGCGCCAGGAGAGGTACTTGACCTGCTTTTAATTACATTTGGCAGTCCACGCGGCACCCCTTTACACTGACCTGCTCCCTGCTGACGAGAGGCAACTACCTCGAAACACGTGTCCAGGGATGGCTAACGCATACACATACTGTTCTATTTACTTTTTGTGGCATAGGCGTACCCGCCGTCGCCACTACATTTCCCACAGTCCTTTGGGGCAACTTGCTGGTGTGACGAGCGGTGTGCGACCTACTTTTCCTCAATTTAAACGGCTTCCTTAAGCCAACGGGCTGACGAGCCTTGAGTCTGCACCTGCGCGCCAGGAGAGGTACTTGACCTGCTTTTAATTACATTTGGCAGTCCACGCGGCACCCCTTTACACTGACCTGCTCCCTGCTGACGAGAGGCAACTACCTCGAAACACGTGTCCAGGGATGGCTAACGCATACACATACTGTTCTATTTACTTTTTGTGGCATAGGCGTACCCGCCGTCGCCACTACATTTCCCACAGTCCTTTGGGGCAACTTGCTGGTGTGACGAGCGGTGTGCGACCTACTTTTCCTCAATTTAAACGGCTTCCTTAAGCCAACGGGCTGACGAGCCTTGAGTCTGCACCTGCGCGCCAGGAGAGGTACTTGACCTGCTTTTAATTACATTTGGCAGTCCACGCGGCACCCCTTTACACTGACCTGCTCCCTGCTGACGAGAGGCAACTACCTCGAAACACGTGTCCAGGGATGGCTAACGCATACACATACTGTTCCATTTACTTTTTGTGGCATAGGCGTACCCGCCGTCGCCACTACATTTCCCACAGTCCTTTGGGGCAACTTGCTGGTGTGACGAGCGGTGTGCGACCTACTTTTCCTCAATTTAAACGGCTTCCTTAAGCCAACGGGCTGACGAGCCTTGAGTCTGCACCTGCGCGCCAGGAGAGGTACTTGACCTGCTTTTAATTACATTTGGCAGTCCACGCGGCACCCCTTTACACTGACCTGCTCCCTGCTGACGAGAGGCAACTACCTCGAAACACGTGTCCAGGGATGGCTAACGCATACACATACTGTTCTATTTACTTTTTGTGGCATAGGCGTACCCGCCGTCGCCACTACATTTCCCACAGTCCTTTGGGGCAACTTGCTGGTGTGACGAGCGGTGTGCGACCTACTTTTCCTCAATTTAAACGGCTTCCTTAAGCCAACGGGCTGACGAGCCTTGAGTCTGCACCTGCGCGCCAGGAGAGGTACTTGACCTGCTTTTAATTACATTTGGCAGTCCACGCGGCACCCCTTTACACTGACCTGCTCCCTGCTGACGAGAGGCAACTACCTCGAAACACGTGTCCAGGGATGGCTAACGCATACACATACTGTTCTATTTACTTTTTGTGGCATAGGCGTACCCGCCGTCGCCACTACATTTCCCACAGTCCTTTGGGGCAACTTGCTGGTGTGACGAGCGGTGTGCGACCTACTTTTCCTCAATTTAAACGGCTTCCTTAAGCCAACGGGCTGACGAGCCTTGAGTCTGCACCTGCGCGCCAGGAGAGGTACTTGACCTGCTTTTAATTACATTTGGCAGTCCACGCGGCACCCCTTTACACTGACCTGCTCCCTGCTGACGAGAGGCAACTACCTCGAAACACGTGTCCAGGGATGGCTAACGCATACACATACTGTTCTATTTACTTTTTGTGGCATAGGCGTACCCGCCGTCGCCACTACATTTCCCACAGTCCTTTGGGGCAACTTGCTGGTGTGACGAGCGGTGTGCGACCTACTTTTCCTCAATTTAAACGGCTTCCTTAAGCCAACGGGCTGACGAGCCTTGAGTCTGCACCTGCGCGCCAGGAGAGGTACTTGACCTGCTTTTAATTACATTTGGCAGTCCACGCGGCACCCCTTTACACTGACCTGCTCCCTGCTGACGAGAGGCAACTACCTCGAAACACGTGTCCAGGGATGGCTAACGCATACACATACTGTTCTATTTACTTTTTGTGGCATAGGCGTACCCGCCGTCGCCACTACATTTCCCACAGTCCTTTGGGGCAACTTGCTGGTGTGACGAGCGGTGTGCGACCTACTTTTCCTCAATTTAAACGGCTTCCTTAAGCCAACGGGCTGACGAGCCTTGAGTCTGCACCTGCGCGCCAGGAGAGGTACTTGACCTGCTTTTAATTACATTTGGCAGTCCACGCGGCACCCCTTTACACTGACCTGCTCCCTGCTGACGAGAGGCAACTACCTCGAAACACGTGTCCAGGGATGGCTAACGCATACACATACTGTTCTATTTACTTTTTGTGGCATAGGCGTACCCGCCGTCGCCACTACATTTCCCACAGTCCTTTGGGGCAACTTGCTGGTGTGACGAGCGGTGTGCGACCTACTTTTCCTCAATTTAAACGGCTTCCTTAAGCCAACGGGCTGACGAGCCTTGAGTCTGCACCTGCGCGCCAGGAGAGGTACTTGACCTGCTTTTAATTACATTTGGCAGTCCACGCGGCACCCCTTTACACTGACCTGCTCCCTGCTGACGAGAGGCAACTACCTCGAAACACGTGTCCAGGGATGGCTAACGCATACACATACTGTTCTATTTACTTTTTGTGGCATAGGCGTACCCGCCGTCGCCACTACATTTCCCACAGTCCTTTGGGGCAACTTGCTGGTGTGACGAGCGGTGTGCGACCTACTTTTCCTCAATTTAAACGGCTTCCTTAAGCCAACGGGCTGACGAGCCTTGAGTCTGCACCTGCGCGCCAGGAGAGGTACTTGACCTGCTTTTAATTACATTTGGCAGTCCACGCGGCACCCCTTTACACTGACCTGCTCCCTGCTGACGAGAGGCAACTACCTCGAAACACGTGTCCAGGGATGGCTAACGCATACACATACTGTTCTATTTACTTTTTGTGGCATAGGCGTACCCGCCGTCGCCACTACATTTCCCACAGTCCTTTGGGGCAACTTGCTGGTGTGACGAGCGGTGTGCGACCTACTTTTCCTCAATTTAAACGGCTTCCTTAAGCCAACGGGCTGACGAGCCTTGAGTCTGCACCTGCGCGCCAGGAGAGGTACTTGACCTGCTTTTAATTACATTTGGCAGTCCACGCGGCACCCCTTTACACTGACCTGCTCCCTGCTGACGAGAGGCAACTACCTCGAAACACGTGTCCAGGGATGGCTAACGCATACACATACTGTTCCATTTACTTTTTGTGGCATAGGCGTACCCGCCGTCGCCACTACATTTCCCACAGTCCTTTGGGGCAACTTGCTGGTGTGACGAGCGGTGTGCGACCTACTTTTCCTCAATTTAAACGGCTTCCTTAAGCCAACGGGCTGACGAGCCTTGAGTCTGCACCTGCGCGCCAGGAGAGGTACTTGACCTGCTTTTAATTACATTTGGCAGTCCACGCGGCACCCCTTTACACTGACCTGCTCCCTGCTGACGAGAGGCAACTACCTCGAAACACGTGTCCAGGGATGGCTAACGCATACACATACTGTTCTATTTACTTTTTGTGGCATAGGCGTACCCGCCGTCGCCACTACATTTCCCACAGTCCTTTGGGGCAACTTGCTGGTGTGACGAGCGGTGTGCGACCTACTTTTCCTTAACATGAGTGCCGGAACAGGCAGAAGGACCCTCCGTCGACTTGTATGTGGAGGACTTGATTGTTAAAAAACTCCAAACTAGGGGCCTGTCCAAATACTTCTCAGTGGAAAGGGCCCATAGAATAACCGGAATCAGGCCAAGGCTGTGGGTCCCACCGCCCACATTATAGCGTGTATCTTCAACTACAGGGACCGGGACATAATTCTGCAGGTTGCCCGGAGCACCCCAGCACTTAAGATAGACAATGCAACAATATCTTCCTATACGGACTTTACAGCAAAAGTGCACCAAGCTTGGAGGACATTCCTGGAAGTTAAAAAAGCACTAAGGGCAAAGGACATTCAATACTCCATGCTCTTCCTGTCCACACTCCGGGTGACAGCAGAAGGTAAAATCTTGAGGTTTTCCACTCCAGCGGAAGCATGGGAGTGGTTAGATGGGTGGAGGACAGTTGGTAAGCGAAGACACACAAATGGCAGTAAAGGCAACATAACAGACAATGAGGCGGAGGCATCTGATGACGCTACACGGGGCCCAGGAAACATATGAACCGTCCGCCCCAGCCAGACGATTGAGACGAAGTACGATTTAAAGCCCGGAAAGGGGTTGCGAAGATCGGATGTCGACTTAAGGGCAGGGATCGAAGCTCAGACATCGATGGGGGAACTCTGACGATAGACTGGACATACAGATAAGACAATACATTTGAACTAGAATCAGACTTTAGTGAACAGGCCTTAAGTACAATATGAATCTAGCATGTCTTTAAGTAACGCTGAAGTTATAGCAGCTGATTAAAGGGATGGGTTGGAAGTAGACCGGCGGGCAGGGGTTTGGCCTAAGCCTGTCCAACGCACTAAAGTAGAGTTATGGGGTGACAGGCACTCTGCAAGTTGGGGGGGGGGGGCTGTTGATTGCTCACCATGCAGGGTAGCAGGGAGGGGTGAGTTATACAGTTGGGGGTTGCACATATACATGTTATTTGTTACAGGTATCAAATGCATAGACACAGTATACGAGGGAAGTGAAAGGGTGGAGGGAAGCATAGAATTCCTAGACATAAGCGAGACAGCGACACATACTCTTCACAATACTATACCAAAGGGCACAAATGGCTCTGAAGAACACTGAGAGGCAGAGCCAATCCCCACCTGAAATACACCCCCCCACTGGGAGCGACATAACACTCATGACCTGGAATGTCAGTGGATTGGGCAATAAGAATAAGTGCACAATGGTATTGCAGTACATCCGAAGACATGCCCCAGATGTAGTCCTGTTACAAGAAATACACTTAAAGGGTAGCACATGCAAAGCATTAACAGATTTGGCTACAAACTATTGGCTCATGTGGGGTTCACATTAGGTTCCTGAGGGGTGGGAATTGTAGCGAAAACGACGTTGCCACTAGTTCCTCAAAAGAAATGGTATGACCAATCGGGTAGGTTTGTAGCACTAATAGGGCAACGGAAAGGCAAGATCCTTAACCTATGCTCGGTGTACGTGCCACCCAAATTGCATTCTACCACACTACCTGATTTGAGTGCTCTGCTCCTAAAACTAACAAATGGGATCTTGGTAATAGGTGGGGACTGGAATGCAGTGATGGACCCAAGCTTTGACAGAATATCGAACTATGGCGGGCACACAACCCATTGACCAGACAATACACATATTTCCAAGCTGCACATCAAGGACATTCTCAACTGGACTACTTACTGACACACTCCTTTGAGGCTGGTAGCTTCCGAGGGGCAATACACAAGGCAAGAGGCCTCTCTGACCACTCACCAGTGGAGTTCACACTGCAGGGGCCCATCAGGAATTACTCTTCCGCCAGCAAAGACCCTTGGCTGTTCAAAAATACAAGACAAAATCTGCTAACGCACAAAACAATACTTTCAGGATAACCAGGGTTCGGTAGACTCGCAAGAGGTGCTCTGGGAGGCCCATAAAACAGTAATACAAGACTTCACACAGGCACTGACGGGGGAGAAGAAAGAAAGTAAAATACATTATGTAGAGCTAGAGAAGGAATTATTATAACTAGAGATCGCAAATACAAATTTGACAGTCCCAGACCCACTAATCGGCCATCAAATACAGTGTAAACTAAAAGAGATGAGCGATCTGGCGGAGGGTAAGGCCAGGGAATATAACTGGGCCACTCAGAGGAGGTTATACGAAGTTGGTGATAAAGCTACTAAATTTCTGGCATGGCTGGAAAAACGAGACTGGTAACGGAATTGGGTACTGGAGGTCCAAAATGCGAAGAGTGAACTCCCCATGCTCACAAAAGACGAGAGGGAGGAACTCTATAGGGGCATTACAAGTGAGGAAATCTGTGGGGCCATTGGAGCGCTCCAATCTGAAAAGGCAGCAGGGGCAAATGTTATACTTATGGAACTATATATAAAAGAGTGGCCACTTTAGTTGCCCCACACATGCTAAGTATGTTTGAAGAATCACTGAAGAAGGGCAGCCTACCGGAAGACCAAAGATCAACGACGATAGTGGTCATGCCCAAGCAGGGTACACACCCCAGAGAACTGTTCTTCCTATAGACCAATTTCACTGCAAAATGTAGAGGCGAAGGTCCTGGCCAAGGTAATCGCTAATAGGCTTACTAAAGTAATAACAGGCCTAATACATCCAGACCAGTCAAGCTTCATGCCTAAGCGAAGCACTAGATTAAACCTCAGGCGATTATATGGTGTGATGCATGTAACGAAGCTCAAACCAGACGAAAGTGCTGTACGACTGTCGATAGAAGCCCAAATGGCTTTCAGTAGCATAGAATGGGATTATCTATTTGCAGTGCTGGAGCGCTTTGGCCCCAATTTAAGGGCATGGATTAAGCTGTTATACACAAACCCAACGGGCAGAATGGTACAGTGTCCAGACAGGTGACGCTCCATAAGGGTACGAGGCAGGGATGACCACTCTCCCCTGTGCTATTTGCAGTTACATTGGAGCCGGCGGCTGCATGGGTTAGAAGCGACCCAATAATAAGAGGCATTATGATATGAGAAGAGTGGGAAGAAAGAATTTCATTATATGCGGATGACATAATCATATATTCTTCCAGACCATACTTGACGGTACACAGAATCCTACACATAATTCAGCTTTTTGGTAGTTACTCAGGTTAGCAAATAAACTGAAGTAAGTCCTTGATGTTTGTGCTGGCAGGAGATGTGCCAACTTTATCGACCGCAGGAAGTGCACTCCCGATCAGGGATAAATTTAAATATTACGGAATGATGATATCACACACAACACAAATTCAGGGACGAGAATTTGACTCCTCAACTGCACAGATTGCAGAGTGACGTGGTACACTCTCATTGATGGGCCGTGCAGGCATCTTTAAGATGATGGTATTACCACGCTTGCTATATGTGTTACTTAATACTCCTTACAGAATACCAGTGGGATTCTTTAAAAAAAATAGATGCAGAATTATGTCAACTGTTATAGGACGGGGGGAACCCTTGAATAGCACTCATCAAGCTACAGCGAGGCCGGTACGATGGTGGGATAGCAGTCTCAGATATGCGTAAATATTATTGGGTGGCACAGCTAGTCAAGATAAATGACTGGGTCTTTGTTGGCAGAGAGGAACCGACATATCGAGTAGATCAATGGGCAATGGGACAGAGAGGGTACCTGGAGTCGTTATATAGTAAGGGATCTATAGGAAGACTGCCGACCCACACGCAAATGACGGTCAAATTATGGAGAGAGGCGGCCACATTTTTGGGCTGGGATGGCAGATTAACGGAACGGACCCCCCCTGTGGGACAGTGACCTTCTGAAGGAGGTGCGAGAGTTAAAAGGATTCAGTGCATGGATACTTTTGGGCATAGAGTCTCTGGGGGACACCTGGAAGGGTCAAGACATAGTAGACTTCCAGAGGCTGCAGGTCAAATATAATATGTCAGATACTGAAAATTTCAGATATATTCAACTGAGACATGCCCTAAGGGCACATATTAAAAAGGGAGAGAACATACCAGAATACACACCGCTGGAACATAGACTCCTAATGGGCCTTATAGCAGATACAGCAACATCTTTAATATATAGGAAAATAATGAACAATACCCCAGATCCACTGGTAGTCCTAAGGGGTCAATGGGAGAGAGATGTAGGGACCTTAGAAGAAGACGACTGGATGGAAGTTATGCAGAGCCCAATAGAGGTAGCCATTAGGTCCAGTTTCAGACTAATACAACTTAAAATAATACACAGATCAGACACAACCAGATTGAGACTTTTACGGATGGGCAAGTGCGATTCAACTACATGTATAAGAGACTGAGGAGAGGAGGACACCTCTTTCCGTACATTATGGAGCTGTCCCGTGCTACATAGATTCTGAAAGGGGACGATAAAAGTGATGTCCAAGGTGGTGGAACAGACTGTTCCAATGGAGGCTAAATGGCACATATTGACCGTAGCGGAAGCCCTGAAATGGCCACGATATACCAAACTATGGCTAATGCTAGCCGATATGGTGGCAAAGAGAAATATAGCTAGTATGTGGGGCATACCGCAGATGCCTACAGTAAGGGAATGGGAGCAAGACCTGGACTAGAGCTGTGCTGCAGAAAAGGTAATCGATCAGGGACAGGGATGTCTTGGTAAATGGAATAAAGTCTGGGGGAGCTGGGTGAAATACAGGGGACTAACAACATAAAGTGAACTGAAGACTACGGGAGACTGGGGTTAAACAGGGTGGGAAGGACATAGAATGGGGTTGGGAAAATGATTGCTGATCATACTTGAATAATGGGTAACCTCGAACGGGCCAGATGTTGTGCAACAGGAGATATGTTGAGGGGGGAAGGACCACACTGATGTGTACTTGTGTTGTACTGTTATGCATTGTTATACCTAATAAAATAAAAATAATTTAAAAAAAATGTGTTTTACAGCTGTTCTAGTGATCTTTGACTCATAATTAAAGTAAAGAAAGACAGAAAGGACTTGTTCAAAATGTATAGACTATTTCAAATAAGGTTCCCTGGGAATTGTGTCTGGGCCTTTGCAGAATCTAAAAATGTGAACATGTGGCTTATATTTTTCTCTGGGAAAGGAGGCAAACCTAACCTCCACCCCTTTTCTGATGACTTTGAAGTAAAATGAGTCCCAGAAATGCAAGAAAAAAGCACTACTTGCACAACATAAATAAAGCAAAAGTAGCTGTTGGGAAAACAAACTTTCCTTCTTTCTTTCATTCCATTACTCACTTTCCTGTCTAGCCCTTTCCTGTCTAGCCTCTATATGTCTCAAACGCAGTGTATACAGTTAAGCAAGCACGCATAAGTGAGCATTTTGATTCTCAGTCTGGAAGGTGAAAAGCAATGTTTACATTTTAAGGTCTTGTCTGCAGTGGATGATGACCGAGCCATCAATCGGAAAGACTTAATCATGCTCTTTGTTTTTCCCTGCCCCTTGTGCTAGACCAGAGGAAGGAGGGAGGTTCCAGTCTTACCAACACTTAAAAGGGAAAACTGGATAACGATGTCACACTGATTTTCATCAGGTTTATTTAAATGAGTGCACGCTCAATTAATTGAAATGTGTGGCATTCAAACAGGAGCTGCACGACCGCCCAGACGTGCACTTTAGAGGAAATATAAGTCAGGGGGACCAGCATAGACCTTAAGAACCGTTACCTTGACAGGAGAAGTAGTCCTTCAACAATTCCAGGCACTTTATCCACGTTGTAATGGATTCTATTAAGTGGTCCTGATGCAAGGAAATGAAGGATGCTGAAGATGCGACATGGTCGACTTGGGTCTTGTAGGGATTCCTTGGTCTACGAAGATGGTGAGGGGTCCTGTTTGCCGAGTCGACATCCCACAAAGTCCTCTCTGGTCTGGCCGAAGTCCAGTCACCACTGGACTACCAGTCACGGTAACATTACAAATCCTTCTTGGGTCGATAGCTTGCCTTCTGAGAGTCCCAGCAACTCTGTGACAGCACTCCCGGGCTCAGTGAAATCGGGTGCAACTCTGCATTGAATCTTGATCCTTGGTGCTGCACAGCAGCGGTGGTAGCGGCTTGAAGACTTTGGACTACAAACTTGCTCCAACAGGCTTCTTCAGCTGTTGTGTCCCTGTATTGCAAAACGTAGGCCTGCCAGCTGACCCCTGGAGTTCTTTTGGCTTGATGGGGCTCTGGAGTCAGCTTCTCCTTAAGCATGACACTGCAGGAACCGTCCCTCTCTTCACTAGCCAGCAGGTGCCGTCCTTGTCGGTGCAGCAGGGCAATCCTCTGTTAGCCTTCTTCCAAGTCGGTCGAGGTCTGGGGGTTTGGGGTGCCCCCTTTATGCTTGGAAGGTGCCCTCAGGGCAGGATGCAGTTAGTAGCCAATGTGCTACCAGGCTCCCTCCCATCTGATGACCACTTCCTCTGGGGCGTGGCATCTGGCTATCCAAGGATGTGCCATTCTGCCCACTCCCAAGATGGCAAGACTCTCTCCCAGTGTACAGACCTTACTAGCCCACCCTGGGGTTGTGGCTAATTCAGGGCTAAACACCCCAAGGGAAACCGGTTTGGCAACTGGTTTCCCCTCTCTGCCTCTTGTGCCAGCCTGTCTACTTTACCAATGGGGCAGCCCTCCCCCTGGTGCTACACATCTGCCCTTCATAGGTGGCTTCACCTTTGAAGGCTATTTGTGGGGCTAACACTCAATGGGCTTCTGCAGGAGGGAGGTGACACCTACCTAACCTGCAATGCCTCATTGTTCTCGTTCTCGAGAGTTGTTAGCACGTCTCTTCAGGAGGTCAGAAAGCTGGCTTGTAGAGCAGGCGCCATGTGTGCCTGGGAAGGTACAGGAGTTTTAAAGACAACATAGTGGCATTTTTTTGCTAACGCTGTACACTGCAACAAGTTACAATAATTTCGACTTGAGATACAAGTCTGGCTTAATATAACAAGTTGTTTGATTCCTCCGAGTGCTTATTTTGGTCGCACCGTTCAGGAGTTGGCACAGCTGAGGTGTCAGCGTGTAGTCCTGTGCTCACCAATTGGGTGACCAAGTCTTTGCACAGTAAAACTCTGGTTTTGCATTTTTTACTGCCAGGTCATGTAAAGCACATGTCCTGCATGTGTCATATGTTGCACCCCACCTTTAGGGCTCAGCAGGAGTAGTGGTGGCTTTCCCATTGCTATCAATGGCAAAGTCGGGCTAGCAGTGCAAATCTGCTTTACCAGTCTGTAGTGGCAGACAGGGGACATGTTTTTCTTGGGGGACCTCTAGGGTGGCACAATCAGTGCTTCAAGCCCAGAGGCGCCCCTCTAACGTACATGCCCTGGACACTAGGGTACCATTTGCTGGGGACTTACAGATAAGTTAGCCAGTTCCAATTGGGTATAGCCAATTTAACATCCACTTTAGGGTCTGGACACTGGCACGGAGGTCTGGTTAGCATGCCTCCGTGCACTCCCAGAATTGAATAACAGCAGCATTAGTCAAAAAAGCTTGGAGGTAACTATACTAAAAGAGGCATTTCCTTTCACCCACACATCAACCAACACACCACCAGCAAGTCACTACACATACACTGCCAGCCAGCCACCAATACACTCACACACTGCCACCACATATACAGCCAGTCTACTGCCCCTACAAACACTGCTCTTCCACCTTTACTACAGACACTGCCAGCCAACCTCCACTCATACATAACCATGAAGCTCCACACCACTTTAATTTCTAAAAACCTCCCAGAGTAAACATATTACATGCACAACACATATAAAGCATAATAAAACATGCAACAAAACAGCACATCGTTTTCAGTTTGGTTCCCCCCCACAAAATAAGTATTGGTAGAAGATAAAACATATTTGTTTGCATGTACAACAGCCGTTACTAAACATATCAAACAATTGGCAACCTGGTGTCAAAATAGAAAATATAGAACACTACAGGGCATAGTTAGTTGCCTTTTACTCTTATTGTTGCACCTTGCACTTGAGTTGTGCATAGTACAGTTTTAAACATGTGGGCATCCATAGGCCAGGATTAGAAGGCCACTTGGGACAGAACATATGACTATCCTTTTGTACTCCTCTTCGGTCATACTCCAGACCTCCTACAAAGCAAGTCCTTTTTGGGTGTTGGAGGAATGTATTCAGGAAAGTGGCATCCTCCACCAATCAGATTTTAGGAACACTTGCTTGCTCCACTGCAACAAGGCTGCCTATTACAGACTGCTGAACCTGTACAAAAGCCATCTTGGAACCTGGGTGAATGATCTTTAAAAACAATGTAAGCAGTGAAGGATTTCAAACGAAAAACAAATGAATAGCCAACTGCTTGTACCAGATGGATGACTTTCGAGATCATTGCAAGGCTCCAAACTTTGATCTACTCTGTCTACGCCTCTGTTGTAGAGAGTGCACATTGGTCTGCACACATTAGCTTCCTGATCCCTAAAAGGTCAAGTATGTAGGAAGCTGGCTCTGTATATACTATCCCAAAGTGAGATATAGTGTGCACAGAGTCCCGTGGAACCCCAGAGATAGGCAGACGTAAATTTAAATAGCACCTCACTCTCTATTTGTAGTATTGTGGTCGAGCAGTAAGGCAGTATCAGAGGACAGTCTTAAGCATTTGTTGTACACACCCAATCAGCAAATGAATTCACACACTCAAAGACTGAACTTCAGACCAATTGTATTTGTATAAAAATATTCTTTTAGTTATTTTATTTCCTAGAACCAAGCAAGCCTGGCACAGGTAAATGATAAGTACTTTGCAGTAAATATACAGATTGTGACACAGTTTGGATTGCAATTGTAGATGTACTTTGATTTGATTACAGTATTGTTACTGATAATGCAATGCTTTTCAGAATACAGTACATATACTTTGAATGGGATTTTCAGTAAGATAACAGGTAAGTTACTTTTGAGATAACTTTTCCTACACAGAGTAGTATGCATGGATACTACTCTGGGACATTTCCTGTAAACAGGTAAGTATAATCGTTTTTGTTAAACAGTACAATTTTAAAGAATTTCTTTAGGATTTCAAACTCCACACTTAAACATTTCACAGAAAAACAGTCAGTGTTATCCTATGTACGAAAATAGAGTTGGAGGTTTAAAGGTAAGTATTCGGTAGTGGGAGTTGAGGTTCTGGGGGTAGACTCAGGGGTCCCCCAGGGTCAAGGATGCACTTTAGTTACATCCTCAGCGGCACTAGTGCGGCCGGGTGCAGAGTGCTGAGGCCCAATGTTATCCAATGGGGGATAGGGGGCCTCTGGTTGGTGGCTGCTGACGAGCAGGCCACTGAGTTTTGTGAGCAAAGCTCCTGGACTTAAGCTCAGGGCAAATGGGGGTTTAGGCCAGCACAAAAGTTGCACCCTCAGCTGCACTGGGGCGGCCGTGTGCAGTGTGCTGTTTTGGTTTCGGAAGCCCTGTAGCTTCCGAATCTCTAGTTTGCAAAAGCACTGCAGGCTTCTGGACGAAGGTCTTCTGGGTGTGACCACCACTCCGAGAGGTAAGTTGGGGGTTGTTTAGGCACCGTCAGTTTGGCCACCCCAGGCCTTGGGGCGTCGGGTGCAGGGGTACATTTTGGGGTCGGATCTTCTTACCAGCTCCTGGTCACGGTTGGGGGGACCTTCTGGATTTAGGCTTCAGGCGTTGGCTGTAGGCTTGAGGCAGGTCAGGTGTCGCTGGATCTTGGGTCAGGATCGCTGGGGGGACCTCCTCTTGGTGTTTGCCCAGTCGAGCTTGGGCCGTGGATGGCGGGTGAGGAGTGGTGCGGATTCGTGGTTTCCGGCTGGGGCCAGAGGTTGCAGATGAACAAATCCGGTGTTCACTGGAGACAAAGTCTTTGGGGTTGAAGGCAGGCAGGTCCTTTGGGGGTTTCAAGGTTGCTGGCTGCAGGACACACCGGGTTTTCGCAGGAGCAGGTTCGAGGTGGAGACAGGCCGGTAGTGCTGGGGCCGAGTGAGTGGGCGTCTTCCTCTTGTTAGCTTCTGCACTGCTGTTCGGTCCTTCTTCTTCTTGTAGTTTCTTCTTGTCTGAGGAAGCAAGGTTCAGGGGTACCCCTAAATACTAGATTTAGGGGTGTTACAGGTAGGTAAAAGGTATGGACCAATGGGCCCCTTCCCTGAGGTGGGTTCAGCCCCTATTATGCCACCCTCCAGTGGGAGGGGGTTATGAGCCTTTCCCTGGTTGGCTGAGTCCCCCTATCTGCAAGAAGGTGGGGACTGAGAGTTGTGCTTCACCTCACCTCCCCCACTTGAGGGGTGGAGTTGGCAGAGGTGGGCACACCTCTCTTACTCACTTGTTTTTCCCGCCGGTTCTCCCGCCCAAAGTGGGGGTCAGAACCGGTGGAGACCAGTTGCTGAGAGCAGCAAGTGGCCTGGGGAAGCTCACAAAGGAGGCAAGCCTTTGAAGCTTCCCCTTCGTGAACCCTGCCCATCCGGGGGAGGAGGCTTGGCACCTCGTCCCAGGATGTGCTTTTTTCCAGGCCCCAGAAAGCAGCAGGCTCTGGACCCAGGGGTCCAGAAACATGTCTGGTGGTGTCAGCTGAAAGCAGCCACTCTGCCTGGACACTAGTGGTAGGTTAGTTTTCAGGGGGCATCTCTAAGATGCCCTCTGTGTGCATTTTTCATTAAATCCCACACTGGCATCAGTGTGGGTTTAATGTGCTGAGATTGATACCAAACTTTTCAGTTCTCAGTGTAGCCATTATGGTGCTGTGGAGTTCGTAATGACAAACTCCCAGCACCATACACTCTTAATGGCATTACTGCACTTACAATGCCTAAGAATGAAGTTAGATACTGTAGCGGTACAGGGCTCATGCACCTGTACCCTCACCAACGGTATAGTGCACCCAGCTAGAGGGGTGACTGACCTATGCCGGGGCAGTGGGTTGTAGGCGTGGCACACAGAGATGTGTGCCATGTCGACTCTTCACTTTGTTCTGCACCACTAAACGCAGTGTGTGAGTGTAATGGTACAGGACCTCTAAGGGTGGCACAATAAGTGCTGCAGCACTTAGAGGCCTTCTCTGGTCACAGTGCCCTTGGTACCTGTGGTACCATTTACCAGGGGCTGACCTGTGGCCAGAGATTCCAATTGGGTTTTGGCTTCAGTGCTGTTTTAGGGAAAGAACATAGGCCCTGGGTACCTGATTGGCAGGAGCCTAGGGCACACTCAGTCAAAGCACATCAGTATTTCAGCAAAAAGTGGGGGCAACCATGCAGAAAGAGGGCACTTTCTCACAAAGGACAGGTCAGTTCTTGAAGACAGTCACAATCAGGGTGGTCTTTTTGCAATAGAGTGTGTCTTAAGTGTGGCAATGTTGCCCCTCAAAAACTGTTCTGCATGCAAATTGGTCTGCTCAACTATGTCGTCCAAAAATACATTGTAAATAAAGAGTTTTAACAAAATGAAAGTAAAAAGCTCTCTGTATTAACTCTGCACCATGCAAGAACACTAAAGCCAGGCACAATAGGCTGCACCATGTTGGGGGCAACCAAGGGGTCAGTTCTTCCAATGGGAAGCTTTCCAGCACCTGACTGCAATCCAGCATGCTCATGCTGCATTACAGGCATATCAATGTCCTCCCCTAAATAAGGCATTTCATCAGCGCTAATAGTGGATTCAACATCAGATGATTCCTCTCGGAGCAAAATAGTCACTGCCAGAATCTTGCTCTTTGTCCCCAGCCTCAAATGCAGAGTCAGTTTTTGCCATGTTCAGAGGCCGATTGAAATAGCAAATCTAACCTGCTGGGCGGTCAACCATAATGCTTACTGATAAAATTGTCCCAAAAAAACAAACAATATACAACACTGCATCAAATGAAAACTCAACAAACTGTGGCTATTCCATACAGTAAATATAACTATTGAAATAGAATGCTCTGGAAAGAAGCTATCTGTACAAGCCACACAATGAACTTTGTACTACAAAAAGATACGTCTTGCTTGCCATTAGGAGCTAGACCGAGGATCAAGTGCACCTATTCTGCACAAACCCAGCAAGCACCAAAGAAATCCCACTAGAAAGGAAAAGCAAAAATAAATACTTACACACAAGACAACACATTATAGATCTTGCACAAATCAAAATGTGAACTTGAAATACATTAAAACATAAGATAAATATGCTAACATTACATCAGTTAAAAAAACCAAAATCAAGCAAAGGGACAATATTCATTTGAAATAACCACTACAAAAAAAGTTTCTCTTCTGAACTCGGGCAACTACACAAACTATAGTTCTACAAATGCCAAAACCACAAATATGATTCACCACAGAAGAAATCATAAGGAAAATAAATACGTTCACAAATGCGCATGATGATAAGAAATAAAACACAATGAAGTCTGCACCGGGGGACAATCAGCATTGAAAATGGTTGATCTACCTCTAAGAGGGGCACAAAACAAACCCCCATGTGTGCGGAAGGGGTGGCAGATTGGCCTAAACAATGGCCGATCTGGCTCCCTCCCAGTGAGGCAGAAAACAAATAAAATATCTGGGCCATTTAGATGGAGTGACACGTCTAGTGGATTTCTGCCCCTCATGGGTAGATCAGTAATAAAATGGCCGATCTGCCTCTCTGGGTGACCAAAAAAAGGAGGACATAGTTGGCCCCCAAATGGGAGAGCTACTATTGCCCAAGTCTGCAAAACATCCATGGTGGCCAAATGGCTACATTCCTGCTGCGCGATCGTGGTCCCACCTCCAATCCCACGCATGAATGCACTCAAGAGACACTAGGGGGAAATGATAAACTTTCCTTTCTCCTGATTTCTCTCTGCCTGCCTGAACTCACCCCCCAGCAGAAGACTCGGCAAAAACAAGTCCTCTTTCCGACTCAGTTGAAAGTAAATGGCTTCCAGCACGTTCCCACCCAGTCATGACGACAGCACACCATATGCATGCTGACATCATCAACCTGCTGGGGGATGGGTTGGGCATGGCAGTGGAAACACTTCTGTTGCTATCCCCAGAGAAGCTATGTGGCGGGGGTGCTCACGAGGGGAGCACCAGCACTTCCCACATGGCTGGGTGCTGAGATGTACTGGACAATCCCTTAGCACCTGAGAAGGGGTACTAAGGACATGGCCAGCACATCCTTAGCACCCAAGGGGTTAAGGGCTGCTAACTATGTTTCCTTGCAAGCAGAGGGAGAAGAGGATGCCTTTCTGATTAAAACACTTTCCAAAACAGAAACCTAGCCAGTATTGACCATGCCCAAGAGCATCCTCTGAAACAGTGTAAGGTTGTAAAGGGGTTTGAAAACAAAATTCAATTTCACTTACCTGATCTCACCCCGTATCTCCTCCATCCCTCCCACGTTGAGTCCCTTCCAGGAAGTACCCAGGATATGCAGCGTTGTGATTGCTAAGCACCCAGGCTCCCCTGAGCCAAGCACAATGCTGAAATACAGCATTGTGATTGGTCTGGCCATGGTTCGGCGCTCAGACAAGGCCTGGGTGCCTGGGCATGTTCTCTACCCCCGGCTGTAGTATAGCCTGGGTGGAGAATATGCAAAGTGCGCATGACGCTTTGGCCGGCCCGAGACACCAGGCCAAAGCGTCATGCGCACTTTAGAGTGCAGCAAACACTCCTCCCCCCCTCCCCGACATCAGGGAAGCTCAGCCCAGCTCATGACGATACTAAAAATAAAATGATAATAACTCCAGCCTTAGTGCAGGAGCTGCCACTGGAAGAGAGCTTTTATACTAGGGACAGGAGATCACTTCTGATGAGTAAAGTGAAAAGAACCGAACCAGTAAGAAGGTAGCGTTTAGGTTTACGTATTACCAACTCAGTAGATCTCTTATCATGTTATGATGGGCAACTGTGGAAAGAAATGGAGGAATCGCTGCAACATCTGATTGATTCACCCATCATAAAAGGGCAGAGCTGCTAGTGTATTTGGTGCATCTTGGCTGCAGCAGATAGAACCTTCCAAAATAACCAACAACGGTATCCTCCTTGAGGTCGATGTCCTGCCTGGCTGCATATTTACAGATATTTTAGTCAGAGGTCCAGTAACCTTTCTTATCTTGCCATTTAATGAGAAACATTTGTCCTAACTTTCGAGACTCTAAAAAATATCAAAGATATTGACATGACAAAGACCACAGGTGCCCTTCAACAGTAACAAAAAAGGTCCACTTTTTACAAGCCACAAACATGACCCACAGCAAGGTGTGACATGGGCAGTCTGAATCAGCCATGCCAACCAAAGTGGCCCTTTCAAACTGACAGCCATCCACAGTAGTAGATATAAAGCTAGCACCCGTACAATACTTTTGGCCCACAGTGGCTGCATCAGGTCTAGAGAGGCTCAAAGAAGAGGTGCCTCTGCCACCAGTCGGTTCCTGACCATCCAACAAAAGTCAAGACATGACTACGTTTTTATCTCGCACAGTGGGAGCACGTAACCTCAAATCAGTGGCCCTCTCTAACACTGCCTTGAGTTTCATATAGTTGATCATGATCAGTCGCGTGGTACCAAAGTTCAGCAAATTATCTCTTTGTTGTTGAGTACACCCTATTTTGCAGCATTAATCATTTCTGGATTCACAGGCTGTTGATTATTCTGGATTGAAATCTTTTCTTATACATTCGCCCCTCGCCCGCTTTCCTTTTGGGTGTCGACCTGAGGTGGCCACTGACAACACACTATGAAATAAAACTTAAGCCCACGTGCCCCATTGTGTGGGTCCCCCAGCTACAGATTTTTTTTTCTGCTGCTAGGTGTAAAAGCAGTGTCTAGAGCTCCAAGTCGAAAGTCATCGAAGGAGAAGCCAGAGGTGGTGTTGAGCAAGTCAGAGAAAAAATATAGACAACAAAGCAAAAAATGTCAAAAGAAGCTGCAACCATGTGGGGTCAGAAAATGCAATGCCAATAGTTCTTCCTATTCCTGTTCCTTTAACAAAAGTAATAGAAAATATTACATATAGATTTTTCCCTAAGTGCCACATCAAGCTTGCACAGGAAGACACCCACAAAGTTTTAAACTTGTGCCTACTTGCAGACCATAATTCTGAAGTATGCAAGGCCTTTCTTCTAATGATCATGAAAGTCAGACAGAAACCAAGATGGGTATACTACACTATGGAAACACAAGGAAAAGGAAGATGGGTATACTACACTATGGAAACACAAGGAAAAGGAAGATGGGTATACTACACTATGGAAACACAAGGAAAAGGAAGATGGGTATACTACACTATGGCCCATGCAAAGCAAGTGTCCCTTAAAAACTCGGCTGTCGGACCAAGAGGTCCTCCTGGAAAAAGGAAAAGGGGGATGCCCATGGTAAACAGCAACAAGATGCAGAATATATAGCATTGATTGACTTAAAACTAAAGGCACTGAAGGAACATGAGCCAAAGTTGAAGAAGCATGCGCTCACTGTGTAAAATAGTTGCATTGGGTCTGAGTAGAAGAGTTCGAACTTTAAGACCCCAAAACAACCTTCAAATTCAAAGCAGTTGACGGAACACCAAACAGCCCCACTGGTTGAAGATAAGATACTGGTTGAGACAAGGGACAAGCCTTTACACTCCACCTTGACTCCAAAGTAAGATTGAGATGAGAAGAAGATAAAGAGCAAAAAGAGAACAAAGCTTCAGGGCCGAAGAGAAAGGGCAGCTGGGTGATTGGTGGCAAAAAGAAAAAAATGTTGACATGAAGCCAAAATGGCAGCATTACTGCAGAAAAAGAAGTTTGATGATTCCCACAAGAATTATAGGGTTCCTCTCAAGTGAGTAGTCCTACGAATGGGCATACATAGTTTTAAAACCCCTAGTAACACAGGAGCCACAGGGGGAAGGTCTATAGTAGGATCTAGAGGCCGACTTCCAGGAGAAGTAGCTTGACTCAACCATCACCCAATCCAATCTATCACTGCACAATGCAGTGGTCCATGGATCAGCAGACACATGATATACAACTTGAAGAGGAACAGGCAAAGGCTTTTTCCTATTGGAAACACTTCTTCCATCACAAAAGAACCATGTCCTCCTCCATGATCCCAAGTATTATAGATCAGGGCATAGAAACATTCAAGGAGCCAGCTTCTTCGAAGGTAGTCACCCTAAGAATGCAAAAGAGGAATAAGCCTTCAAGCCAGGCCCCAATTTATATCTGGGGAAATGCACTAGCTGACATCATTAATGCGTCAACAGCCAGAAAGAAAACTAATGCCACCAGCATCCACGGGGCCACCACTGGACAAGGTGAGCAAAAGGCGAAGTTAGTAAACCAGAAGCTGCACAAATGTGTACTGCTAAATCAACCGCCCTGCTTAGCAGACCTGGACACCAGTAGTGGGAGAAGTTTACTCATCTCCTGCAACACCTGCCGGCGCAACATAAAAAGAGGGCAAAAACTGTAATACACAACTGACATGCCTATCAGGCATATATTCAATGGCCCATGCTAAGGTGGCACACCTGGCTCAGGGTCTTGGACTTTAATCCTGAAGTCCAGGCATCAGTTATTAACATGCCTTTCACAAAGGAGAGCCTGTTTGGAGCAGCAGTGGATGACTCCTGGCGAAAAATTAAAAAGGACAACACCGCTAAAGTGATGGGAGACATACAAGCCAGAGGCTTGTTTAGAAGAGGCACACCACTCACCCATAGACCAATGGAGAGGCTAGTCTTGTTACTTGAGAACTTGCTACCTGAATGGTCTGGGTTTGCTGTTGCATCCGCTGGAAGCCAACAGTGCAAGGAAAGCCCTCCTTCCATGCACGATCCAATCCACAAGAGAATCCATAACCCCAAACGAATGAATTTCAATGATGCACACATGGTCCTTAACACCAGTAAGGATCAAACCAGGAGGGTTCCACTAGGAGTGTGGAAGATTATTACCTCCGACAAGCAGGGGCTGCACATTATAAAACATGGGTATTATATAAAATTGGAAGATATACCAGCAAATATCAAGCCAAAGAGGGCTTGCAACGGAGAAACAGTAAGGCGGTTACAACAGGAAGTATGAGACCGCCAGCAAAAAAGGAGTAGTAGAAGTATCAAATGAGGAATGGAACCAGAGAGTGTAATCCATCCTTAATTCTCAACAGGTACTTAAGCCAAAAATTGATCAGACTGAAGATTTTGGAACAAGTTCATCCGGACACACAAATTCAAGATGATCACCGTACAGAGAATTATCCTATTGCTGCAGCACAGAGACGGATTATATGACCTCCATCGACCTCAAGGACACCTACTTCCACATCTCGATGAACAGTCAGCAACCATAAGATGTGCCCCCGGGTTCATACTAGGAAACTCACATTATCAGTTCAAAGTCCTACCATTTAATATACAATCATCACCAAAAGTGTTCATAAAACATCACAAAGTAATAGCTGTGCAGTTGTACACCAGTAGTGTTAGTAGAGCTCATCAAACATTCCTTTGGACCGATGCTTCAAGTTCCTGACACAACAGCCTTTTTAATTGCAATAACCTACCTGAATAGATAGGGCGAATTGTAAACAGTGACTATCCAAGAACAATATTGATGGCTACACAAGGATAGGGTAGTCATTAAAACGAACTCCCACTTCATGCTAAAGGTAGTATCAAATTTCCATGTATAACAATGAATTCAATTATGTGCCATCTTGCAACACTCAAAAACAGTCAATAAAGCCACTACTCACACTTGCCATGGCATGGCTGCCATGTACTGCATACAAGAAACTAAGTTGTTAATAAAAAGTGTAGTTTTTCGTGGCACGTGCACCAGCAAATCGGGCTTTCTCCCTGGGCCAAAAAGGAACCATTGCAAGATGGATAGTACATACCATTCGAAGTTGCTACATCCTAGCAAGGAAGACCCTTGATCACAACCCAAGAGTGCATTCCGCTAGAAAAAAAGGGACCACGCTAAATTTCCTAGTGAATTTCTCCATCAATGACTTGGCCGCCACTTGGTCATCAATAAACACGTTCAAAAGCACTCATGAGTGGATATCCACACAAATAAGAAAGGACAGAAAATTCTGAAACAACGTTTTGCAATCAAACACACTTCAAGCCATCCTCCTGCAAAATGTCTAATACCATTATGTACTCTATGCACAGCATGTGAATCTGGAAATGATTCAGGCTGGAAAAGCTTACTTTCATATAGCAATAGTTTTGCTGCTTTGAGACTTTGCTGTATTCACATGTGACCTACCCACCTCTCTAACACAAGGAGTTTAGGTAAGCAAAAAGGGCAGAGTGAAATAACACACTAAAAACACGTCGCCATAGAGGATAAAAAAAAGACTACAAAAACAGCGACCACATATTGGGGCATTGTGGCCTTAAATTGAACATCCTAGGGGATTGGCACTGTCCACATCAGATTCACCCCCCTCTACATCACAAAAAAAATGGGACAGTTCCGGATCAACTACTACCTAGCGGAATAATGCGAAGCATGCAAATCAGAAAAAGTCTTCAAGCAGCAAAACTATTGCATCAGTAAAGTACATTTTCCCTACTTGCTTATACCTAACTGGGATGAATTCTACACCCTATCCTCGACTCTGAACTGGTAAAGTCTTGCCTTTTTGAATCACCACAGCCACACCCGTGTTTAGCAAATGTCTAGAACTTGTGGTGGCACATTTTCGTTGGAGCAAAATTCATGTATATCCTTACCTAGACTGTTGGTGGGTAAAGAGGACAACCCCCTCTGCTTCACAAACTCTCATCAGTCCTCCCACCAGTTGAGCTTTACCATCAATGTCAAAAAGTCCACTTGCCTTTTTGATCTATTCAAAGGTTTTTAGGAGCAACAGTCAATTCAGTCACCACCAAAACCTACCCAGCACAAGAACGAGTGATGGCATGCCGGAAGTCACATCACCTTTTACCAAATGTCCCATCCTCTGACTGCAAGACTGAAAATGAAACCATTAGTAATGCTGTTGTCATGCATAGCATTTATCCCAAATGCTAAATTACATATGTGCCTGTTCCAGAAGTGTCTATCCAGATATTGGTCATAAGGGAGTATTTAGTGTTGATGGAGCTCAGGCTTCAACGCAGATTATAGCAGTGGAACATTTCCAACCTGTTTATTGGGCAGATCCTTACTAGATCTGCAAGAAGCATGTGACAATCATCATAGATACATTTTTCACTGGGTGGGTGATGCACATACTAAACATCACAATGTGGGGTAAGAGTTCCCCTCAAAGACGCCTTCTCCACTGGTGTGCTGGAGCTGGCGTAGCTATCTGTCTAAGCATTTCATGGTGGTTGTAATTCAAACAGACGGAATGACCACCATGTACGACATTCAGAAATTGGGTGAGAAGTGGGGGGAGGAGGTAGCACTCACTTGCTACAGCTGTTCAAGATGTTACAAGCAATTTGGTACATCTCTAGTTATCTGATCCATTACATAGTATGCAGTATGTGACAAATGTCAGTAGCACTTGTTCTCATAGCACCAACATGGACTTGTCATCCTTGCTCTCTGTTATTAGAGATGGCTGTGCATCCACCCCAAAAACATTGCATCTCATGTCACTCGGTCTAGCGATTTAACACTTGCGGTCATAGAATTAGGGTTTTCGAAAATGCCTGAAGCATGGATGTATGTTATAAAATAAGTAGTTGCTACTCAAGGATTCTAATGTATCTTAATGTAAACATTATGTTACATACCGTACTACAAAAAACAGTGACTCTAGCAGTATCTTTCAACATATTGTGTACTACGTTAGGAGGAGGACGTATTCACATAAGTAACAAAGATAGCTAGCATGCTCCTTTTTAGGTGGAGCCTAGACAGAGCCTGCGCAGTCTCTTTGAGACATGTATAAACTTCACAGGCTTACAGTTTATTTTGGTGTCCTTTAAAAATCCTTGCTTTCAAGTGGTTAATCTTTTCTATTTGTCACTCCTTTTCGTTGGTTGTTCAGTCCCATGGAGCAGCACTGCATTACTTGTAGCCTTCCACTTGAATGCATTTAGGCTTGTTTCTGCGCACTATTTTTTTATTTTGTTTCTACACAGCTGCATGGGAAGGCTGTCCTTTCGCACAGCTGCTCCCCCTGCCTTTTGGAATAAAGCGCGATTGAAAACAGGCCTGTAAATCTTGTTGCATTCTTTTATCAGCACGGCACCCTCTTTCATGTTTTATCATTGTGCACCTTTTGTTTTATCAACATGGTGCCCCACAGCTGGTCATCAGCACTGCAAGGACGGTATGTAAAGCCTCAGGCCCCGGTCGCCTGGGCGCTTTTGCCTCTTGGTTTTTTTCTTCCCCGGTCAGCATCTTTCTCATTGTAGGAAGCTGGCTCTGTATATGGCATACCACTAGGTGGTTATACTGTGCACAGAGTCCAGAGATTCCTCCAGAAGCGTACAAGGCTCAATGTAAAACCAAAGTGCTCTATTTGTGGTTGTATGGACAAGCAGCCATATGCCTAACACAGAGGACTGTAAGGCATTTGTTATGCACACAGTGACTAATATTTGACACACGACTCAAAAAGGAGATCCCCGCCAATTTTAGAAAAATAAGCTCCTTTCAAGATTTATTTTCAGACTAAGATGTTCGCAAAAAGGTAAGTATGTATTTCAGTAAAAATGCCTTATACTTTAAAAAGTGGACACGGTGCAATATTCAAACTTGGTATGTTAACCTATGGGAGGAAAACAAGAATGCATTTTTTGTAGGTAAGTACTCGACTTACAGATTCAGTCCCAAGATGGCCTTTGTTTCTGGCCTCAGAGAGGAGGGGCTCTAGACCCAGGGTCCAGAAACATGCCTGGTGGTGGCAGGCTGCTTAAAAACCCAGTCAGAGACCACACCAGGGTTGGTAGGTCTTCAGGGGGTACCTCTGAGGAGCCCACTGGGTACATATTTTAATAAATCCCACACTGGCATTAGTGTGGGTTTATTAAGAGGAGTTGTTTGGTACCAAACACTCTTGGGTTCAGTGAAGCCATCATGGTACTGGGGAACTTGAGTTGATGAGTTTTCAGTCCATATACTCTCTATGTTTTCGCTGGCACTAACAAAATTAAGGTATATACATAAATATTGTAGGGGTATATCTGCTCATGCAGATATGCCCACACCTGAGTTTTAGTGCACCCTGCCTTAGAGCTTGTAAAGCCTGCTAGAGGGGTGCCTTTACCTATACCTTAGGCAGTGCTGGTTGGCATGGCACACAGGCAGTGTGCAATGTCAACTTTGTTGTTTTTCACTGCACCAGGGCATGCAAGCTGCAGTGGCAGCAGCATGGCCTTGGTGAGGGGTCCCTTGGGGACCTTCTTCAGTTCCCATGCCTTAAATATCAACGGTACCATTTACTAGGGACTTACATGGGGCTGAGGTTGCCAGTCGTGGTACAGTTTTGGGGAAGAATCACTGGCACAGGGAACCTGGTTGGCAGGGACCCCGTGCACTACAATTGAAACCACATTATTTTCCATGTCAAAAGAGGCAATTTCTCAAACCCCCTCCAAAGAAATGAAGGAGGATGAAACTAACCTTCCCCTGGAGAGTCTTCATCTTCCACGTGGACGTACCTGGAAAGGTAATTAGCATTGGCATGGGCAGACCCCGGTCTGTGTTCCACTGTAAAGTCTATTCCCTGTAGGGATATGGACCAACTTAACAGTTTGAGGTTTCACCTTTCATCTGTTGTAGCCGTCTGAGAGGCCTGTGGTCAGTCTGAACTAGGAAGTGAGTGCCAAACAGGTATGGCCTCAACCTCTTCAGAGCCCAGACCACAGCAAAGGCTTATCTCTCTATTTCACTTCAACACTATTCACCTGCTTATGAAATCAACAGGTTGGTCATGTCCCTCATCATGTGTTTGGGCTAGGACTGCACCTATCCCATGCTCAGAGAGGCATCTGTCTGCACAATGAACTGCTTGGAGTAATCTGGAGCTTTCAGGACTCAGTAGAGCCCATTGGATCCTTCAGAGTGTCAAAAGCCTTTTGACAACTCACTGTCCAGTTCACTTTCTAGGGCATCTTCTTGGAGGTGAGTTCTGTGAGGGGGGGGGGGTCACCATGGACCCAGAATCCTTCACAAAGCTCCTGTAATACCCAGTCAAGCCAAGGAATGCCCTGACTTGGGTCTGGGTTTTTGGAGCTTCCCAGTCCAGAAATGTCTGGATCTTGTGTTGGAGTGGCTGAACTTACCCTCCACCTACCAGGAGGCTCAAGTATACAACCTTGCCCTACCTGGCACTTGCTTGCCTTGATAGTGAGGCCTGCACTTTTCAGTGCCTCAAAGACTTTTCCAAGGTGGATCGGGTGATCCCGCCAGGTGGTGCTATAGTCAGCAATATCATCCAGATAAGCTACACTAAAGGATTCCTATCCAGTCAGGACTTGGTTCACCAACCTATGGAAGGTGGCAGGGGCATTCTGTCATCCAAAGGACATCACAGTACATTGTAAGTGCCCACTTGGAGTAGAGAATGTAGATTTGTCTTTTGCTCCAGGGGTCAGACCTATCTGCCAATACCCAGATGTGAGATCAAAGGTACTCAGATACTCGGTTGTCCCCTACCTATCAATCAATTCACCTGCTCTTGGAATTGGATGTGCATCAGTTTTTGCCACAGCATTGAGGCCCCTATAGTCCGCACAAAACATAATTTCTTTCTTTCCACCGTTGGAGTGAGGTTTGGGGACTAAGAAAACTGGGCTGGCCCTGGGGCTCTTTGAGGGTTCAATGACAAACAATTCAAGCATCTTGCTTACATCAGCTTGAATGCTCTTTCTGACATGATCAGACTGCCTGTAAATTTTGTATTTGACGGGTAGGCTGTCACCTGTGTCCACATCATGGGTACACCAGCTAGTCTGACTAGGGGTCAGAGAGAAGAGCTCAGCATACTGATTGAGGAATTGCCTGCAATCAGTCAGCTGGTGGTCAGTGAGGTTGTCTTAGAAGACCATTCAATCAACAGACCCATCTTTTGAATTGGTGGAGAGGAGATCAGGGAGAGGTTCACTCTCAGCTTCCTTTCCCTCATCTGGGACCATGAGCATGGTCAGATCAGCTTTGTCATAGTAGGGCTTCAGGTGGTTGACATGTATAACCCTTTTGCTATATTTGCAACTGCCAAGGTCCACCAAATAGGTGACCTCCCCTTTTCTTTCAAGGACAGAATAGGGCCCAGTCCACTTGTCCTGGAGGGCCCTAGGTGCCACAGGCTCCAATACCCATGCCCTGACTTGGGTCTGGGTTTTGGAGCTTCCCAGTCCAGAAATGTCTGGATCTTGTGTTGGAGTGGCTGAACTTACCCTCCACCTACCAGGAGGCCCAAGTATACAACCTTGCCCTACCTGGCACTTGCTTGCCTTGATAGTGAGGCCTGCACTTTTCAGTGCCTCAACGACTTTCCCAAGGTGGATCAGGTGATCCTGCCAGGTGGTGCTATAGTCAGTAATATCATCCACATAATCTACACTAAAGGATTCCTATCCAGTCAGGACTTGGTTCACCAACCTATGGAAGGTGGCAAGGGCATTCTGTCATCCAAAGGGCATCACAGTACATTGTAAGTGCCCACTTGGAGTAGAGAATGCAGATTTGTATTTTGCTCCAGGGGTCAGACCTATCTGCCAATACCCAGATGTGAGATAAAAGGTACTCAGATACTTGGCTGTCCCCAACCTGTCAATCAATTCACCTGCTCTTGGAATTGGATGTGCATCAGTTTTTGCCACAGCATTGAGACCCATATAGTCCACACAAAACATCATTTATTTCTTTCCACCGTTGGAGTGAGGTTTGGGGACTAAGAAAACTGGGCTGGCCCAGGGGCTCTTTGAGGGTTCAATGACAAACAATACCAGCATCTTTCTTACATCAGCTTGAATGCTCTCTCTGACATGATCAGACTGCCTGTAAATGTTGTATTTGACGGGTAGGCTGTCACCTGTGTCCACATCATGGGTACACCAGCTAGTCTGACTAGGGGTCAGAGAGAAGAGCTCAGCATACTTTTTTTTTTTTTTGAAAATATTTTTATTGAATATCACATGGAAATTACACTCACATCGTGCATTATTTTATCAAACTGTACACATTTCTAACAAGTCTGTGCTCTGACATAGGATTTACGAAGATCAGCCTCCCCATCTGTGTGCTACAATAGGTCCAGTGATGACAATGATTGTAAGCGAAAGAGGTTACCAATCCATTTCCCCCTTCAGCCTGTACCATTCCTGCTAAGTGCATATCAATATAATACTCAATTCAACCCCTTCCCGCAACCACCCCCCTCCCACCATACCCAAACAAACAAAGAACCTAGGTGCCGCTGCTCGGCCGAACCACCCCCATCGATGTACCCGCGGCAGGTGCTCACCAAGCTCAAATACCCCCAACTGGAGGGTCTGTACCGAGGATGGGGGGAAAGACAAGGGCAGGGAGGGGGGGGGGAAAGGGGGGGACAGGGAGGGAGGGAAGGACACAGGGAGGAGAGGCAGTGGAGGGGAAAGGGAGGAAAATAATAATGGGAGGGGGGGGAACCAGCTCAGGGAGGAACACAGGAGGGGACCGCGTGCACAGGAGATGGTAGAGATCTCTGTCAAAGAGAGGGGCCTACAATAGCAGTACCTACTCAGTGCCACCATCACCATGCGTTCCCCTGCAGAGCTCAGCATACTGATTGAGGAATTGCCTGCAATCAGTCAGCTGGTGGTCAGTGAGGTTGTCTTAGAAGACCATTCCATCAAGAGACCCATCTTTTGGATTGGTGGAGAGGAGATCAGGGAGAGGTTCACTCTCAGCTTCCTTTCCCTCATCTGTGACCATGAGCATGGTCAGATCAGCTTTGTCATAGTAGGGCTTCAGGTGGTTGACATGTATAACCCTTTTGTTATATTTGCAACTGCCAAGGTCCACCAAATAGGTGACCTCCCCTTTTCTTTCAAGGACAGGATAGGGCCCAGTCCACTTGTCCTGGAGGGCCCTAGGTGCCACAGGCTCCAATACCCATGCCCTGACTTGGGTCTGGGTTTTGGAGCTTCCCAGTCCAGAAATGTCTGGATCTTGTGTTGGAGTGGCTGAACTTACCCCCCACCTACCAGGAGGCCCAAGTATACAACCTTGCCCTACCTGGCACTTGCTTGCCTTGATAGTGAGGCCTGCACTTTTCAGTGCCTCAAAGACTTTTCCAAGGTGGATCGGGTGATCCCGCCAGGTGGTGCTATAGTCAGCAATATCATCCAGATAAGCTACACTAAAGGATTCCTATCCAGTCAGGACTTGGTTCACCAACCTATGGAAGGTGGCAGGGGCATTCTGTCATCCAAAGGACATCACAGTACATTGTAAGTGCCCACTTGGAGTAGAGAATGTAGATTTGTCTTTTGCTCCAGGGGTCAGACCTATCTGCCAATACCCAGATGTGAGATCAAAGGTACTCAGATACTCGGTTGTCCCCTACCTATCAATCAATTCACCTGCTCTTGGAATTGGATGTGCATCAGTTTTTGCCACAGCATTGAGGCCCCTATAGTCCGCACAAAACATAATTTCTTTCTTTCCACCGTTGGAGTGAGGTTTGGGGACTAAGAAAACTGGGCTGGCCCTGGGGCTCTTTGAGGGTTCAATGACAAACAATTCCAGCATCTTGCTTACATCAGCTTGAATGCTCTTTCTGACATGATCAGACTGCCTGTAAATTTTGTATTTGACGGGTAGGCTGTCACCTGTGTCCACATCATGGGTACACCAGCTAGTCTGACTAGGGGTCAGAGAGAAGAGCTCAGCATACTGATTGAGGAATTGCCTGCAATCAGTCAGCTGGTGGTCAGTGAGGTTGTCTTAGAAGACCATTCCATCAACAGACCCATCTTTTGAATTGGTGGAGAGGAGATCAGGGAGAGGTTCACTCTCAGCTTCCTTTCCCTCATCTGTGACCATGAGCATGGTCAGATCAGCTTTGTCATAGTAGGGCTTCAGGTGGTTGACATGTATAACCCTTTTGCTATATTTGCAACTGCCAAGGTCCACCAAATAGGTGACCTCCCCTTTTCTTTCAAGGACAGGATAGGGCCCAGTCCACTTGTCCTGGAGGGCCCTAGGTGCCACAGGCTCCAATACCCATGCCCTGACTTGGGTCTGGGTTTTGGAGCTTCCCAGTCCAGAAATGTCTGGATCTTGTGTTGGAGTGGCTGAACTTACCCCCCACCTACCAGGAGGCCCAAGTATACAACCTTGCCCTACCTGGCACTTGCTTGCCTTGATAGTGAGGCCTGCACTTTTCAGTGCCTCAAAGACTTTTCCAAGGTGGATCGGGTGATCCCGCCAGGTGGTGCTATAGTCAGCAATATCATCCAGATAAGCTACACTAAAGGATTCCTATCCAGTCAGGACTTGGTTCACCAACCTATGGAAGGTGGCAGGGGCATTCTGTCATCCAAAGGACATCACAGTACATTGTAAGTGCCCACTTGGAGTAGAGAATGTAGATTTGTCTTTTGCTCCAGGGGTCAGACCTATCTGCCAATACCCAGATGTGAGATCAAAGGTACTCAGATACTCGGTTGTCCCCTACCTATCAATCAATTCACCTGCTCTTGGAATTGGATGTGCATCAGTTTTTGCCACAGCATTGAGGCCCCTATAGTCCGCACAAAACATAATTTCTTTCTTTCCACCGTTGGAGTGAGGTTTGGGGACTAAGAAAACTGGGCTGGCCCTGGGGCTCTTTGAGGGTTCAATGACAAACAATTCCAGCATCTTGCTTACATCAGCTTGAATGCTCTTTCTGACATGATCAGACTGCCTGTAAATTTTGTATTTGACGGGTAGGCTGTCACCTGTGTCCACATCATGGGTACACCAGCTAGTCTGACTAGGGGTCAGAGAGAAGAGCTCAGCATACTGATTGAGGAATTGCCTGCAATCAGTCAGCTGGTGGTCAGTGAGGTTGTCTTAGAAGACCATTCCATCAACAGACCCATCTTTTGAATTGGTGGAGAGGAGATCAGGGAGAGGTTCACTCTCAGCTTCCTTTCCCTCATCTGTGACCATGAGCATGGTCAGATCAGCTTTGTCATAGTAGGGCTTCAGGTGGTTGACATGTATAACCCTTTTGCTATATTTGCAACTGCCAAGGTCCACCAAATAGGTGACCTCCCCTTTTCTTTCAAGGACAGAATAGGGCCCAGTCCACTTGTCCTGGAGGGCCCTAGGTGCCACAGGCTCCAATACCCATGCCCTGACTTGGGTCTGGGAGCTTCCCAGTCCAGAAATGTCTGGATCTTGTGTTGGAGTGGCTGAACTTACCCTCCACCTACCAGGAGGCCCAAGTATACAACCTTGCCCTACCTGGCACTTGCTTGCCTTGATAGTGAGGCCTGCACTTTTCAGTCCCTCAAAGACTTTCCCAAGGTGGATCAGGTGATCCTGCCAGGTGGTGCTATAGTCAGTAATATCATCCAGATAATCTACACTAAAGGATTCCTATCCAGTCAGGACTTGGTTCACCAACCTATGGAAGGTGGCAAGGGCATTCTGTCATCCAAAGGGCATCACAGTACATTGTAAGTGCCCACTTGGAGTAGAGAATGCAGATTTGTATTTTGCTCCAGGGGTCAGACCTATCTGCCAATACCCAGATGTGAGATCAAAGGTACTCAGATACTTGGCTGTCCCCAACCTGTCAATCAATTCACCTGCTCTTGGAATTGGATGTGCATCAGTTTTTGCCACAGCATTGAGACCCATATAGTCCACACAAAACATCATTTCTTTCTTTCCACCGTTGGAGTGAGGTTTGGGGACTAAGAAAACTGGGCTGGCCCAGGGGCTCTTTGAGGGTTCAATGACAAACAATACCAGCATCTTTCTTACATCAGCTTGAATGCTCTCTCTGACATGATCAGACTGCCTGTAAATGTTGTATTTGACGGGTAGGCTGTCACCTGTGTCCACAACATGGGTACACCAGCTAGTCTGACTAGGGGTCAGAGAGAAGAGCTCAGCATACTTTTTTTTTTTTTTTTTTAATATTTTTATTGAATATCACATGGAAATTACACTCACATCGTGCATTATTTTATCAAACTGTACACATTTCTAACAAGTCTGTGCTCTGACATAGGATTTACGAAGATCAGCCTCCCCATCTGTGTGCTACAATAGGTCCAGTGATGACAATGATTGTAAGCGAAAGAGGTTACCAATCCATTTCCCCCTTCAGCCTGTACCATTCCTGCTAAGTGCATATCAATATAATACTCAATTCAACCCCTTCCCGCAACCACCCCCCTCCCACCATACCCAAACAAACAAAGAACCTAGGTGCCGCTGCTCGGCCGAACCACCCCCGTCGATGTACCCACGGCAGGTGCTCACCAAGCTCAAATACCCCCAACTGGAGGGTCTGTACCGAGGATGGGGGGAAAGACAAGGGCAGGGAGGGGGGGAAAGGGGGGGGGACAGGGAGGGAGGGAAGGACACAGGGAGGAGAGGCAGTGGAGGGGAAAGGGAGGAAAATAATAATGGGAGGGGGGGGAACCAGCTCAGGGAGGAACACAGGAGGGGACCGCGTGCACAGGAGATGGTAGAGATCTCTGTCAAAGAGAGGGGCCTACAATAGCAGTACCTACTCAGTGCCACCATCACCATGCGTTCCCCTGCAGAGCTCAGCATACTGATTGAGGAATTGCCTGCAATCAGTCAGCTGGTGGTCAGTGAGGTTGTCTTAGAAGACCATTCCATCAAGAGACCCATCTTTTGGATTGGTGGAGAGGAGATCAGGGAGAGGTTTACTCTCAGCTTCCTTTCCCTCATCTGTGACCATGAGCATGGTCAGATCAGCTTTGTCATAGTAGGGCTTCAGGTGGTTGACATGTATAACCCTTTTGTTATATTTGCAACTGCCAAGGTCCACCAAATAGGTGACCTCCCCTTTTCTTTCAAGGACAGGATAGGGCCCAGTCCACTTGTCCTGGAGGGCCCTAGGTGCCACAGGCTCCAATACCCATGCCCTGACTTGGGTCTGGGTTTTGGAGCTTCCCAGTCCAGAAATGTCTGGATCTTGTGTTGGAGTGGCTGAACTTAGCCTCCACCTACCAGGAGGCCCAAGTATACAACCTTGGCCTACCTGGCACTTGCTTGCCTTGATAGTGAGGCCTGCACTTTTCAGTGCCTCAAAGACTTTCCCAAGGTGGATCAGGTGATCCTGCTAGGTGGAGCTATAGTCCGCAATATCATCCAGATAAGCTACACTAAAGGATTCCTATCCAGACAGGACTTGGTTCACCAACCTATGGAAGGTGTCAAGGGCATTCTGTCATCCAAAGGGCATCACAGTACATTGTAAGTGCCCACTTGGAGTAGAGAATGCAGATTTGTCTTTTGCTCCAGGGGGTCAGACCTATCTGCCAATACCCAGAGGTGAGATCAAAGGTACTCAGATACTTGGCTGTCCCCAACCTGTCAATCAATTCACCTGCTCTTGGAATTGGATGTGCATCAGTTTTTGCCACAGCATTGAGACCCCTATAGTCCACACAAAACATAATTTCTTTCTTTCCACCGTTGGAGTGAGGTTTGGGGACTAAGAAAACTGGGCTGGCCCAGGGGCTCTTTGAGGGTTCAATGACAAACAATTCCAGCATCTTGCTTACATCAGCTTGAATGCTCTCTCTGACATGATCAGACTGCCTGTAAATTTTGTATTTGACGGGTAGGTTGTCACCTGTGTCCACATCATGGGTACACCAGCTAGTCTGACTAGGGGTCAGAGAGAAGAGCTCAGCATACTGATTGAGGACTTGCCTGCAATCAGTCTGCTGATGGTCAGTGAGGTTGTCTGAGAAGACCATTCCATCAACAGACCCATCTTTTGGATTGGTGGAGAGGAGATCAGGGAGAGGTTCACTCTCAGCTTCCTTTCCCTCATCTGTGACCATGAGCATGGTCAGATCAGCTTTGTCATAGTAGGGCTTCAGGTGGTTGACATTTATAACCCTTTTGTTATATTCGCAACTGCCAAGGTCCACCAAATAGGTGACCTCCCCTTTTCTTTCAAGATCAGGATAGGGCCCAGTCCACTTGTCCTGGAGGGCCCTAGGTGCCACAGGCTCCAATACCCATACCTTTTAACCATGGTTTGAATTAAACCATGGCACCCTTTTGGTCATACCACTGCTTCTGAAGCTGTTGGCTGGCCCTAAAGTTTTGGCTTGCTTTCTCCATGTACTCAGCCATTCTAGCAAAGGCCAAGCACGTAATCCACTATGTCTGGTTTTGGTTCTCTGAAAGGTTTTTCCCATCCTTCCTTCACAAGATTTAGAGGACCCCTAACAGGATGCCCAAACAGAAGTTCAAAGGGTGAGAACCCCACTCCCTTCTGTGGCACTTCCCTGTAGGCAAAAAGCAGGCATGGAAGTAAGACATCCACTCTCCTTCTGAGTTTTTCAGGGAGTCCACCAATTTTGCTTTTCAATGTCTGCTTAAATCTTTCAACCAGGTCATTGGTCTGTGGGTGGTAGGGGGTAGTGCACTTGTAAGTCAATCTGCACTTGTAAGTCACTCCACACTCCTCCCATATGTGTTTTAAGTATGCAGACATGAAGTTTGTATCTCTGTCTGATACTACCTCCTTAGGGAAGCCAACCATGGAAGAAATACAGAGGAGGGCCTTAGCCACTGCAGGGGCAGTGGTTGGCCTAAAGGGAATAGCTTCAGGATACCTTGTGGCATGATCCACTACCACTAGACTATATGTGTTCTCTCAGGCTGTTTGAGGGGCTAGGGGGCCAACGATGTCGACCCATACCTGTTCAAAGGGTACCCCAACCACTGGAAGTGGAATTAAGGGGGCCTTAAGGTAGCCTCCTACCTTACCACTGGCTTGGCAGGATACACAGGACTGACAAAAGTCCTTCACCTTCTGGGACATCCCTGGCCAGTCGAAGTAATTGTCTAATTTACTCCATCTTTTATCCTGACCAAGGTGCCCAGCTCGTGGGATATCATGAGCTAAAGTGAGGAGAAACTCTCTACACTTCTGAAGTACTACCACTCTCCTGGTTGCACCAGGTTTGGCGTCTCTGGCCTCAGTGTATAGGACCCCATCCTCCAAATAGACCCTATGGGTTCCACTGATATCACCCTTTTCCTGTGCAGCAGCTTGCTGCATCAAGTTTTCAAGAGTGGGACAGGTTTCTTGTCCCTGGCACATATCCTTCCTAGAGGGTCGCCCTGGCTCCAAGAGTTCTGCTGTGCTCAGTTCCCTTTGGGGCTAACAGGTCCTCTTCCTGAGAAGAGGGGTACTGAGGTGGAATCTGTTTAGAAGCTGGTCCCTCTGTCTTCTTGCCTTTTCTCTCAGAGGGCTGGTCCACTCTTTCAGGATCTAGCACCTCTTTTTCACTCTGGGTTCTGCTCTGTGCTCTTGTCTTTGCACAACCACATTCTGGGAGCCCTAGCATCCTTGCATGGGTCTTCATTTCGAATTCATCCCAAGGGGAAGTCTCCAGATAATTGTCTAAGCAGACAGTCTACAGGGATGGTTGGGGACACAACCACTTCCTTTTGTCCAACTACTCCCCTCCCCAGTCAAAAGATACCATAGTCATGGGATTGATCTTTGTGAAATTGATCTTTGTGAAATTGTCAGCATTTGTGACTGGATATGTCCTCCCAATCAGGTACTGATCTGAGTGAACTAGTTACTGGGAAACCATGATGACACTAGCCCCAGTATCTCTCAGGTCCTCTACTCTGGTACCATTAATCAAAGGGTGCTGCCTCTATTTTTGTGTATTAGTGGGCCAGGAAGCACAGGATACATCTACCCCTCCCTCAAAGACTAGAATTGCCTCAGTGGGGTCACTGACATGGTCAGACCACACCTGGGATCTCATCTGGACATTAGCAACTGTATGTACTGCAGGTTGGGCTACAGGCATTTTCCTTATTTTTATAGCTAGGGTCTCCAGTTCGGTGTCCCAATGACCTACAGTCATGACACCTTGTCTTCTTGGGATCCCTGTTCCCTCCCTTTTGCTCTGAAGAGTCTCTGGGCCCACCCTGCATGCAGATTTTGGCTGGCCTGAAGAAGACTCTTTGTTTTTAGGGTTACCCTATTTCACTTGGGGGGGTTTTCTGGCCTCTTTCTTTTGGTCTTCCCCACCAATGGTAGTCTTGGTCACCTTTGTCTTGACCCAATGGTCTGCCTTTTTCCCCAATTCTTGAGGAGAAAGGGGATCTAGGTCTACCGGGATTTGATGCAGTTTCTCTTGGCGACAATTGTAGGAAGCTGACTGTATATACTATACCAAAAAGAAGTATAGTGTGCACAGAGTCCAGTGAGTCCCCCAAAGTATGGCAGAGGTTAAAGTAGATAATACCTTACTCTCAATTTAGTAGTAGCTGGACTGAGCAGTTAGGCTTATCAGAGGGTAGTAGAATGCATTTGGTGTACATTCTCATACAAGGCAGAAACACACACCCAGTGACTGACTCCAGGCCAGAATCTTTAGAAAAATATTACCTTGTTACTTTTATTTCTAGGAACCAAGTTGAACTCAGTTACAGGTAAGTAGACTTTTATGCAACACTTTCAATTTCTGGCAATAGGTTTTTTATGGTATTTATCTATAGGAAGCTGGCTTTGTATATACTATACCAAAGTAAAGTATAGTGTGCACAGAGTTAAGTAGATCCCCAGAGTTATAACAGAGGCTGAAGTACATAATATCTTACTCTCTTCTTATGGTAGTGTGGTTGAGCAGTTAGGCTTATCAGACGGTAGTGTTAAGCATTTGTTGTACACACTCAGGCAAGAAATTATGTCACACACTCGAAGACTGAATCCAGACTAATTGTTTGAATAAAAAGTTGTTACTTTGTTATTTTTATTACTAGAACCAAGAGTGACTCGGTAGCAGGTAAGTGATACTTCTCATACAATGATACTTTTCAAAATACAGTGTGCACTGGTTTTGACTGAACATACAAATTACTTTTTAATGTGAGAACATGCGTTGTAAGCTCTTCAGAACACTTGAAATTACTTTTAAATTACTTTGTAGTTATTTTTCTAATTTGGCATGAAACAAACTACTAACACAGTTTAAGCAACACAGGACATCAGCAAACAGGTTAACTCTTTTAAAGGCACTGAGTCACTTTTGTTGCAGTACAAGACAGTTCAACACTTAGAAGATTTTTCAGAGAAAACTCACCATACAATCCTATGGAGGAAAATGAAGTGTTAGGTTTAGAGGTAATAAACAGTTTAAGGAATGGAGTTTTGGGGGGGTAGAACCAAGGTTCAGGTTGGCACTCAAGGGGCACCACCAGCTGCACGAGGGCGGCTGGGTGCAGAGTGCAGGGTGACAATGTTATCCAATGAGGCTAGAGGGCACCTCGGTCGGGGGCTGCTCACGGGCAGGTCACTTGGTCTTGGGAGGTAAGCTCCTGTGGTTTAGTAGAGGGCAAAATGAGTCCCAGGTCAGCACCAAGTCCACACAACCAGCGGCACAGGGGCAGCTCGGTGCAGGGTGCTTAGGAGGTGTCTGGAGCACAATTTTCCCTATGGAGCATGCCGGTTGAAGAAAAAGACTGCAGGCTGGAGCCAGAAGACTGGACAGAGGGGACCAATGACTGGAGGATGAAATTGAGGAGTTGCTGAACACCAGGCCACCGTTGGATGGACACCTCATGACTCAGGAGATGCGGGTGCAGGGGTATCTTTTTGTGTCAGATTGTTCTCACCGGTTTTGGTCGTGGTCGGGGGGACCCTTAGGGATGATGATGCATGTGTCAAGGAAAAGGTCAGCGGAGCTCGTCCAACGCTGGATCACAGGTCAGGATTGCTGGGGGGACCTCACTGGGGTGTTGGGCCACTTGGACTCGGGCCGTTGTCGTCAGCTGCCGAGTGGTGAGGACTCACGGATCTGACTAGACCTGGAGTCCTGGCTTGGGTTGCTGTTGGACAAATCTGGTGTCCACAGGAGAGCAGAGATCTTTGGGAAGGCAGGGCTGGTCCCCGGGGTTCTTGGAGGCTGATGGCTGCAGGACACGCCGGTTTCAGCTTACAGGGGTTCAGAAGGCCGGGAGGGTTGGGGCCAAAGTGAATTTTGCCGTCCTCCTCTTCTGCAGCACGGCTTTTGGTCCTTCTTGTCATGTTGAATCTAGTTTCTGGGTTCAGGGATACCACCTACATACTGTATTTAAGGGGTGTTTTAAGGGTCTGCAGGTAGTAGCCAATGGGCTACTGTTCTCAGGGTCCTTGGGGTGCTCACCCCATGTGGGGGGGGGAGAGTACCATCCCTATTCCTGACTGGAGAGTGCCTGCCATCTGCAAAATGGTAGGCCCTGAAGAGTGGGCTTCACCTCGCCTCCCCCACCTGAGGGATGGGGTTGGCAGAGGTGGGCACACCTTCTGGGTTGTTCCACTTTTCCCACCTGTCTTCCTGCAGAAAAGGGGGGAGACAGGAAGGGGGCCTGCTCCTGATAGCAGGAGAGGCTAGGTGTCATGTTGTAAAGGGGGTAAGGCCTTTGAAGCTTCCCTGCTACAGATGGCTCTTCCTAACTTGGGGAGGTGTGAACACCGCCACCCAGGAAAGGCTTTGTTTCTGGGCCCAGGGAGAAACTTGTCTTGTGGTGGCAGGCTGGAGGTCACCAGTCAGAAACCCACCAGAGGCTGATTTGGTTCAGGGGTCCCCTCCAGAAGGGACCTCCTAGTGAAGAGAATAATAAATCTGACACTGGAATCAGTGCAGGTTTATTATTCTGAGATGTTTGATACCAAACATCTCAGGGTTCAGTAAAGCCATCATGGTGGTAGGAGAATCGTAATGACCAGTTTCCATACCATATACTCAGGATGGCTTTACTAACTGATCACTTATAATATCTAAGAATAGCCTTAGATATTATAGGGGCCTGTCTTCTCATTCAGGTAGGCCCTCACATGAGTTCCAACAAAAAAGTACTGGCACACTGTAGCAGAAAACTTTCTTGTTACTCTGGACTGGGTGGGAGGGAGTGTGCGTAATCACAGACCTCCAATGCTCGTTCATAAAATCTAGAGACAACCCATCCAGAATGCTACAAACTTAACAATTAAAATAGATAGAAAAGTCAGAAAAGGAGAGTGTGTAGTCAGTCCACAAACAAATACACTCTACAGACACCCTCAGATAGTGACGAGGTGAGAAAATATGTAGAGAGAGAGAGAGTACTCTCCTTTTCTGACTTTTCTATCTATTTTAATTGTTAAGTTTGTAGCATTCTGGATGGGTTGTCTCTAGATTTTATGAACGAGCATTGGAGGTCTGTGATTACGCACACTCCCTCCCACCCAGTCCAGAGTAACAAGAAAGTTTTCTGCTACAGTGTGCCAGTACTTTTTTGTTGGAACTATTGTTGATTGGAGGGCGTCCTGGCACTTGTTCCCTCTTTAGCTCCCTTGTTTGATTGAAGGCCCTCACATGAGACATAGTGCACTCTGGCTTAAGGGTGACTTACCTAGGCCTCATGCAGTGCTGGGCAGGCATGGCATGTGTGCCATGTTGACTTTTCACGTTTAGCTGCACTCAAACACGCTGGCTGCAATGGCAGTGGTGCATGTTTGTGGTGAGAGGTCTCTCAGGGTGGCATAATACATGCTGCAGCACTTAGAGGCCTTTCTCTGGCTACCCTGCACTTGGTACCATAGATAACATTACAAGGGACCTATAGGTAGGCCAGAGTTGTGCCAACTGTGGAAACAATGGTACAGTTCAGGGAACAACACAGGCCCTGGGAACCTGATTGGCGGGGACCTAGGGCACACTCAGTTAAAATTGCATCAGGAATCTGGAAAAAAGATAGGGGCAACCATGCAGGAGGGCACTTTGCATGTGCAGGAAATGCTTTTCAATACAGAAATACTTTGAATGCATGCTCACACTTAGTACAATACAGTGAGAGACCAATGCAATCCAATGGGAAAAAGACAGGTGAGTAGATTTCAGGTAAGTAAGCGGTTCTCAAATTCAGTCTCCAGGGGTTTGGATCAACACTGGTCCAGGTTCTAACCAAGGTAGGTACTGCACCACCAGCGGCACTGGGGCAGCCGGTTGTAGAGGTCACCAGGCCCAAAGTTATCATATGGAGGCTGGGGGCACTTGAAGAGGCACGCGTTACAGGCAAGTACCTGCGGTTCAGGAACACAGGCCCTGGGGGTTAAGATCAGCACTGGAGGGGCCACCTAAGATCACTGAGACTACACCACCAGCGGCGCATGGGCAGCCAGGGGCGGAGTGCAAAGAAGGTGTCGGGGGGAGGGGTGGGGGTGGGGGGGGCGGTCGTTGAAATCAATGGAGATCCCCGGTTGGGAAAAAAGTTGCAGGCTCAGTTTCGGAGGTGTGGTGGAGGAATCCCACACTGTCAGTTGGGCACACCAAGGCCGAGGTGCTGCAGGGGAGTCTTTTGGCATCTGGTTTTCTTACCAGATCCAGTCGGGCGGGACCCTTTAGGTTGAGGCTGCAGGCGTCTATGGGGAGGTCAGGAGAGGTCATACAACGCTGGATCCCAGATCAGGATTGCCGGGGAGACTTCACTGGGTCAGTGGGCCACCTGGACTCAGGCCGTGGACGTTGGGTGCAGAGTGGTGCAAGTGCAACGGATCTGCCTGGATCCGGAGTCCTTGTGTTGGCTTCTTGCAGGACAAATCCGGTGTCCATGGTAGACAAAAGTCTTTGTTGAAGACAGGACAGGTCCTCCTGGGTTATTGAGGTTGCTGGCTGCAGCCCACGCCGGTTTCTTGGAGCAGGGTAGCTGGAGGAGGAGACAGGCCAGTAGGGCTGGTCCCAAGTCAGTTGTCGTCGTCTTCTTCACTGCTGCATGGCTCTTCAGTCCTTCTTCTTCGTAGGTCGGCGAATCTGAGGAACAAGGTTCAGGGGAGTCTTTAATTACTAAATTTAAGAGCGTTACTGAGGTCAGGGGGAAGTAGGCCAGTGGCTACTGTCCCCTAGGGTGACTACACCCTATGGATGGCCCTTCCCTTTGGGGAGAATGGCACATCCCTGTTCTTACTGGGCCTAATTCTCCAATTCAAGACAGAGGATTTCTAAGAGAGGGGTTCATCGCCAGGCTAAGGTGAATACTCCGACTCTGCTTACTAATTTTCCCGCCTGTCCTGCCACCAAAAGTGGTGCCTGGACACGGGGGGTGGGCGTCTCCACTAGTTGGAGCTGCCCAAATCAGCGCATCACAAGGTGAGAGCCTTTGAGGCTCACTGCCAAGTGTTGCTGTTCCTACCACGGGGAGGTGTGAAGCACCTCTACCCAGAGCAGACTTTGTTCCTGACCTCAGAGAGCACAAAGGCTCTCACCCCATGACGTCAGAAACGTGTCTGGTGGTGGTGGCTGGCTGGCAGGGACCAGTCAGCCAATGCACTAGAAGTTAATCGTTTTTCAGGGGGCATCTCTAATATGCCCTCTGAGTGCATTTTAATCCAACACTGGCCTCAGTGTGGGTTTATTATGCTGAGAAATGTGGTACCAAACTTTCCAGTTTTCAGTAAAGCCATCATGGAGCTGTGGAGTTTATAATGACAACCTCCCAGCCCATGTTCTCGAAATGGCTTTACTGCACTTACAATGTTTATGAATGGCCCAGACACTGTAGGGGCATAGTGCTCATGCAGCTATGCCCTCATCTGTGGTATAATGCACCCTGCCTTAGGGCTGTAAGGCCCACTAGAGTGGTGACTTACCCATGCCACAAGCAGGGTTGGGGGACATGGCACACAAGGATGTGTACCATGTCGACTCTTCAGTTTGGTCTGCACCAAAACAAGCAGCCTGCAATGGCAGTGTGTGGGTGTTAAGGTGAGGGGTCTCTGAGGGTGGCATAATACACGCTGCAGCCCTCAGAGGTCCTCTCTGGTCACAAGGCCCTTGGTACCAGGGGTACCATTTACAAGGGACTTACAGGTGGCCCAGAGGTGTGCCAATTGAGGAAACAAAGGTACAGTTTTGGGAAAGAACACAGTTGCTGGGGCCTGGTTAGCAGGGTCCCAGCACACACTCTGTCCAGTTAGCATCAGTTATCTAACAAAAAGTTCTGGGGTAACCATGCAAAAAGGGGCACTTTCCTACAACAATTACTTAAAAGATGCCCTTTTATTATCAAATTATAAAGCCCAGCAAAGTCATGTACATTGTTACCATCTAACCAACCTCCTAGTGTTTTCATTGAGTAGTCCACAAAATCTACCCAGGTCTAGCTTTGGGTTTTTCGAGCCTCCCTGAATCTAATCCTATACACCTCTGTACTAAAGCCAAAGCCCTCACTTAGGGTACCCGTCATGTGGTGATAGAATGTAGCATCTTTCTCATTGAGTGTCAGGAGTCTATCCCTGCACTTTCCTGAGAACATTTCCCACAGGATAGCACCCCACAGCTTCCTGTGGCTCTGTATACCAAGACAGGCTCTCTCAAATTCAATGAACCGCTTAGTGATATCATCACCCTCAAAGAATTTTGGGACAATACCTTTGGCTATTTTTAGAGTCAAAAGATTCTACTTTCTCCCTATTTATTATTTTGCTGCCACCAGAGATGGGTCCTAGACCCATCTCTACTTTTTCTTTTTCTATGGCAAAGAGTTGAGCTTCTAGAGCAGAGATACTCAAAGTACGGCCTGGGGGCCACATGCGGCCCTCCTGACCTTTTCATGCGGCCCCTTGGGGGGCAGCAGCAGCACTGAGCTGCTGTTTACTCGACTCAGCACTAACATTGGCACACATGTTAAATATACAGCAATCACTTATTTAAAGGTTAATTGCAGTTAGGAAAATGAAGTAGCTCAGCCCTTAACTTTAGGAACACCTTAATTTTTAAAGACCGCCACTAGATCTACATGCTTTGCTTCCCCTACACCCACTTTACATCAGTGCGGCGCTCGGACACACCATAGACCAAACTTTGCGAACCCCGGGAACATGTTTGTGAGTACCCACGTTCTAGAGTTATCCTCCTGGTCATTTTCTGAAGATCTGCATCTCCAGTATCTTCCTCATCTGGGACACTGCTGGGGTCGCTCCCGGTAGTCTTACTGTCTGAGGGGGTAGTGATGGAGTCAGTCTTCCTCCTCCCTCTTTTGGGATTCATCATCCCTTTGCCCACTGGGGCAGGTTTTACTTGGCAGGGCCTTATCATTTTCTGCCAGCAACTGCTGTAGAGGGGCCATTGTGGGTTTAGGATCCATGGCAAATTTCCATGCATTGCACAAGTCTTTGAGTTGCTGAACTCTCAGCTGTGCATAGGGGCCCAGGTTGAGCTCCTAGGAGGCCCCTGCATTCTCAGTCATGTTTTTTTAAAGTAGTTGGGGTGTTATTAGAGACTTGCTAAAATGCTAAGGAATGCTAAGGCCTAACTACTTTGCACACTTTTTTTTTTTTTTTTTTTTTTTAAAAACCTTTATTTTATATCAGTGACACAGCTATTCAGCCGACATCCCGGGGGTACGGCAGCTTGAGAGGTTCAACACATGCTTGCGTCCACATAACACTGACAGGAGAGCCAAAGGTTCTATTTTGCATAAACATAAATACAACCCTAAACACAAGCAAGGCGAAAGGTACTGTAAACACCAAGAGAGGTTCCCATCAGGGGGGACGAGCCCCATCACGTCCAACAGGCACAGATCTATAGTAAGGGAAAGGAGGGAAGGGCAGAGACTCTAGAAACAATCACATATCAGCGGGAAAGTCAAAGCCGGAAAAGGACTAAGGGGAAAGTTGCTCCTCAGACGGATCCGGGTCGGGGGGCAGGCATATGTCCCCTCTGTACTGGTTCCATGGCCCCCACACAGCATGCCATTTCCGAGGGCGGCCCCGAGCACAATACACTGTCTTCTCCCTAAACATGCTCCAGTCCATGTTTTCCATCCACGCTGTCAATGTGGGCGGCCTATCGGAGCCCCACAGCCGAGCGATATCGCGCTTGGCTACCATGTTCCCCAGGGTCACCCACTGAGTCTGTGCCGCGTTGTGGTCAGTAGGACTCCAGACATTCAGGAGACAACATCGCGCCTCAGGCTGCATAACAATTCCTGTCACCTTCCCCATCACCTCATGGACTTGCCTCCAGAACTCCATAATCGCACCGCATTCCCAAATAATATGGAGGAAGGTACCCACCATACCACAGCCTCTCTTACATAGGCCCTCCTCAGAAAAACCCATGTGAACCAACCTGGGCCCCGTCACGTAGACCCTATGGAGTATTTTTAGCTGCACCAGCCGCAGGCGCGCGGGGATAGCGACCTCTTTGGGAGAAGAAACTGCGTACAGCCAATCCTCATCATCTAGCTCAAGGCCGTCCCTTATCCATTGGGCGCGCAACCCTAGGAGAAGATCCGCCCGAACATTGATAAGCTTCTTATAAATGAGCGAAATCGTGCTCTCTGGCATGTGACCATCCAGGATCCGATCCTCCAACGGGGAGGACTCGGGCACCTTCTCCCCTTCCACAAGGACTGACCGCAAGGCGTGGCGCACTTGTGCATATCGGAAGAACTCCGTGCTCCCCAGCTCGTATTCCTTCTGCAGCTCCTCGAACGACTTTATCTTACCCTTAACCAAAAGGTCTCCAACCCTGGATATGCCGATCAAATCCCATTTCTCGAACCCTTTTGTGCGCCAAAGCTTCCCCAGAATCTCGGAGTCGAACAGAGGGGTGGCAAGGGTAAGCTTACCCCTCCAGCCCAGCGAGTCCGTCTCCACCTTCCACACATGGACGGCCACTCTGGTGGGCCCCGTGAGGGTGAGGTCCGACGATTTCGAATACAACGCTCTGTGGTAATTACCCCCACGGAGCAACCAGCGATCCATGGCGAAGCCAGGGCTGAGCGCCGGACCATAGACACCATGGTTAATCGCGCTCAACTGGGTGGCCCAGTAATAACGTCGAATGTCTGGAAGCGCGATACCACCGTCGTACCACGGAAGCGCCAACTTAGCAACTGCGATACGCGGACGCCCGTCCCATAAGAGCGCGCGCTGGTGGCTTTCGATCTCACGGAAATAGCTGGCCGGAACCAGGTCAAGAGTATTCTGCAGGGCATAGAGGAAACGGGGAAGGGACATCATTTTAAACAGTGCAGCGCGGCCAAGGAGGGAGAGCGGCAATCGCCGCCAGCCCGCCACATCCCGCCGCAGACGCACCAAGGGAGGGAGCAAGTTCTTCTCGTAGCGCAAGATGGGGTCGGTGGAAATATAGATCCCCAAATACAAAAAGCCCTGCTGGGCTATCTGGATCGAACAGTTACGCGGAACAGGCGGGACATCCCCACACAGGACGTACAAGTGTGACTTCCCCCAATTAATGACTAGGCCCGAGTTTCTACCGAAAGATGTCAAGACGTCACAAACCACTATCAGAGATTTCTTAGGCGAGGCAAGATATAACAGAATGTCATCAGCGTAGAGTGAAATACGGTCTTCATGGTCAGGCGACCAGCGAAGCCCACGTATATCCGGGTGCCACCGTATCCACGCCGCCAACGGCTCAAGAGCAAGGGCAAACAGCAACGGCGACAGGGGGCAACCCTGCCGGGTGCCTCTCCCGAGCTCGAAAGGTGCCGACGCCCGCCCGTTCACCACGACGCTTGCAAGAGGCCCCTCATAGAGCAGCCTCACCCACCCCACGAATCCAGGCCCGAAGCCGAATTTGGCCAGCACCGCCCACAAGTATGCCCACTCTACCGTGTCAAAGGCCATCGTGGCGTCAAGGGACGCCACAATAGCCGGCTCTCGTATCGTACCCGTCCTGGCAATCACTCCGTGGAGGCGTCTAAGGTTTAGTGCAGTGTTACGGTGCGGGATAAAGCCCGACTGATCCGGGTGGATCAAGTCGCCAAGTACCCGGACCAAGCGGTTCGCGAGAATCTTGGCAAGGATTTTCGGCTCGACGTTGAGGAGCGAGATCGGCCGATAGGAGCCACACCTATCCCGGGGCTTTCCGTCTTTATGTATTACCACGATCGTCGCCAGCCGTTGATCGAGCGGAAGAAACCCATTCCTCCGTGCCTCCATGAACATGGCGGTCAAGTGAGGAGCAAACTTATCCGGACAAAGCTTGTACAGCTCTACCGGCAGACCATTTGGGCCCGAAGCCTTGCCGGAGCGCAACGCACGGATAGCACCTGCCACTTCGTCTACAGTGATATCACCATCGAGGTCCTCCCTATCAATGGCGGAAAGGCAGGGCAGAGCGATGTCACGCAGAAGATCACACGAGTCCTCAGTCGATCTATCCGAGACCGAGGCGTATACCGTACGAAAATAGTCTGAGAAACACCGGACTATACCGTCGGGATCAGTGACAACCTCTCCCCCATCCGTCAACAACTCCGGCACCACACGATTAACACGCTCCTTTTTGTCCAGCCATGCCAGCAATTTCCCGGCCTTATCTCCAACATCATACAACCGCCCCTGCTGCTCCCTGTGAAGGGTCTTGGCGGTATTTGTCACCAGATCCCTATACTCCAATTGCTTCAGGCTCAAATTGTGCAGCGTGGACGTCTCAACATCCCCTTCCAAGGCCAACTCTAAAGCCGCTATCTCGTCCTCCACTTGTATCACCTCGGCATCTCTTCGCCTCCTTGGCGGCCACTACCAGGGACAAGGCTTCTCCTCTCAGTACAGCCTTAGAAGCCTCCCACAAGGACACCGCGGAGTCAACTGAGCCCCGGTTTTCTCGAAAGTAGTGGTCAACTGTCTTCAGCAACGCGCTGCGCAACTTGGGGTCCCGAAAGTACCAGGGGTTAACGGGAGCCACCCTGCCCCCCGCCACCCGGCCCATGTCCAGACGTGCCCACACCGGTGAATGATCTGATATGCCCCGTGCCATGTGCCTAACCTCAGTTACCAAAGAGGCGTGTGCCGCCAAAGTGAGCAAATAGTCAATCCGGGAGAGACTCCCGTGGGCCCCGGAGTGGAAGGTGTATTGTCGCTGAGTGGGGTGACGCAGCCTCCAACAATCTACCAAGCCAAAAGTATCAATAAAGTCGGGAAGCCACTTCTGAGCCCCCCCGGTGTCTCTGGGCGGGTGCCTATCTAGCATTCCAGAACCAACCGCATTGAAGTCCCCTCCCACCACCAGCATCCCTTCGGGGAGTTCCAACAAGGCCTTGCCCAGATCAGCAAACGTGGAGGCCTGCAAGGCAGGAGGAACATAAACAGAAACCAAAACCAACGTTCTGCCCTCCCACCTCCCCGACACGGCCACAAAGCGCCCCCTATCATCAGCAATGGTGGAGTCAACCTCAAATGGTAGGGAAGCTCTGACAAGTATGCCCGCACCCCTGGAGCCCGAGGAAAACCCCGAGTGAGCAATGAATTTATAGCCCTTTCTGTTAAGCGCATAACACATATTCCCTATAAGGTGGGTCTCCTGCAAGAGGACCACGTCTGGCAAGGTCCGTTTAAAAAATTGCAGGACTATCCCCCGTTTTATACGGTCCCCTAAGCCATTAACATTCCAGCTGAGTACGTTTAAGCCCCTATCCCCCATCCCTGAACACAAAGAGACCTCCCCCCCCCCCCAGAGAACCACAATCGGACAATTCTGACAGTCATTGCTACGCCTTGCAAGAAAAAACAACAACCCCAAACAACAACCCCAACATCCTGAAACCCCCCCCCACCCTGCACCCCTGCGTCAGCTTACAAAGCCCCCCCAACTTGCAGTGTGCCTGTCGCCCTACCAAAAACAAATCTACAAAAAGCACCCCAAGGGAGGAAAGAGCCCCTATCTTCCCCCCGCCGCCCTCCCATTACTGCAATAAGGTGCGAGTCACTGTCCAGGGCTGAATCGAAACAGGCCAGCACCGAGGGTATCACTTCTGTCCATCCCGGTCGCCTTCCACCCCATCCACGCTGTCCCGGCCGGGCTGTCGCCGAGGGAGTGCATCCAGCCAGTCCCCTGCCATGTCCGGCGATTCGAAGAAGAAAGTCCGATCCTCATATACCACACGCAGCTTAGCGGGAAAAAGCATGGCATACTTCAGGTCCATATCCCTAAGCCGCCGCTTCACCCCCAGAAAACATTGCCTTTGTTTCTGCACCATCTGGGTGAAATCAGGGTAAAAGCTCACAGAGGCATTTTGAAAAGGCACCGGGCCTGTCACCCTCGAAGCTTGCAGGATAGCGTCCCGATCTCGAAAGTGGAAGATCCGGGCGACAATCGGCCGCGGGGGGGGCTCCCACCTTAGGCCGTCCGCCAGGCACTCGGTGAGCCCGCTCCACCGCGAAAAACTTGCCGAGGCCCTTCGGCGCAAGATGATTCACCACCAGGTCCTCGACGAGGAGGTCCACGGAGAGCTCCTCCGAGGTTTCTGGGACCTCAATAATGCGTACATTATTGCGCCGGGCCCGACCTTCAAAGTCGTCGAGCCGGCGAGCGGAGAGGTCATTCGCGGTTCGTAGCTTGCGGACCTCAGCCTGGAGTTCCGAGACATCGTCCGCGAGGCCAGTAGTCTTGAGGTCCAGGGACTTGACCCGTTCATTGGTTTTCCCCAGGTCCGCGCGAATCAAGTTGACATTGACCAAAATCATGTCCACCTTGTGCGCCAGGGTCTCGAACTGTCGCCCAATCGAAGATTGCATCCCATCTATCGCCCCCTTGATATCCTGCAATGATAACTCCGAGGCTGGGGGTGAATCGGCCTTCTGTGCTTCCAGCGACTGTCCCGATCCACCAGGCGACTCCTTCTGCTGGGCATAGCGATCCATATTGTTGGATTGGATATAGCCTCCCCGCCTGGTAGTTTTAGACTTCGACCTGTCTGCCTCCGATTTGGTCGACATCTCGGACAGCAGGACGGTCAGTCGCAAGAGGACGTCCCTCACTCAGGTAGAGGAGACAGGTACGACTAGGTCTTCAACAGCCAGTCAGGACCGGGTGGAGGTCTTCCAGACAACAGAGGATCTGTATGACGCACTCCCAACCCGGAGCAAACAAAGGGCGAGAAAGCGAAAGTGAAAGTGCCACGGCATCCGTCCGTCAGTTCACACCTCCCAAGGCCGCTGTTGTTCAATTAGTGGCCGGGCATCCTGCCAACGCAAGCCCCTGGCATCCTTCGGAGGTAGGCCGCAATCTTCCGCCGTGCACAACTTCGGACCCCGGTGGGCGATCTTGGCCCGGACAACGTCAATCGCCCCAGCTGTGACTCATCTGCAGGATTCCGTGCATGAAAATCAGGATTTAGGACAGGATGAGTGCCGGAGGGCGCGAGGGTAGCGGGAGCTCAAAGCTCACGCGGCCATCTCGGTCAAGCGCTAAGCTCCTCCCCCCTACTTTGCACACTTTTAATTTCTAAACAGTGGGGGACTTAACAAAGGCCCTAACACCAGTTTAATAAATTTGGAAACAAATCTAAAATTGGAGAAATATTTTAAGTAAAGACAAATTTGGATTTCCTTTTATGAAATCACTTATTAATCAAGTGGTATGACAAATGTTGGGTCTTGTACCCTACCACTGCACCACATAATTAGGAAGCTTGCTCTTTACATGGTATACCACTAGGTGGTTATAACGTGCACAGTGTCCAGAGATTACCCCAGAAGTAAACCCAAAGTGCTCTATTTGTGGTAGTGTGAACGTGCAGCCTCCAGCCTAACACAGAGGAGTGTAAGACATTTGCTATGCACACAGTGATTAATAAATGACACTCTGGTTTTGAAGGGAGACTTCTAGTCCCAGGAGGCTGACGCTTCACCCAGAATCTGCCTTCACCCTGCAAGGAGGCAGGGGAGCCATCGGGCGCACTTAAAAAGGCTGCCAGAATCACAACTCAGGGCACACTGGTTTTAAAGGAGGACTTCTAGTTCCAGGAGCCAGTTGCTTAGCCCAGACTGCGTTGACCCTGCAAAGAGGCGGGGCGACATTGGGCACACTTAAGGAGGCTGCCAGAACTGCTGCGCGGGATGTGCACTGGTAAAGCCAGGTCGGGCCAGCTCATTTTTTAGTTCACCTCCGGATCTAATAAATTAAGAGGTCCTACAGATAGTACTACTACTAGTACGCAGTGCGAAGGTAAGGACCCGGTGCCACTGCCACTATGGGGATACATAAGTTTGGTGGGGATCCAGCTGTTGTGCGCTCCCAATCGAGAATATGTTGGAAAGGGTTGTTGGAAGCGTGGCTAATGAGATCAGTGGCGGCCAACATGACTCGCGGGTGGCAGGGCAGGTACGTGGGTGGCGCGGGCATGACATAGCGTAAACAAAAGAAAATTACATACTTACCTTTCCGCCAGTCCCGCCACCGCGTCTCTGCTCCTTGCTCCTGCTCTCCTCAAGGGACAGGAAGCCAGGCTCCCCTGACCAATCACAATGCTGCAATGCAGTGTTGTGATTGGTGAGCACCCAGGCTCCCCTGACCATTCACAACGCTGCAATGCAGCAGTGTGATTGGGTTTGAGCATCATGGTTCGACGCTCAAACAGGGAATGGGGGCCTGGGCTTCTTCTCCATGCAGGCTGTAATGCAGTCTGCATGGAGAACGGGGAAAGTGCGCATGACTGGTTTGGACGGCCCGAGAGGGCCAACCAAACAGTCACTGCGCACTTAGGAGTGGGCAAACCAAACCATTCCTGCCCTGATCCGTGAGCAGAGCAGCCCCGCCCACCCGCCCACAAAGGAAGGAAACATAAAACGATAACTAAAAGCTATTATCATTTTATATTTCCTTTCCTTTACACTGCTCAAAGCAGTGTGACGACGCTCCTCCACCATAGACGATCTGACCGGGCGCAGGCTTTCCATTGATTTTGGGGTGCCATTGCCTCAAATTCCTGATGTTGCTAATGATACTGACACAGCTCTAGCCACTGGTTCACCCCAGGGAGGGTAGAGGTCATCTGTCCATTGGTGACGTAGTAACCTCTACCAGTCCCAGCAATGATACTGCTATGTCCAAAACCCGGCTATTACATCTGAACCAATTAATTTTCAAGGGCAACAGGTTGTTCGAGCTACAGCCATTAAACGAAAGCATCTGCGGGGTGAGAATGAGACAGTTGAACGGAAACAGCCACCGCCTGGCTTGTGCAAAAATGGTCAGCTATTGTCCTGGATTCAACCACCAACAACTCCCAGCATTTTCACACAGGAATCTGATTGTCAGACCTGTTACTCTTTACTATCTGATCCTCTTCTATGGGATTCATTGTGTAGTAAAATTGGTAACATAATTGAGCGCAAACTTAAACCCTTGATAGATCGTTTGGACAAGATTGCGGGTCTTTCGGGCGCTGCTTCTAACCATGTACATCCAGAGTGTTCAAGTCATGCTGTAAACGTTAATGTTTGCGATCCGCTATCTCTGAACAATCCCTTATGCATAGGTCAGCAGGGTACAAGCAAAGTATTATCGCCACTTGTTGGCCTGCGATGGCTGTGCATGGTTCTAATACACATACCATGACTAGGGTTTCGACTCATAACAATCTTAGGAACGGTCTACAGTCCACCTCTGCACTCTGCCTCGAGCCCTCAACCAGTCCAGTACCCCTGCCTGTTGGGATGTCTGCAGGCATTTTTGCTGCTACTCCTGTATCGTTACTCTGCCAAGATATCTTAAGTGTCAGAATCTGACCTGACATGCGTTTTCGCAGTAGTGAAATAGTCGGCCACTAGAATATTCCCAACCTCCGGGTCAGCTAAAAATTCCCTTTTATTAGGAACTTGCAGGTCCAGTACATGTGTTCTCAAGATTTGCAAACAATTCTGCATTTCTTCATGCCTGATATATACCAAATAATACAGACATTATAAATAATACATGTAACATAAGTGAATGCAGTCATAATAAAATTATGTACTTACATATCATTCATTTATTACAAGTTAAAACAATAAATGTCCAATATATTTGTTGTCTCTCTGATAGGTCGCTGGATAACCAAACAAAAACAAAGAACACAATCAGGTAAGTTATTTTCCTTCAAAATAATGATAGCGCTTTCAGCGCGTTGCCCAAAAGGAGTTTATTAATTCCTCTTGTTGTTTTTCTCTCAGGGTCAGCAGCACTGTGGCAACATGAAACAAAATAATTAGGGAGCCGATGCAGGAAGTCAAGCACAATCTGTCTTTCCACCCAACACCGGGACGGCAGGAACTAAAGCCATGACAATGCCCAGAAAACCAAGGACGCCAGGAAAGGACACAGACTGGAGCACCACTCAGTAAGTTTGTAGAACGCAGGCAGGAATGGAAGACGCTGAGCGGAGCACCACCAGGTAGGTTCGTTTAACACAGGAAATCATGTTGACCAAGAGCGACTTCCTGCAGGGGCGCGCACAGTCTTAAAGGCTATCCACACCTCCCCTTAAGGGAGCCATAATATTCTGGAGCTGCATTCAGACAGGTCCAACATTAAGGGGGTTATTTCGATGTCAGGCGGAATTCCTTCCGCCCAACACCAACTCGGTCATGGGACCGACCGACACCCGGTCGGCAATCCCGATCTGCATATTATGATGCGACCAAACACTGTTCGGTCACATTCCACTTTTCTCAATGGGAGCCGTGTTACGGCCTAGAGGGGGCTCCACTTACATCGAGCTTATAGCGCCAAACATCGCTGACCCAACACTAAACAGTTCGGAGAAAGCCAGCAACGGGGCCCTCTCGTGGGCCCCAATTGAAACTACGGAACTGAATCCAATTAGGAGACCATCATCCACCCATCGGGACGACAGTCTCACCTAAGTGGGGGCCCCTGGACTTCTGACTTCACGAGCCAGGTCAGTCCCTTGGGGTACAGCGTGCCTCCCAAATGGCATCTTGGAAAGGAAAGGACTGCACCCCTAAAGACATGCTTCTCAAAACAACAGAGGCCAGTCGAGCGACACCACGGCGATGACCTCTGCGAAGGGGCCTGTCAATATGGGAGCGCCGGAGGAGCTAGTCACCCACCCCTTTCTGGAATCTTTGTTTGCAGCACTGCATGAAGATTCCCCAGTCCTTCAAGAAGGAACTCACACAAGAACTTAAAGAAACCTATCAAGACCTGGATGGACTTGCGGAAGGATCTCCACAGGAGATTGAACAATTACAACAAAAGGTTCTCCACCTCAGGGACCAGTAACTAGACCTCCTGGCACATACGGAGGTTCTAGAGAATAGATAACGCCACAACAACATTTGAATAAGAGGTGTGCCTTCCGGCGCAGGGAGATCAGATAGCTCCACTTTCGTAAAGGATCTGTAAGAAACTGGCTCTATATATACTACACCAAAATGAGGTATAGTGTGTGTATAGAGTCCAAGTGTCCCCAGAGGTAGGCAGAGGTTAAAGTTAGATAGAACCTTACTCTCTAATAGTGGTAGCTTGGTCGAGCTGTAAGGCAGAGGACAGTGTAATTCATTTGATGTACACACTCAATCAGCAAATGAATTCACACACTCAAGAACTGAACTCTAGGCCAATTGTTGTTGTATACAAATATTCTGTTGTTTATTTTTAGAACCAAGCAAGCCTGGTACAGGTAAGCATTAAATACTTTTCAGTAATAAGTTGCTGGATATAGAACAGTTTGAAAATGCAATAGAAATTATACTTTGATTTACAGGGGAGTAGTAGTATGCAACACTTAGCAAATACAGTACATTGGAATGAATAGGCTTTTTCAGTAAATTGCAGGCAAGTTACTTTTTACGTTACTTTTCTAACTCAGTGCTGGATATCTAGATTCAGCACTGGGACATTTCCAATAAACAGGCAAGTAATTACGTTTTAGTTATTCGCATGAATGTAAAGAATATTTTCAGATTTCAAAACTCCACACTTAGAAACTTTTGGAGCAGTACATTGAAGTGAATAGGCTTTCACAGTAAATTGCAGGTAAGTTACTTTTCACGTTACTTTTCTAACTCAGTGCTGGATACCTAGATTCAGCACTGGGACATTTCCTGCAAACAGGTGAGTAAACAAGTTTTGGTTATTTGTGCGATTTTTAAGGAATTTTTTTAGGTTTCAAAACTCCACAATTAAAAACTTTTTGGAGAAAAAGTGTCAATGTTATCCTATCGGAGGAAAACAGGTTAACGGTTCACAGGTAAGTAAACGACTGTGGGAGTTAAGGTTCTGGGGTTAGACTCGGGGGTCTCCCAGGCAGTGGCGGCTGGTGATATTTGAAAGTGGTAGGGCGTAAATGTTCGGGATGACAGTCATGTGGCGTGCAAGCGTAGTAAGCGAGCCTGACCGTGATGAGGAGGGCCGGGGGGTTCTCCCCCGAGAAAGTTTAGAAAAAATAGTGCACAAACAGTGCATTTTTAAGAAAATTTGAGAAAGCAAGAAGGTTGATATAGCAATTGTGAAAGTGTAGTTATGACATCAATAAAGAGATTTCATATGATAATGACGTAGGTAGCTGCTTATTCAGTATAACCACAGAACTTCATGACAGACATGCAGATGTGACATCAGTCATTACCTCACTGCTAATATCATATACCACATCAAAATCATTCATGGAACAGCAAACTGCTGCCTATTTATAAATGTTTTTTCTGACAGTGAAAATACTACAATGTTTCTATATGGTTCCTCCATGATGGCATTTGTAGGTTAACAGTGTATTGCAGGCAGCCTAACTAATAATATAGGTCTTATGATATATATTACTAGTGAGTGCAGCTGCAACAACACTTCTCTATTTAAATTTCGCACGGGCTTCTGGTTGGTGAAGGTAGCACTCAATCCATACATTCGAAATTAAAGCATTAATGACATCTTTGATGTCAGTGTTGATGTGATGTACAATCTGTCCACTGTAGTCACATTATTTCAGATGTGTTGTGGTCATGAACAGAGCATGGGGTGTGACTGGTGGCTGTGCAGCTTACCAAAGCTGGCAAACATCAGTTGTTTTAACAGTATATCGACGTCCATTCAAATTAGTATTTATAAAATTATGTATATGTATTTATAATATGGGTTAGTTAGATATCTCAGTAGATAAGTGCACCTTACTATTGACAGTATCTTTTGTTTACAGTATGGAAACAGTTCCGAGCATCTGCATTTTGAGAAAGAGCTCAAATCAGGTTTTATCTTTGTTTACCCAAAGAATGTTAGGTGTACCATGTAGGATTTGCAAGTGGGGAAAATTCTGCAGCTGCTTGCGAAGTTCAAAAGAGGCCCTGCTTAGTGAATAGTTCAGGCATGGCAGAACAAACAGTCTTATTCGGTGCATATCGAAAAAAAGTAATACCAACTAAATCATGGAGCCCTCACAACCACATGTTCCGATACTATTCAGCAGTCAAAGAAGCTGACGAGAAGCACACTTCATGACCATGCCAAGACCTGTGCAGTGCAATACAAACTAATGTACATTGGCTCCAATCAACTTGCATTCAAACAAAAGTACACTTCTAACAATGCACATTTGTTAACGATAATATAGATATGGCCAGCCAAACAGTTACGTAAATATTATGTTGTCATAGTGGATAACTCTGTGGTGTGAGAAATGTAATCTTACTTAGTCACGGTCATTCACATTCAGTACTGTTCGAATTTAATAGAAATGTTCTACGTGAAGAAAACATTTTTAAAGGAAGTTAATGTTACATTGGCTGCACATAAAACGAGTAGCTGCACATAAAACAAATAGCGAGTGTTGAAAATAATAAATGCTTTTTCTTTGGATTTACTTCCGTCTCTGAACATGCCCTCCGGAGGAGACGGTGAGTGGAAGGCGCTGGATTAAGGAGGTGGAGGTGGAACGTGAGCCCTCTTCACTGCCACTTGTATTGGGGGAGGGGAGGGGAGGTTTCCTGCGTGATTTTTGTCCACGCCTGGCCATGTACAGGGTTCAGTTGCGCAGTGACAAACACCACTGTCCCGGCCTCTGTAATCTTCTAGGTACTAGCCTCTCTTCAAATCTACACAGTAAATCTCGCTTTTACATAGGCTTTAGGATCAGGTACTGAAAGCGGATGTAGAAGTGAGATTTACTGTGTAGATTTGAAGAGAAGCACGGGCAACTTGCCGCAGCTAGTCTCTGGTAGCGAGATGACGTACAAAGGCCTGGACAGTTATGTGTGTCACTGCGCAATGCGGGCACGGCTGAGGTTTATAAGTGCACGTAGAATATGGCAAGCAAGAAGACTCAGCACATTTGTCATAATTAATGGCAGCCCCCGAGCCCCAATTCAGGTCTCAGTAACATTGAACACAAACCTGGTGTGCGCTCGTATGATATCACGGCTGCAGGCGCCTTTCTTTTTCCGACAACTGATACGTATAGTGTCCCGGAAATACGAGCTGCCAAGCACATGCATAGGCCACTCCCCCAAGCTTGCCTTAACCAATTAGCAAGCTTAATTTACGGAGGCGAATCTTCCAAAGGAGTGCTGCAATTGTTACCACCCACTGCACTGTACACCAGCCCTGCCCATTCCCATTATTGTGAATGAAGATTTACTGACTGCACCCTGGGCCATTTCCTAAGCGCCCCATTTTAAATCCATGCACTGACGCTTTATGCGGCCACTCCCACAAGGCTGTTACCCGCCTCCTCGCTTGTGCCTCGAGGGCGAGGAATAGTCCTCGCCCTTACCTTGCCCAGCGCCTCGCCAAGCTAGCACATGCGCAGGAAGACTTTGCACACAAAAAAATATTTTGAATCATTTCACTGTGGAGCACCAAACAGTGATCACTTCTTTCAAAGCTGCTCAATGCTGTTCATCATTCTCTCCCTCCCCCCCCCATTCTGGTAGGGCAACGCCCCCTCCGCTCCTTAATACCAGCTGCCACTGCTCCCAGGGTCAGTGATGCACTGTTGTTGAACCCTCAGCAGCACTGGGGCGGCTGGGTCCAGGGTGTTGAGGCCCAATGTTATCCAATGGGGGATAGGGGGCCTCCGGTTGGTGGCTGCTGGCAAGCAGGCCACTGGGTTGTGGGAGCAAAGCTGCTAGGGTTAAGGTCAGGGCAAATGGGGAAACAAAGTAGCACAAAAGGTTCACCCTCAGCTGCACTAGGGTGGCGGGGAGTGCTGTTTCGACATTGGGTACCCTGTTGTTTTCTATTGAGAACCTCCGATTTGGAAAAGCACTGCAGGCCGGGAGACGGAGAACTTCTGGGTGCGACCACCACTTGGAGAGGTAAGTTGGGAAGTTAAGGGTTGGCTAGGCACCGTCGGTTTGGGCACACAAGGCCGTGGGATGTCGGGTACAGGGGTGCCTTTTGGGGTCAGATCTTTTTACCAGCTCCTGGTTGGAGTTAGGGGGGCCTTCTGGATTTAGGCTGCAGGCGTCATCTGGAGGCTTGAGGCAGGTCAGGAGTCGCCGGATCTCGGGTCAGGATCGCCAGGGTGACCTCCTCGTGGTGTTTTTCCATTCGAGCTTGGGCCGGGTTCGGCGGGTGCAGAGTGGGGTGGATTTGCGGACTCTGGCTGTCACCAGAAGCTGCAGTTTAAGCACATCTGGTGTTCACGGGAGAAACAGTCTGGGAAGTGAAGGCAGCCAGGTCCTCCGGGGTTTGTGAGGTTGCTGGCTGCTGGAAATGCTGGGATTTCACAGGAGCAGGTTTGAGGGGAGACGGGCCTGTAGGGCTGGGGCCGAATCAGTGGGCGTCGTCCTCTTGTTAGCTCTGCACGGCTCTTCGTCCTTCTTTTCTTCTTGTAGGTAGGCTGGATCTGAGGAAGGAAGGTTCAGGGTGCCCCCAGAGTCGATTTAGTAATCCAGGAGCGTTACAGGTAGGTGAAGAGCAGTTACCAATGGGTCCCTTCTCTGGGGTGGGTACACCCCCTATTCTGCCACTCTCCAGTGGGAGGGGGGCAGGAGCCTGTCCCTGGTTGGCTGGGTCACCCCTTCCTCAAGATGGCGGGGACTCGAGGTTGTGCTTCACCTCACCTCCCCCACCTGAGGGGTAGAGTTGGCAGAGGTGGGCACACCTCTCCTCCTCACTTGTTTTTCCCGCCGGTTCTCCCGGCCAAAGTGGGGGGTAGAACCAGTGGGGACCAGTTGCTGAAAGCAGCAAATGATCTGGAGAGGCTCACAAAGGCGGCATGCCATTGAAGCTTCTCCTTCGTGAACCCTGCCCATCCTGGGGGAGGAGGCTTGGCACCTCGTCCTAGGGTGTGCATTGTTTCAGGCCCCCCGAGAGTAGGAGCTCTCGACCTAGGGGTCCAGAAACATGTCTGGTGGTGCAGCCTAGGCAGCCGCTCAGTCAGGTCACTAGAAGTTGGTCGAGTTTCAGGGGAATCTCTAAGATGCCCTCTGTTGTGCATTTTACATTAAACCCCATACTGGCATCAGTGTGGGTTTAATGTGCTGAGAAGCTTGATAACAAACTTCCCAGTCTTCAGTTTATTTATTTATTAATTTTTTTGAAACCTTTATTACAAATTTCAAAGATATACAGACACGGGCCTACAACCTCCAGGCCGGCCGCCAACAAACAACATAATCATAACCACACAAATATAGGCAAAAAGCTGCCGACAATAAATGACCAGGTTTCAGAGTAGTGTCGCTGGCGGCTTTGAGAGGTCGCGACATCACAGATAGCGGTTTCATTTTAAGATGATAAAGAAAAACAATCAACAAACAAACCCACAAGGCAGCGAAAATCTAAGTAGCAAAATGTGCTCCCCACAGCAGGGAGGGACCCATAGAAGTACAGTAAAAGAAGGGGGGGAGGAGGGCAGGTGGTAGAGACAAGATTATCACAGTAGAACAGGATCACAGGAATGCGCAGACTAAGGAGACAAGGCCTCATCCAAATCCCGCACGAGGGGCGGGGTGCAAATTCCTCCGCGATAGGAGTTCCAGGGACCCCACACCGTTTTCCATTTCCCAGGCTTGCCTCTCGCCACATACACCGTCTTCTCTCGAAACATGCACCAGTCCATATTTTCCTTCCAGGCCGAAACCGTGGGCGGCCTCTGGGAGCCCCACAAACGTGCAATATCACGCTTGGCCACCATATATCCCAATGTCACCCACCACATTTGCGCCACCGTGTAATCAGTTGGCTCCCATACATTCAACAGACACCTCCTCGCCTCTGGGAACAACGCAACATGCGTGACTGCTTGCAATACAGCATGCACACCACGCCAGAACCGAGTCACCTCCGGACATTCCCACAGAACATGGAGGAAAGTCCCTTTCATACCACACCCACGCTTACACATCCCATCCACCGCATAACCCATACGCATCAGGCCAGGTCCCGTGACGTACACTCTATGAAGTATCTTAAGCTGGACGAAACGAAGGCGGGCCGGTATGGCCACCTCTTTCGGGGAGGCCACCGCCGACACCCAATCCTCGTCATCCAGCTCCAGTCCATCAGCAACCCATGCATCACGAAGGGCGGTTAACAACCCCGATCGATCGTTAATTAGCTTCTTGTAGATCAGTGAGATAGTGTTATCCGGCACGTACCCGTCTAGCACTCTATCTTCCAATGAGGAACACACCGGGATAGACGCGACCTCCGGGAATACAGAACGTAACGCATGCCGAACCTGTACATATCGGAAGTACTCCCTATCGTGTAACTGGTACTCAGCTTTCAGCACATCAAACGTTTTAAATCCCTCTTTCGTCCAGAGATCACCTACTCTGCTGATGCCGATCATGTCCCACTTCTCAAAGCCCTTCGTCGACCACAAACAACCCAACCGCTCGGAGGCATATAATGGCGTCGCCCGGGTCAACCGATCCCTCCACCCCATCGCCGCGCTTGCCGCATGCCACACCCGTATCGCAACCCGTGTCGGGCCTGTCAAGCGCGCGCCAATCGACCTGGAATAGAGCGCACGATTGTAGTCGCCGCCCGGCAATAACAGTTTGTCCATCTCAAAGGCCGGGTTAAGGGCCGGCCCATAGAGCCCGTGGTTTATCGCCGCCAGCTGGGAGGCCCAATAATAACGTTTGATGTCAGGGAGAGCGACCCCCCCCGTCATACCACGGGAGCGTTAGCTTGGCGAGAGCAATCCGCGGCCTCCCATCCCAAAACAATCGGCGCTGGAGACCCTCAACCTCCCGAAAAAAACTAGCAGGCACGACATCCATCGTGTTTTGTAAGGCATATAAAAACCGCGGTAGCGACATCATTTTAAACAGCGCCGCCCGGCCAAGCGGTGAAAGCGGCAACCGCCGCCAACGCGTCACATCCGTCTTCAAACGCTGGAGAGGGGGGAGTAGATTCTGCGTATACCGGGCCACTGGATCCAGAGTGACAAAAATACCCAAATACTTAAAGCCCTGCTGGGCAACCTGAATAGGGCAACCCCGCGGAAGGATGGGGGCCTCCCCAGAGAGGACATATACGCAGGACTTAGCCCAGTTGATGACCAAACCAGAGTTACAGCCGAAGGAGCGTAGTACATCCACCAATACAATCAGCGATTCACGGGGGGAGGCAAGGTACAAAAGAATATCGTCCGCATAGAGAGAGACACGATCCTCATATTCCGGAGTCCATCGGAGTCCACGAATCGAAGGGTGCCATCGCAACCATTCCGCCAGGGGCTCTAAGGAGAGTGCAAAGAGGAGAGGGGATAGCGGACAACCCTGACGCGTGCCCCTGCCCAATTCAAAGGGAGCCGACACTCTACCGTTTACCACTACCTGAGCCAACGGTCTACAATACAGCAATTTCACCCAACCAATGAATCCCGGGCCAAACCCAAACTTTTCCCATAGTTGCGTCCAAGGACGCCAAAATGGCCGGCTCACGTATAAAGGGAACCCTCGCGAGCACCCCATGCAAACGCCGCAGATTAAGTGCAGTATTACGATGAGGGATGAAGCCGGACTGATCCTGATGTATCAGATCACAGACCACACTAGCCAATCGAGTAGCCAACACCTTGGCGAGGATTTTGGGTTCCGCATTCAGAAGCGATATGGGCCTGTAGGACGTGACCTGATCCCGCGGCTTCCCCTCTTTATGAATAACCACGATGGTGGCAAGACGTTGGTCCAGCGGGAGGGAACCCGCTGCACGGGCCGTGATAAACATGTCGCGAAGATGAGGCGCTAACGTGTCCGGACGCAGCTTATACAATTCGATGGGGAGGCCATTAGGACCCATGGCCTTGCCGGAGGCAACTGAACGTATGGCTAGGGCGATCTCCTCAGACGTCGGGGGCGCATCCATCAACAATTTATCATCGTCCGAAAGGGACGGCAACACAATGTCTCTGAGTATGACGCGGGAATCCTCCTCCGAGCGATCGGAGACCGGAGAGTACACCCCGCGGAAATGCTCCGCGAAACAGTCGACAATTTCTACGGGATCAGTAACACACACACCATCCACTCTCTGAACCTGCGGCACCACACGACTCGCTCTCTCCTTTTTGTCCAGCCACGCGATCAGCTTCCCATCCTTGTCACCCATATCATACAGACGCCCCTGTTGCTCCCTACTCATACTCTTGGCAGCTTCAGTGACCAGAGCCTTGTAATCCGCTTGTTTGAGGCCAAGAACATACAATTTGTCTTCCGTAACACCACCATCCAATTCACCCTCCAGCTCAGAGATCTCAGACTCAATACGAACCACCTCCTCCCGCTCACTCCTCTTGGAGTTAGAGATGAGGGATAGGGCCTCTCCTCGGAGTACCGTTTTGAAAGCCTCCCACAGGGAAACAGCAGATGACACCGAGCCCACATTGTCTTTAAAGTAGTGCTCAAGAGATTTAATCAGACCTGCACGAATAGTGGGATTACGCAGGTACCAGGAGTTGATCGGGACCACCCTCCCCTCCGCACCCAGGACAATATCAAAGTGTAACAAAAGGGGGGAGTGATCCGAAATTCCCCGGCTAAGATGTCGCACCTCCCCGATCCTCCCCGCCTGGGCCGATGGCATTAGAACATAATCAAGTCTCGAAAGGCTACCATGGGCCCCCGAGTGAAAAGTGTACTGTGTCTGTGCAGGATGTTTTAGCCGCCAACAATCCACTAAACCCAGGGTGTCCAAAAGGCCAGCTAACCAGGTTTGGGCCCGGGGGAGGTCCCGCGGAGGGTAACGATCCTCGGCTCCGGAAACCACTGCATTAAAATCCCCTCCCACCACTAGTACCCCCTCCGGCAGCCCAAGGAGAAGGCGCCCCAGGTCCGCAAAAGTAGTCGTCTGCAAACCCGGCGGGACATATACAGATACCAACACAATCACTTTGCCCTCCCATCTGCCCACCAGTGCCGTGTAGCGCCCCCTGTCATCATGGAGCACCTCATCAACCTCCAATGGAAGAGAGGTTCTAACCAGTATGCCTACACCCCTTGAGCCAGAAGTGAAGCCCGAGTGAGCCAAGAGGCGAAAGCCCCGCCTATTCATGGCACGGAAGGAATTACCAATGAGGTGTGTTTCCTGCAAGAACACGATATCGGGAGAGATCCGTTTTAAGAACTGCAGGACCACCCCACGCTTTATCCTGTCCCCCAGTCCGTTGACATTCCAAGAAAGAAGTCTCAGTCCCCTACCCCCCATCACAGCCAGCACCAATCAGCCCCCTCCCGGAGGGCACATGGATCATAGGACGACAATACTCCTGCCTTGTGGTACAAACAAACAAAACCCAACCCCAACCCAACATACAAAGTAAAACTCCCCCCTCCCTGCACCCCTGCGTGAGCCCAAACAGCCCCCCCCAACTTGCAGTGTGCCTGTCGCCCTTGCATAAACTAAACTACAAAAAAGACCCCCTGGAGGAGGAAAGAGAACCCCCTTTAGACTCACCACTACCTCCAAGCAGGGGGGAAAAAAGGAACATAGTCAAGTAAACCCTGAGCCCAATAAAAAGTTGGCACCCTCAAAGGTTAGTGCCAATGTCAACACACTAGGCCCGGTCCAGTGGGCACTCGCCACTCGCGGCCCTTGTCCCCTCTCGATCATGTGTCCTCGGCAAAGTGTCCAGCCAGTCCCCCACCGTCTCCGGACGGTCAAAGAAATGAGAGCGGCCCTCGAACTCCACCCGCAGCTTGGCCGGGAAAAGCATGGCGTACTTTATGTTCATCTGTTGTAGCCGCCGTTTGATGCCCATGAATCCCAGTCTCTGCTTCTCGACCGCCTGTGTAAAATCAGGATAGAAATTCACCTCGGCATTCTCTAGCTTAAGCGGCCCTTGCACTCTAGAAGCCTGCAGGATCGCATCTCTGTCCCGAAAGTTAAAGATACGTGCAATGAGAGGCCGCGGGGGAGCTTCGACCTTCGGCCTGCCACCAGGAACCCTGTGGGCCCTCTCCACCGCGAAGAAGTTGCTCAGTCCCCTAGGCTTCAGTCGGTTGGAGATCAAATCCTCCACATAAAGATCCGCAGCCGAATCTTCCAACCCCTCAGGCACTCCGATAATGCGAACATTATTCCTCCGGGCCCTACTCTCGGAGTCCTCCAGTCGCCTATCAGTGAGAGTACTGGCCTGCCAGAGCCGACGCATCTCCGCTTGGAGAGCAGCCACATCAATCGTCAGGCCCGACGCTGTAAGGGCCAAAGAGTCAACCCTCTCATTTGTTTTCGAGAGATCGGCCCTGACGAGGTTGACATCAATCAGGACCGCATCGAGTTTTTGCGACAAGGTGTCGAGCTGTTGGCCCACCGTGGCCTTCACCTCCGCTATGGCGCCCATGATATCCTGCAGGGTCAGGTCCAATGGTAAATCCGGGGCATCCGCGGGCCGCTCCGGAGACTTATGCGACCCGCCAGGAGACCCCCTCGGCAAGGTGTAGCGGTCCATGACGTTAGCCTGGGTAGAGGCCCCGCGTCGGGTCGACTTGCCCTTCAGCCTCTCTCCATCTTGCTTCGTCGCCATCCCACTGCGGTTTGTGTCCCACGAGTCCAGAAGCGGCAGGCGAACAGTCAATACCGAAGACCCCAGCAGTCGCCCCAGAAAGATAGACCGGGTCCTGGCAAAATAGGCAGTGTCCCCAGCAGGCCAACCACCACACCTCGCGGAAGCGCCGAGACCTCGCAAACGATGATGGCGAGTTGGCTCAAAAGCGAAAGTGAAAGTGTGGGGTGCGCGCCCCTCCAGGTCCGTCGTGCCGTTGTTGTTCACTTTGCCACTGGATCGCCCCTCAACTCGAGTCCGGGGTCAGAAGTGAAGCGGGCCGCAAACTTCAAGCGATGCCCATCGCGGTTCCCAGGGTCCAATTCGAAAATGGAAAACGGGCACCACCTCAGCTCAGTGTCACCAATAAAGTCCCCTCAACCAAATCAGGAGAAAGACAGGATAGATGTAGGAGGTCGCGGAGGTCCTCGGTAGCCTCGCACCTACGCGGCCATCTTGGTTGCGCGCTAGGCTCCTCATGGCCCAGTCTTCAGTTTAGCCATTATGGTGTTGTGAAGTTCGTAATGACAAACTCCCAGCACCATATACTCTTAATGGCAGCACTGCACTTACAGTGCCCAGAAATGGACTTGGGCACTGTAGGGGTACAGGGCTCATGCTCCTGTACCCTCACCACTGGCATAGGGCACCCAGCTAGAGGGGTGACTGATGTATGCCAGGGCAGTGGTTTTTGGGCATGGCACACAGGGATGTGTGCCATGTCGACTCTTCACTTTGTTGTGCACCAAGGCACTCAGTCTGCAAAGGCAGTGTGTGAGTGTCAGGGTACAGGGCCTCTGAGGGTGGCACAATAAGTGCTGCAGCCCTTAGAGGCTTTCTCTGGTCACAGTGCCTGGGTACCTGTGGTACCATTTACCAGGGACTGACATGTGGCCAGAGATGCCAATTGGATTTAGGCTTCAATGCAGTTTTAGGGAGGGAACATAGGCCCGGGGTACCTGATTAGCAGGAGCCCAGGACACACTCAGTCTAAGTACATCAGCAATTCAGAAAAAGGTGGGGGCATACCATGCAAGAAAGATCACAGGATCTTTTCGGATTTATTCTGAAGGCCCTCCCAGAGGAGGAGATTAAGCTGGACAGAACTCACAGGGTGGGCCCTAAATGTTCACCTAAAGCTCCACCACCTGATATCCTCACCCTTGTTCATGATTTTCCTCTGAAGGAACGTATCCTCCCATGCGCGCACGAGAGAGAAACATCCAATACAGTTCCAGGGCTACCACCCAACCCTGTATCAGGACCGGGGGTATGATATAAGTAGGGGCACCCTTTTTGCCTAATCTTTCGTTACAAAGGGATACTGCACCAAACTAGATCACACTGGATGAGGCTCGCCACATTGTAGACCTGGCAGACACGGCCCTGGAACCCCTGCAGGAGGACACACAGGACCACGACAAAGGGGGAATCAAGGTTGGAGAATCACAAGAGCTTTCCCTGCAGAGCACAGACCAGACGCTGACACTGTGGCTAAAGAGAAAAAAGCTGTTATTGACTCTCTGTCCCAGAACACCTCAAGACAGCCTTCTCCTTAATACCCGGGCAACGCACTACAGCCCAAAGCCATCAATGTTCCCAAAATGTGATGCCCCTCTTCTACACCTATCCCTATCTTGTTACAAAGGATTTTGCTTCGGGTTAGGGTGGGCTGGGTGGGGGCGGAGGAAGGCTTCCACGACCCCACTTTGAGAACATTCCATGGACCTATTGGAAATGGACTTTGATGGCGGTCACACAGGCAAGATGGCGTCTGAGCGATAACTCCGCCGCGATGCTCTGCTGGTCAGACCATGAGAATGAGCAATTTATCTTCGTTTAACCCCCGAACAAAAAAACCCACCATACGAAAAACGGCAAAAAAGACTTGACACTCGCAGGTCCAAAAGCAAGGTGGCCGAAAGAAGAGAGAAGGGGGAGAACTATGAGGAAACGGAGGATGTAAGTCACGCAGGAAAAGGAGGAACCGCAAGAAAAGCGCTAGCTAAAGCTCATAAAGATCCTGGACATTGTCAACTACTAATCACAAGCAGCTTTGGGCTAACAGGGGGGCCAGCACCCAAGATTCAGGGGTAATCCTTAGATACTGCAACAGAGATGGCAAAAAAGAACGACATTACTCTGATTAAACAAAGTGAGGTAGATATAGTGAAAGAAACGATGCATTTACACGCTCCCTCTTCTACAGCCCTGGAGGTTATGGTAGGCCCTGAGCTGCACTGTAACCCCCTATCCAGCCTGGAAACTGCGTCAGATGCTCACACAATCCCCGAACTGGGGGCCCCTGCTAATATACCAAATCATACGGATGGGAACTGCTCTGATGATAAAGAAGAAGCGAACAGCGGCAAACAAATTAAGGGCTCAAAAGTGGCCTCATATGCAACGCAAGGCATAAGTGACAAGCCCCCCTGTCCCTCACCCAAGACGCCTGACAACTTTGCTGAAAGGTTTTACTCGCTAACCCACGAATCTGAAATATCGGATATAAGCATCTCTGCTTCAAGTGAAGAAGATTGGTCTAAATGGAATAGCAGCTCAAATACAGAACTTCATAAAAACAGACATGGGCAGAGAAAAGTTCAAAGAAAGAAGAAGGGGGCCCAACAAAGAAGATGTGATACCCCTGACAGAGGAAGCGCGGCAGATCTGAGATGGGACTATTCTGCCTCACAACTTACAGTCCTGTCAGATACAACGGTTGCCTCAAGTGGCAATTGTACAATCACAGGCAACAGCGGCTGTAACAGAGAAGGGGAAGATGGGGTGAAGATTGAGCCTGCATTGGCAACAATATTACAGACCATCAAGAGCTTCCAGGGGGAAGCCAAATCAGACAGTCGCAGATCACGCTTAGCCGCCAAAAAACTACAAGGGGCCGTCAGGAAGGTAGGCAGAACCTGTGCAGAGATTGCTGATCAGATGGCTTCCGTTGAAGTACAAACGGAAAATCTGGAGAAAGACTTAGTCAAACTGAAAACCCAAGGAGATGAACATGAGGGCATAGTCAAGAACCTCATATGGAAGATGGAGGAGCAAGAAAACAGGCAGCGGCGCAATAATCTTGGCTTTTTAGGCATTCCAAAAGGTGCGGAAGGGAATGATCCTAGGAGCTACATGATCACGCTCCCCAAAGGGGCCTTCCCACAGCTACAAACTTGGGACTGGGACAAAGAAATACAGCGAGCACACAGATTCCCACTAACTCCATCCAAAAGTGCCTCTTCTATGCCTCAGCACCCCCGTGCTATGCTTCTATATTTTCGGAACTTTCTCCTACGCCAAGCTCTTTATGATATGGCCAGACCTACGAACAAAAGGGTTTTTAATGTTAATGTTAATGTTACCACAACTTGTATAGCGCAACAGCTGCCCCAGCAAAGGGGCGTCCCGGCGTTGACAGCAGAGCAACTGACACATTCGGATGAACCAGGGGCAGGAAACAGGTATGTTTTAATGGCCTTCCTGAATTCTAAGTAGTTCCTAAGGCCCCGGATGTGAGTAGGCAGCGAATTCCAGAGGTAGGCTGCCTTCCTGCGTAAGGAGCAGCCTCCAGCCCGCACTCTCCGTGTCCTGGGAAACACCGCCAGGTGTTGACCTAGTGAGCGGAGGTAACGTGCGGGTACATACAGCGAAAGCAGGTTGGCCAGGATCCTAGGGGTGGTGAATTTCAGGGCTTTGAAAGTGATGCAGAGCGCCTTGAATTCAATTCGCCTGACCATGGCGTCTGACACCGGGCAGGACCTGCGCAGGCCAAGCAGGGTTCTTGCTGCTGCATTCTGGGCCCTTTGTAGCCTCAGAATTTTAGCCTTATTTGAGCCGAGGTACAGAGAGCAAGCATAGTCCAATCTAGACATTATTGATGCCTGAATGATGGTCTGACGTGTGGGTGGATCAAAGAAACCCAATAGGGGTCTGAGCCCCCGCAATAGCCCAAAGCAGGTCCCTGCCACCTTTTTGGTTTGAACTCGGTAGCTGAGGGACTAGTCCAGCCACACCCCCAGATGTTTTACGACCTGCTTGGGAGGGGGGGCATTACCAAGTCTTTCAGGCCACCAGAGATCACTCCACTGGCCATGGTCCTTCCCTACCAGCAATACTTCCGACTTACTGGCATTCAGCTGGAGGCAGTTGGTGGTCATCCACTCGGCAATTGCCGCCAGATCGTCCTTAAATTTCAGGGCGTCCCGCTCGGTGTCATTTGAGAGTGCCACCACCTGCTGCGTATTGTCGGTGTAGGAGACCATGGTCAGTCCTCTGTTCTTAGCCACCTCAGCCAAGGGTTGGGCGTAGAGATTAAATAAGAGGGGGCTAAGGGAGGAAACCTGTGGGACCCCTTGTTTGATGGAGTGTATGCCGGAGGAATAGGGAGGGACTGTTACCACAAACGACCTATCATGGAGGAATCAGGTCAGCCACTCCAAGGCCGAACCAGTAATCCCCGCCTCCCCCAGGTGTTGTAGCAGAATGGCGTAGGACACTGTGTCAAACGCAGCACTGAGATCCAAAAGAATCAGTGCTGATGTACGCCCAGCGTCTAGTGCTGACCAGAGGTGTTCTGTCACCGCCAGGAGGGCAGACTCCGTGCTGTGGCCTGGTCGAAAGCCATTCTGGGAGGGGTCCAGCGTGTTGTTCGAGGTCAGAAAATCTGACAGGATGGAGTTGACATAAGCCTCTGTGATCTTAGCCGCCCAGGGAAGTAAGGAGTTTTCTGGTTTGGCCGGGTCCAGCGAAGGTTTCTTGAGCAGGGGTATCACTTTGGCCTGTTTCCAAGCCCTGGGCACGGTTGCCGTGGCAAGGGACATGTTTATCCCCTGCCCCAGGGAAGATATGATCGCAGGAAGCACTTTTCTAAATTGGTCTGGTTTAAGAGGGTCAGCATAGGAGCCTGATTTAATTTTCCTGCACAGAGCTTGCAGCTGATCCGCAGGGACAGGAGGGAAGGCATCCAAGGTATTAGCACTTTGACAACACCGTACTACTTCTGGGATGATAGATGCAGTCGGAAAGGACCTATAGATGTTGTCCACCTTCCTAACAAAGAAGGTGGCAAGGTCCTCACACTGCTCGTTGGACTTGATAGTAGGCCCTGCAGCGAACTGCTGAGATTTAAGGCTGGAGAGTATCGAGAATACGCTCTTCGCCGGATTGTCGCTCTCTCGGATTTGATTGGCATAAAATGTTGCTCGCGCCAATTGAATGGCCTTGTGGTACCTTTTAACCGCCTCCCGATAGATGTCCTTCGAGGCGGGGTTAAAGTCTCTCCTCCATATACGCTCCAGCCTTTTGCTGTCCTTGCGCATATCTGCTAGATCGCCTTTATACCATGGTCTAGTTTTAGATTGACCATTTCTCAGGGATAAGACTATCTAGTGGCTGACTAATCCAATCGGAGAAAACCCTGTATGTCTCATTAGGGTCCTCAGGCAGACTTGGGCACGTAGTGGATAGACGAGCGTGGAGTAGATCCCAGTTTAGTTTGTGCCAAGGACGTTTGAGGGAGGACGTCCGATCCTCACTCCGTAGTGGAGTAATACCTTGGAGTGGCATAGGGACCAAGTAGTGGTCAGACCATCTCATAGGGATGGGGGCATGTACTGTCAGAGAGGGTATGTTCGTGAAGACAGACCAGAAACCTGTTGCACTAGCTGGCATGCCGCAAAGGTCAGCTACGAAATTGGCCATGTCAGGGTCTTCGTGATTGTCCAGGTGTAGGTTCAAAACCCCAGTGACAGTAAAGTTGGCAGCATTCACTGCCAGCACGCTGACCGCCTCCGCGAGCGCTGTCTTAAAGTCTGTGGATGGCCCTGGGGGCCGGTATACTAAGAGCCCTGACATAGCATAATTAGGGCTTAATGTGACCTTAAAGTGGGCGTATTCGCATCCGGTTACAGCCTGCTTAACGAAGGTGCAGGGGAAGCAAGATTTAAAGATGACCGCGATACCCCCGCCTCTAGTCACCCTGTTGATAGTGAGAATGCTATAACCTACAGGGAGCGCCGGGCCTGGCTTAGGAGTCATGACATCAGAGAGCCACGTCTCGGTAAGAAAAAGGACGTCAGGGGAGGTGTCCTCTAAAAGATCATGAATATCAGCGTGATGTTTGGCTAGAGAGCGACAATTGAGATTTAAAATGCTAATAAACTTCTTAGACCGGGGGAGGTGGTTGCGTGGTGTCGGCGTCGGTACGGTGATGAAGCCACACTGCAAACAGCAGAAAGGGCCCTCAATAGCGTCCCCACAAGACTGTCTGCAGCTGCTCACCAAATTCCTAATAGCTAAAAGATCATTCCGGGCGTAGGTCAGCCTATTTCTAGTGAAAGGGAATTACTTTCTTCACTAGACCCGACTTTGCTCACGCTACAGTCGAATGAAGATGAAGGCTGAGGCAACTCTTCACCCCCTTCCAACAACTGGGAGCCGATGTGTACCTGCAGAAACCAGCACGGCTAAAAATCGTGTACAAGGGTCTATACGTAGCTTTGTCTCCGAGATTCAGGCCAAAGCATACTTACAGGAGATTACTGATCGAACTGGGAATAAGCAGTAACGTACAATTGTCAACTGTCCTAAATTTAATTAGCTGGGAAGTAATGCTACTATAATGCTACAATATTCTTCTCTGATTATTATTATCATTATTATTGGTATTATTCTTTTTTTTTTTGTTTCTTCTCTTGAACTAGCTTTGTCTGTTTCTCTCTTAATTTCCTTCTCCCTCATCCTCCTTTATCCAGGAAGATAGATATGTTGAATCTCTTTATCGCTATATGTATTTTTTTTTGTTTAAATTTGTTTATTGAGATTTTACATTTCCTGTTACCAGTTAATACTGCATCATTAACATATTATAACATACATTTGCAAGTGTTTGATTATTATTTATAATAAAGAATTCCACAATCTCATCGTACATCAGAACAACTTTGATAGGATGTCTTACAATTTACAAAAAGGAGGGTACGAAGTTCCTAAGTGATGTATTAACAACTCACAAGGTAAGGTTAAAAGAGTACTACAGGTTGTGAGGAGGGGGATTCCTCCTTACGGAACTAGGGCCCTCACACCGGGGACCTTGAAATCCCTAAACCTAGATTTGCTTTCAAGAGAACGAACAATCTGAAGGACATGTTAATACACACAAGACCCAAGAATAAATCCACCACTAGCCAAAGATGTTTATGGGATCTTCCACCGATCATAGGACATTTTCCTTGTGGGTCCTGTGTTGTATGCCCCCAGACAAAACCAACTAAGGAACTGAAACTCACAGATAGGTTCACATGGAGAATCAGAAAACACACCAATTGCAACACGACACGTTGCATATACCTGCTGACATGACCTTGTGGGAAAAACCAACTGTGGCCTTAATGATGAAATCCCTTGGGGCACCCTGAATTACTGATTGCCAACTCTACCCCGCTACCCTCTCTTAATCCTTGTGAGCACCATCTGAGATTAGAGCATTTATTTCATACCGCACCCTTGACAGTCCCTGGATCCATATGCCCCTTCATTAATGGGTGCACACTGTGTATCCAGAACGACTATTACATTTAGGTCCTGTAATCCTTACTCAGGTGATGAGACACGACATTATCATTGGTGACATCCTCACCTTTACCAGGAGGTCTTATCTAGTCCATGGATTCACAGACCACCATATAGAAGCCACCCCACTGACGCCCCATAATCGCGTGCATTTGAACAGACTTTCAGACCCCGACTACACAAGCTTTATACCATCGAGCCTGGGTATCTAGCATTGAGCCTACACTTGCACTACCCACCACTTTGTCTAATTAGCTCATTAATACCACACAAGCTAATTGCACTTTTTGAATGCAACTTTTAAATGCATTTTTTAACTTGGGCAATAACATACAAAAGATAAATATTGTTTAACCTCCGCATAGATTCCAACCCACATTATGATAGGATTTGGATTCTAACCACATCATATGTCTTTTCATGTGGGAATAGAGTGAGTGGCATACTGTCACAGATTACAGCACTACCTCACCAACCCACTCTAAGATGGCCGCCGTGTTTGCGTTGTCACATGAGCACGCTACACCATCACATGACAATCTATGACTCCAGCTGCACCCACTCGGCTTTCCCACGCGCGCCCCGGCATCTATCACGGAGGGTATTTAACGCTGCCTACGGCAGGGATGAGGCACCTTCCTGGATGCAGCGGAGAGGGGAAGGTTTGCAGACGGGCTCCTAATGAGAGCAGGTAAGTTAGCGCAACTGATTGAAGGCTCCACTTGTCGACTGCGACATATGGAGGTAAGGGGAATCGGGGCTGGTACCTGTATTGTACCCGTCTGTGGAGCGAGCACCCTTATCCTAAAACTTTCTTGAGAGGTTCCTTACATACGGCCTAGACCCCGGGGATGTATCCGGGGCCGCCACAACTATGGTCTCTCCTATATCCGCTTATGATGTGGTGGGCTTAGTACCCCCCTGGGCTCAAGGTTTGTTAATACGGCATTCTTTTAAATAGAGTTTGGAGAGGATGTAATGGCACCCACTTAGGTTACACCCAGGCTGACCACGATCCTCTTGTTCCTGGTTCTTTACTTGGCATAGACAAGACGCTAAAAATCATGACACTAACCCCTGACATGTTGATGTGTGTCTTTTCTCATTACTGTAGAGACACCACTTACTGTGTCTTTTAGACTTCGCTGCAACTGATGAGGCAGTACTCAATACCTAACTAGGTGAGTCCACACATCGCTCACCACCATGTTTTTTTTGCTTGTGCTGAGATAATTATAGGGGATTTTGTAATAAAGGTCATTGATTGTTTTATAATAAAATGCATGATCAGCATTGTGTTTTTAATCAAGCAACTTGAACTTATCACATCACCATCGTCTTATGTGAAGCTTACATAGACTGTTGTGTTCTCTCTTGTACTAAAGGTTGCCCCTTTTCCCCAAGGGTAATGTCCCAGGGGGACAACTAGTGGTAGCTAGTGTTGCACCTTGCCACCCACGTGTAGATAGTTTTTAATTCACACGGTCCTGAAGAATTGCCAATGATCACTCCTTGACGACATAAGGCGAGAAACATGTTGACCATCTGGGAGTTGAGTACATTTTTTGTCACATTATAATAAAAGAGTCACACCTCCCTATTGACTTTTAACCAGGTTGGGTCCCTCGACGAATACATTTATCACCGAGGACTCCCATACCTGTTTTACCACCACTATATACATCGACACTCATGTAGGCCCCTCACACCCACGGCACCCTTACGGCGAGGAACAAAAGATCTCCGATAAAGAACCCCTTTAAGGGTGCCCGTCGGGCCTTGCAGCGCACGCCCGACGAAGAGCAGGCCCATATGATGAAGTATGACACCTAGCTTGCTGGGTGTATGAGGGCCCTAGTTCCGAAAGGAGGAATCCCCCTCCTCACAACCTGTAGTACTCGTTTAACCTTACCTTGTGAGTGGTTAATACATCACTTAGGAACTTTGTACCCTCCTTTTTGTAAATTGAGCGTAGGGCAGGTACGTTGGACCTACTCAAGCCCTATCCGTCCCTCCATTTTGATAGATAGGATATCGTACGACAGCCCGGGAGATGTCTTCTAGCTTAACTCGTCATACATTAGTATGTTATGTGATGTCTGGTTGGGTGAGTATCCTGGGGGGTGAGTTGGTGTTTCGCCCTCACCTCTGCCTTTGTATGTCATCTCATATAGGGTTCGTGAGTGCATTCCCTGGCGCTGTGGTAAATAATTTAATTACCGGTACTTAATTTGATGCGGAAAATTAATAAGAATAGCTCAGTAAAATAAGAGGCAGAATCCGTGGTATTAGAGGTTCGGAACGGGCTTTATTCCAATAACAATTCGAATTGTGGCTCCATATTCCATCACCACGAAGGTTCAGGAAGTGAAGGACCATACTTTATTGACAGGTAATCATTTTTATAGAAGAGGCATTATAGTGAAACAGATGCAGGAGGCGTAACAGTTGATAACAGAGATAAAGACATACATGCGTAACTAAAATGGGTGTAACTAGGCGTAACTAAAGAACGTCATTAGGTATGATGTCACAAATGGGTGGTTCCATGAAAGAATTTCGCAATGTCAGCAAAAATACTTGGCAGAGATGCGCGCGCAGCAGCATGACGTGTGATTTGACGTGCAACTAGGGGGTGAAGGGGACTTGACATTTAGCTCTACATGTGGAGACAAAAGTCTGGGGGGTCAAGTCAACCTAATCCCAAATCATATCTAACATCCTATGTTTAAAGAACTATGTTATCCAAAAGGAAAGGTCTCTCGAACAAAATCTATTCTATACTGACTGTGAGTGCGTGTACAAGCGTCTAAGTGTCTACATGAGATGCAAGGGCAGAAATCTTCCATAGTAACAGGGCTATGAATTACTTGCATAAAGACAGAGAAGCCGGGCCTTTTGCTCGGTAGCTGGAAGAATGTTTACTTAAACTACTAGACAGGAATGCATTGGATGGGGAGCGGAGCAGATAATCTCGAAGGTGAAATACAGTTTTTGGCAAGCAGACAGGCCGAGTCAGGCACCGTTAGCCGCGCAGGGAGTAGGACAAAGTTCATGGATACAGATGCGATCTCAGACTGGAGCTTTCAGAGGCAGAAGGCAGGAAAAGGCTTAATGGCAGAATCAGGGCCTACTCGCCTGGACTGTAAAATGGGATAAATGAACCATATAAAGCCGGTGGCCTTTCATACTTAGGAATAGAATATCCGGCCCATTCATGGCGGATCTGAAAGAGGACATGTTGACGGTGGACGCACATGTGTTTGCGTCTTCATAACTGGAACTGGAGGGAACATACATGTACTTGTGATTTATACATGAAACCGTTGGGGTCCAAGATAGGGGACATAACTGATCATAAAAATCCATATTTCCACAGTCCCTCCTTGTCCCCTACTTGCCCTTAAGAGATATCAATCTTCATCAATCCGTCGATCTGTTCATATAGCATCATTTGTTCTTCTTTCTTCTTCCGGGATGAATGAAATCTTGGTGGTGGAATACACGATGTGGCACACAGACCACAAATCGCTGGTCCACATTGTAGGCATAAGCAGCAACTGAATAGTATGAGAAAGCCAATACCTAGGAAGGATAGGACCCTCCATCCCCAGGCTGACAATACACTCCAAAACCAACCGGACCAAGTCCAGGTGCCTGGATTCTGGTGTATCTGGCTTACAATCTTATGAAGGCGAGTTATGGCTTTATATACAGATGGCGAATTTTCTGGGATGAATACGCAGCAACTTGATCCGATGACCCTACAAGCTCCGCCCCTATCGGCCAGGATGACGTCAAGGACAAGACGATTTTGAAGCACAACAATCCTCATCGCAGACTGTTCCTCTGTCAAGTTGCCTAAGGCGGAAATAGTTTCATTTACTACGGCTTCAAGAGTCCTAGTTAATCTACGTATCAGCTTACTATTGGTAACTGTACCTATATAGGGGAAGAAACCTTTATTGAAATCTGTGTATTTTTCCCATGCTGTTTCAGTGTAATCGACTATTGGGAGATCTCTCCGTTCTCTATTGTGTACTAAATGAGTATTTCTGTGATAATCAGGAGGGGCTAGGAAAACAGGTGGCAAAAGGAATCCGATGTAACAGGTACCATCCCAATCTAGAGGCAAACGTATATATGCAGTCTGACCACATACGAAGTAGGAATGGCGAGAAGCTCTAAATGTAGACTTGCCTTGATCACTGAATTCTATTACAGTGGTGCATCTACTATGGCCCATATGTATGGAACCATTCTTTCTTACACACAATTCACCTTTAACTGGAAATACTGACATAGCGGGCAAAATTGGTGCAGCTTCGGATTCAACATTCAGGATCATGAGATTAAGCGTGAAATTTCCTAATCCATATACTTCATTTTCTAGATCAGTTCCTGTTCTTTTGGGAAGTCCCTCCTTGTTAGGGTAGCAGACTTTAAGCAAAACTAAGTTCAGGTTTCCCCATACCCAGTTGTCTTGATAAACTGCGGAATTCGAATCTAGGGAATTAATTAAACTAAACCATGCTCCACAGGAGCCATTGTGTGTGAACGGATATGGAAAGAGAGGTAGAATTCCCTTATAGTTCTGATAGGGAGGGAGTCGGCCACATATCCAACAATTTGTAGCATTGCTAGTCTGATGGGAATGATGTAACATACTAATAAAAGTGTTATTGCGCAGCGCAAATCTATAGGACAACTCATGCGGGGGTAATTCACTAAAAGAATGTTCAGCAGTAACATTGTAAACATGTTTAGAAATAGGATAATATATGTGCAACAATACACTTGCAGCGATTATTAAAAGACTTAAGAAAAACAAAATTAATAACGTCACTGTGCAATGACTACGCAGTGATTTACAGTACGCATGTTTTTTCAACTGCATCTTTCGGTTTCTTTCTCTATTCAGGTCTAGGGGATACATGTCAGAGACAAATTCGACCGATTCACCTTGGAGAGGACTTAAACAATCAAATTGTCTGACTTATTAGACCGTAATTTTAGTTTGTATAGTTCCTTATCACTCTGTTCAACCAAAGGAAGTTTTGAGTCAATCGGTGAAGACACGCGAGGTGTATCGTTTACATCAGACGATAGTCCATGAAATTTCTTGATATGACTTGAATGTATCCATCCCTTGCGACCTTCGATCTTCACGGCTGTCCTCGTGGTGAGCAGTACAAATTGGGGCGATTTCCACCTAGGATCCAGCTGAGACTTCCGGTCAAAATTTCGCACTAACACCAGGTCCCCGGGAACTACGTCATGGGGTTTCACCTCGGTGTTGTCGGGAAAAGCTGCAGCTACCTGTGAACGACAAGATTGTAGTGCAGACATCAAGGAAGCCAGGTAATCTGTCAGCATATTACAGTCAACATCAGTTATTTTGCGTGGTATAGGCGTCCCCCACATATTTGGTGGTCTGCCAAAGATCACCTCATAAGGGGATAGCCCTGTTCGGGAGTGTGCTACCATTCTCATGTAAAAGAGTGCAACTGGTAAGGCTACTACCCAATCAACTCCTTTTTCTCTACATATTTTGGACAATCTAATTTTCAGAGTTTGATTATGGCGTTCCACGAGACCTGCCGCCTCGGGATGTCGGACACAGTGAAATCTCCATTGATAGCCTAACAAAAGTGAAACGTGTTTCATTAGTTCGGATGAGAACGGCTGGCCGTTATCTGAGTAGACAACACGTGGTAAACCGTACCGTGGGAAGAATTCTCGAACCAACTGTTTGGCAGTAGTCGGGTCAGTGTAATCTGAAACCGGGTATGCTTCTGTCCAACGGGAAAGAGCACAGACAACTACAAGAACATATTTGAATCCTCGACATCGTTCCATCTGGATATAATCCATCTGGAGGACTTCAAAAGGGTGATCAGGAGGCTGAAATCCACCCTGTTCTACGGGAATGCTTTTACCTGGGTTGAACTGACAACAGATCATACAGGTACGAACTTTTTGTTTAGCTGCTGCTCGTAAATGTTTGTTGAACCAAATGTGTTGAATGCTGTCTAGCATAGCTTTTTCTCCTAGGTGCGCTGGACTATGTATTGTATTAATGATAACTTGAACCATAGAGTCAGGAAGGAACCATACAGATTTTTCCTTCGTCATCCATCCTTGATCCGTTTGGATCCCTCCTAATTCAGTCCATTTCTTTATTTCATCTGGTGTAGCATGTGTCTGTATGTCAATTACGTCAAGAGCGGGATCCTTAACCGTCATGCAATGTGTTGGTGTCGGAACTATTGTCTTTGTCATGTCAGATGTGTGAGTTTGAGCAGTCTGTTTAGCTGTTCTGTCAGCTAGATCATTGCCTTGGGAAATGATATCAGTAACTTTCGTATGAGCTTTACATTTCATAATTGATATTGCAGTGGGTAGATGTATTGCATCTAATAAGGCATGAATGAGGGGTCCGTGCTGAATGTGGGCACCGTGAGAAGTTAAATAACCTCTCTCTCGCCACAGCACGCCGAAGTCATGGACGACTCCGAATGCATAACGTGAATCAGTGTATATGTTGACTTTCTTATTTTTGGCTTGAATACAGGCTTGTGTCAGAGCGATGAGCTCTGCTGCTTGAGCTGACAAGGTATTTATGCAATTTGTTTCAATGACTTCAGTGTCTGTTGTGACTGCATACGCGGCCACTAGCTCTCCTGTACTTGTTCTCATACATGAACCATCTACATACAACGTCAGGTCTGGATCTGACAATGGGACATCTGTCAAGTCTTGTCTGGGTTTCGTCGTGATAGTAATAACTTCAATACAATCATGTGCTAGTGGGTCTGCTCCGTTTACTGGCAAAAGTGTGGCAGGATTCAATGTATTACAACGTCTGATTTCTATGTGTGGCTGAAACAATGTCAACTCGTAACCGGTGAGTCTTGCTATAGTCAAGTGTTGTGTTTGTGTGCGGTTCAAGAGAACCTCTACTGCGTGTGGTACTTGTACTGTCAATGGATGTCCTAACACTATGGCATCGCTTTGTCTGATTGCTAAAGCTGTCGCTGCCACTGATTTCAGGCACGCAGGCAGAGCCTGAGCTACGGGATCTAATGTACTAGAAAAATAAGCACATGGTTTGTGTGATCCTGCTTGTTCCTGTGTGAGTACTGACAAGGCAGTACCTTCGCGTTCTGTAACAAAGAGCGTAAAATGTTTATTGTAACATGGTGTTGCTAAAACAGGTGCTTGACATAAAGCTTTCTTTAGGCTTTCAAAAGCTTGTGTATGTTCCTGAGTCCAAGGGAGGACAGTCGATGTGGCTGCCTCCTGTGTTGTCAACTGAATGAGTGGTTTTGCTAGAAATGCATATTGAGGGATCCACTGCCTACAATATGAAGTGAGGCCTATAAAAGCCCGCACCTCCTTTTGTGTCTTGGGTGGTGGCATGTTAGCAATTAACTGAATGCGATCGGGTGTAAGCTGCCTTCCCTCCTTGGACAGCGAGTGCCCAAGGTAAACAACTCGCTGGACACAGAATTGCAGCTTAGAAGGGGACACCTTGTGCCCCTTTTCGGCCAAAAAATGTAAAACCGTCAGTGAGGCTTTTTCACATTCAGGTTCGCTTCTAGCGGTGATCAGCAGATCATCGACATATTGAAGCAGAGCAGTGTTGACTGGCATGTGGATACTGTCAAGTTCTCGTTTCAGTGCTTGGCTATAGATGCTGGGGCTTTCTGTGAATCCTTGAGGTGCGCGTGTGAATTTAAAGCTTCATCCATTTAAACTAAATCCGAACAAGTATTGGCTTTCCGGATCTATTGGGACGCTGAAAAAGGCATTCTTGAGATCAATTACAGTAAAGAAAATTGCTTCGGAATCAATGGCTGTCAGTAATGAAGAAATGTCTGGGACTACGGGGTATTGTGGTACAATGCATTTATTTAATTCGCGCAAATCAATAACCAATCGATATACTGGTGGGGCTTTTGGATCAGTTCGTTTAAGAATCGGAATTATCGGGGAATTGCATACATTGGAGTCGGTTTCCACAACCACTCCTTGGGTAATAAGCTCGTCAATGATTTGCAGTAAAGCCACTACAGCATCTGGGGGTAACTTGTATTGTCGCATTCGTGGTAGTACCACTCCTGTCTTTAGTGTGACTCGATATGGTGTAATGTTCATGCAACCAACATCTGTAGGGCCTTGTGCCCATAAATGTGTGGGTAAAGTCTGCAGTCGGTGATCCATGTCTCGGGACACATAGTGCCCTTTGAAATCACGTAAAAACAATCTTACTCCTTCCGGAGAACAACATATTATAGCTCCTAGAGCTTTCAATGTTTTTATACCTAACAGGTTTTCTGGACATGATTTAGTAAGCAATAAATCTGTAGTTCGTGTCAAGGGACCAATCGTAAGTGGAAGAGGCTGTGATACTTCGTTAATGATAGGTTTTCCTGAAAAACCAAGGGAAATATTCTGTGAGCCTGAGAGGGGTGCCCCTGGAACTTCACTACGTTTTATGGTTGTTCGGCTTGCCCCTGTATCAAGTAAAAATTTTCTATCTTGGCCTAATAGTTCACTGTGTACATAAGGTCCTTCTTGATCTACAGGGACCTCGATAAGGGGTAAGCCAACTTCCCTCTCTAGGCTGTTTCATGAGTATCGTTGATAATCAGGATAGTCATACTGTGCGGTCTGGTACATCTGTTGTGTTGTTGTTTGTGTGGCAGCAATAGGCTGCGGTGGTGGAGCTGGCATAGACTGTTGCGGAGCTGGCATGGACTGTGCATGCTGCGGGGCTCCTTGTTGGTTCTGATCCTGTCTAAGTGGCCGTGGTCTTTCTTTTGTATTACCTATGGCGATATTATGTTTTAAAACGGGACAATCGTGTACATAATGACCTGGCTGTTTACAATAGTTGCATGTCCCTTTTACAGAACCTGCTGAAACACTGGACTGTGTCATACCCTTTTTATGACCGTCAGCTGGAACTGTCTGGGAAACTAGCATTTTCATTTTCGTGTCTTTCATGCGTCTTTGTTCATGTTCTTGTTCCTCTCTAATTCTATTGTGATGGTACTGTAGCATTTGTAACATTTGTGACGGAGTGTTACCTTGCCAGGTACTCTCGAATTTCAATACTCTATTCTTAACTTGGGGCAAGGAATTTTCAACTAATTTTGTCACAAACAGATGTGGATACGATTCGCTACTTGCTTTTATTCCACTATTTATACCAAAACATTTTTCGAATCGGGCATAGAAATCACTAGTGTCTTCATCTTGCTTTTGTTTACAGGCTGAGATTGCACCCCAGTCTTCCTTTTTCGTAGTCAATAAACGTGGCAGTACCTGTACTAATAAACCTGGTAGTATTTTGGTCTTTTCCCCAAGCCCTAAACCTGGACCTCGAGCTGTTTCTTCGTTTTCTAATGCTGTCCAATCTATCTTTTGGTCTCCCACCTCCCAATCCTTTTCCTTGAGTTTTTCGTAAATACCCGCAGGCATTAATACCTTTAATATTTTCATAATGTCGGGATAGGTATACTCTCCCATGAGCAACATGTCTTTAATTTCACGGTGGAAACCCGCTGGGTCTTTGTCATGACTGGGTACCACTTTCTTCATTTCTAATAGTTCTATTTTAGATATGGGTGTGTATACAAACACACGTTTAAACTGATTGTCATCACCTTTTATCGGGTGCACTTCGCGTAAGGGATTCTGTCTATCCATATAATACGTCGTTCTTTCCTTGATGGGCAGTGAGACATGTTCGGGGCATACAAAAAGAATGTACTGCTTTCTGGATTCTAGTATTTCTCTAATTAACTCAGTACCTGAACCTCTCCATTTATTCGTGAGTAATTCAGTCAATATATCAGGTAAGGGACCAGGATCGGAGTGTTGGCTCTTATATAATATAAGGAGTTGTTGAATCATGTAGATACCAGCTAAACGCTGTTCATCTGGGGTGAGGTTCAAAAACGTGTGCGCTAGTGTATCATCACTATATTTTCCGGGACTGTCAACCCAGTGAACGGCTGACCTGGCTAATTCTTGTTCGTCCATAGAATCGAGTATATGATAACCCCTTCGTTCTCGGAGTAATTTGTCAGCGGCTTGGAACGAATGTTCGGGGGACCTTATATTTATTATAGGGGTTTGGAAATTTCTGCTATTATCTGGACGTATCGGACGTATCGGATCAGTAAAGCATCTAGTATTATTACAAGATCTTCCTCTACCTACATAGGCCATAGTTTCTAACTGTCCTGTGGGCAGTTCTAATTCTTCCGCCTCCTCGTTTTGTTCGGGCTGGTCTACCGCTAATCTTTCTTCGTGTATTCGTTCTACTTCTTTGCGGATCTTTCGGCACATAGCTACTATACTTAATCGTTTATCATGTCTCCCCTCTGATATATTCCGACTCCATGTGGTAAGAATTCGCATTTCTTCCGGATTTACCCCTGGTCGGTCTTGATTTCTGATCACACAATTTATGAGGAAACGTAACAGTTCCCCCTGTATCTCCACTTTCTGGTACTCCATAGCTCTATTAATACTCTCAGAATCTCGCCCTGACTGGACAAAGTGATATCTATTTTCTAAATGTGTAGTCATTCCTGGTAGCCTCCCTAAATATATTGCAGCTCGTCGGATACGTAATGATGCCAGCAGCATTTCGTCCTCTTTGCCGGGCACAGGGTCATATCTACAATCTACTAGAAGTTCCTTAAGTATGTCGGGAGTTACTAGTTTGGGCGTACGTTGGTGGGCTAATTCTTGAAAGGAAAGTTTATTTACTCTGGGTGGCGTGGAAAAAATGTTTGTTGTACCTCCTGTAGCACCGCCTGGGGTGCTGGATGTGAAAGGATTCGTTGAACGTGATATAGCAACCATAGGTGTGGATACAGCTGTAGAAACAGATGTGCTTGCCGGAACTTGTGTCGGAGTTTGTTGTTGCGGAGGTACAGACGGAGGAGGGTCTTGGCGTTGAACCCCCTCGGCAGGTGGTCTATGTGGTGCAGTATTAGCATACTCGGGAGCTGCGTCGTCTAAATAAGAGGAAAGGAAAACATCTTCTGCGGTTCTGGGATGCCCTTTGGGATGTGCTTTTATCGGAAACAATGGAGGTGGCAAGTCTTTTGGTATCTCCGGAGTAGCCTTAGGTAACCCTTCGGCCAGAAGAGGATACATACCATTCATAAGGGCATTTCTTTGTCTGTCTACTTGTTCTGATTTTACTCGGGTACCTTCTTCAATTAATAGATTTTCTCGGACTTTATTTGAATTTTCCTTACTTTTCTCTTCCTGTCTGAGTGCTTTTTCTGTACGTCTATATGATTCTTTACGCCATAACTCAATGGCATCTTTCTGTGATTGTCTAGCCTTCTTTTTCCATAATTCTTCCTCTACTTTCATGATGCAATCTGCATCCCAGGTCCCAGCTGCGGGCCACCTCTGACTTTCTGGTAATTCCTTGGTGTAGTCTACCCATAAATCAAGAAATAATATGGCGTCTAGGCCATGTTTATGATACATGAAGTACCCTGGAGTGTCCCTAGGAGGAATGGGAACAGCTTCTTCGAGTACCCCTTTTCTAGTTTTGATCTGTCTTAATTTCGAAAAGAGCGGCATATTGAGAACTGATCTGATACCTAATTTTGAACACGTTTAATACAACAAAACACAATAATGAACAGTCATTCACACCACAATATGCAGAACGTATTTAAAACATTTAACATTTAACATTTAATGAACAACAATGATGGCCATTTAGGGAACTAGTCACTAAGCATAATACTCGGTACTAACTAGGTAATTCTGAATTATATACTAGACATACTTGATATACTGCTGAACAGTACAGATACACTGCTGAAACAGTGCAGACCGGATTTGTGTACCCAAACCCGTCTTGACCGGCACAACCTATGTGCACGTCAGAACGCCTCCCCGGCAATGGTACTCACCGGGTAGCTCGGAACGGAAGGCCTCGGAACTGAACTGAACTGGACTTGGACCGGACTGGACTCGACTCGAAACTTCGGAACTTCGGAACCTGGTGGGCCTCTGTATACCTCGGATCTTGCTCTCTCAGCTAGGCTCTGGTCGGGATACTTCGCACTTCTCACCGCCTCGTCTGGGTGTTGATCGCAGCCTCAGTTACCCCCGCTCGGCAGGAGGGAGATACAGGAAATCCTGTGGGTACGCGTTGTTGTCCGTCCAGCTGTGGCAGGAGACCGGGCCTGCAACGCACCTCCGGCGCGTGAGATGAGAAAGTGTCCCTGTTCGGGCGCCATATATGTGGTAAATAATTTAATTACCGGTACTTAATTTGATGCGGAAAATTAATAAGAATAGCTCAGTAAAATAAGAGGCAGAATCCGTGGTATTAGAGGTTCGGAACGGGCTTTATTCCAATAACAATTCGAATTGTGGCTCCATATTCCATCACCACGAAGGTTCAGGAAGTGAAGGACCATACTTTATTGACAGGTAATCATTTTTATAGAAGAGGCATTATAGTGAAACAGATGCAGGAGGCGTAACAGTTGATAACAGAGATAAAGACATACATGCGTAACTAAAATGGGTGTAACTAGGCGTAACTAAAGAACGTCATTAGGTATGATGTCACAAATGGGTGGTTCCATGAAAGAATTTCGCAATGTCAGCAAAAATACTTGGCAGAGATGCGCGCGCAGCAGCATGACGTGTGATTTGACGTGCAACTAGGGGGTGAAGGGGACTTGACATTTAGCTCTACATGTGGAGACAAAAGTCTGGGGGGTCAAGTCAACCTAATCCCAAATCATATCTAACATCCTATGTTTAAAGAACTATGTTATCCAAAAGGAAAGGTCTCTCGAACAAAATCTATTCTATACTGACTGTGAGTGCGTGTACAAGCGTCTAAGTGTCTACATGAGATGCAAGGGCAGAAATCTTCCATAGTAACAGGGCTATGAATTACTTGCATAAAGACAGAGAAGCCGGGCCTTTTGCTCGGTAGCTGGAAGAATGTTTACTTAAACTACTAGACAGGAATGCATTGGATGGGGAGCGGAGCAGATAATCTCGAAGGTGAAATACAGTTTTTGGCAAGCAGACAGGCCGAGTCAGGCACCGTTAGCCGCGCAGGGAGTAGGACAAAGTTCATGGATACAGATGCGATCTCAGACTGGAGCTTTCAGAGGCAGAAGGCAGGAAAAGGCTTAATGGCAGAATCAGGGCCTACTCGCCTGGACTGTAAAATGGGATAAATGAACCATATAAAGCCGGTGGCCTTTCATACTTAGGAATAGAATATCCGGCCCATTCATGGCGGATCTGAAAGAGGACATGTTGACGGTGGACGCACATGTGTTTGCGTCTTCATAACTGGAACTGGAGGGAACATACATGTACTTGTGATTTATACATGAAACCGTTGGGGTCCAAGATAGGGGACATAACTGATCATAAAAATCCATATTTCCACAGCGCAATAATTCGGTTTCGGAAATACCAAGGGGAAAACAAAACTGTGAACTGTGGGAGGGAAACCGGGTGGGGGGGGAGGTGGGGAGCGGTCGGATTATACGTCTGTGTCAATCAGTGATGTGACTGGCTGTGGTTCAGTTTTACTGTACCGTTGCGTGTGTAAGGGGGGAGAGGTCGTTTGCAGGATTGGATGGGGATGTGTCTTACATGTCCTGGACATGTCATTGGCTGTGTGTGTCTTGTTGTTATGCAGGGGAGGCCGTTATCTATTCCGTGGTGGATAGAAGCGGAGTTTGGGGTTGAGATTGTGAGGCCTCAGGTGTTGCCACCATTGTCGTTTCCTGTGTGAATTGAAATAGTAGCTTTGCCCATTCCACAGAGATTGGATGTTTGCGTGTCCCTTTTACTTCCTCGCCCTTTAGTACCTCTTCCTTTATTGCGTCCCATTTTTTCATAGCGCCTACCCAGGCCGCTTCCAGGGGTCCCACTGGGGCTCGCCAATGCATGGATATACCCCTCTTTGCTAGGAGAAGGGCCAGGGATGCAAAGCGCCACTGTAATTTTTCGGTTTTTCTTTTGTGGTAGATTCCCAGAGCACATGCCTCCCATGTGGATATGTTCGGAAGATTTACCATCGCTCGGAGTGTCTGCTGTACCTTGTCCCAATACTGTCGGATGGTGGGGCAGTCCCAGAACATATGCTTAAAGTTCGCCTTCTGGGCCTGACAGCGGGGGCACGCACAATGTGTTAGGGTAAAAACGGTGTAGTCGATGTTGTGTTAGATATGCCCGGTGTAAGATATTGAACTGAATATTTTTGAAGCGCGCATTCCTAGAGACCTTTTTTGGGTAGTCTAGCACCTTTTCCCATTCTTTATCATGGAATAGCCGTCCCACCTCGTCCTCCCATGTCTATCGCAGCGCGTCTAAGGAAGTTCTGGTCAGCTCTCGGATCGCTTTGTCGTGCCAGGTGACTAAGTGTCTGCCCGCTCTCATATGGAGGATCGTGTGTAACACCGGATGTGTCGGGGAGGTTCCCCTCTCGATGATCCCAGTAGTGTCGGCCATTATCTAAGAGTTGTCTATGTATTAGGAATTGTCCTGGCGGGAGGTCATAGTGCTCAACCATTTGGGCATATGTCCTTAACTGTCGGTCTTCAAACAGGGACTCTACCTCGGTCACGTCGTTGTCGGTCCATACCTGAAGGGATCCTGTAGTATAGTATTTGTCTTTTCGGGGAAATCCCACGAGTGGGAGTAATGGGGAGTACAGGGGATTTCCTTTCGACATGTGGTGTATTCGTTGCATACATGTGCGGGCTACAGATACCTGTAGGGGGTGTGTGCGTAGTGGTTTGGAACCCGGCATTAACAGTCTCCGGATGGCCGGAAGGGGTACACGACCTTCGTCGGTGATTGTCGTTCTACTGTCCAGTGGGATAGCCATTGGAGTTGTGCCGCTAGGAAGTACGAGTACGAGTTTGCCGGGTCGTGGGTAAGTGTAGTGTGTTTAAGGCTATCCTATGCTGTCCATCCCCCATATCAACGCTGTGAGTAGTGTGTCTAATTCCTGAAAGAAGGAGCGTGGTGGTATTACAGGGAGGTTCGTGAAATGATAAAGTAATCTAGGTACCATAATCATTTTAGCTATGGCTACGCGTCCTATGGGAGCCAGGGGTAGTGTTTTCCATAAGTTTACCACCGCTCACAGTCCCGCCAATGTCTTACGATGATTTCCTTCGTATAGGTCTTCGGGAGAGTGATACAGCCGCACTCCCAGATATCGAGGGGCTACGGCACTCCAGGTGATTGTCTGGGTTCCTACTGTTATGTCCAGAGGTGCCAGATGAGGGCTAAGTGAGAAAATCGTGGATTTGTCCCAATTGACTTTGAGACCGGAGGTCTCTTCGAAGTCCTGTAGCGTTGACCATATTGGGGTGAGGTCACTGGTAACGTCTCGGACGTAGATCATGAGATCATCTGCGTACAGCGATACACAGTGTACTGTGTCAGCTATTGGAATACCCCATACTTCCTCCTCCTGTCTTAACCGTATTGCCAAGGGCTTCACTGCCCGAGCGAACAGGAGGGGGGACAGGGTTTATCGCTATATGTATAATGTATACATCTTTTTTTTTTTAACAACACTTTTTATTAATCAAGAAGGCAAGGACTGCAGGCCCCTGTAGAACCAGGGGATCGGCCACTTAGTAAATAGCAACAGCTCTTGATATTTTTACATAACAAAGAACATTGAAGAGCTATTCATACATCATTTGTCAAGAAAACCCCCCCACCCTTCCCAACACCCAACACCCGCCCCCCCGACCACACCACTTCCAGAGTCCACCAGCACCATCTCTATACAATAGATACTCAGCGCCACCCCTGACACTCAAATAGGCCCCAAGTCTCCATCAGGAGGGACCGGGTCAAGGAAAATGCCCCTATAATCAGCCCACCGCTTCCAGATCTTGAAGTGTTTCCGAGGACACCCACGCGCCTTAAAGATCGGCAACACCAGGCCCATATTGAAATCTAAACCTCGCTTCCAAACATTAAGAGAGGGAGCTGCCGGGGCCTTCCATGCCCGGGAGAGATCCCGCTTGGATGTCGTTAGGCCCAGAAGCAGCAAGTGGCGTTTATAGATATTGCCCCCAATATCGGCCATAATATGGAGCAACACCAATTTGGGGTCGACTGGGAGATCCCAGCCCAACACCTCCGACAGGCACCCTAACACTCCCCCCCATAAAACCGGCGCACTGCCGGGCAGTGCCAGACCGTGTGCGGGAAAGACCCCACCTCTCGCCTACACCTAAGGCAGTCCGGGGAGGCTATAAGACCCGCCCGCCACAGCCGCTGCCGTGTGTAATATGTCCTGTGGAGATATCGGAATTGGACGAGGCACAGTCGGATCGCTATGCTAGCTTCGCGGGGGGAAGCCAGGGCCTCCCTCAAATCCGTCTCATCCAACGGCCCCACATCCGTCTCCCACCGCTCACGCAGACCCTGCAGGGACGGAGCACTATGAATCACCATAGATTGATAGATTTTAGAGACTTTCTTTTCTTGGAGATCCCCCATAAACACCTTAGCCTCAAGGGGACTGAATTCAGGGATAGACTGCATACCCTCTAGTCTAGGGGCGAGGGCGTGGCGCAGCTGGAGGTATTTAAAGAACTGCGTCTGTGGCATTTGATACTCCTGCTGTAAGTCCCCAAAGGATTTCATCACACCGCCCTTAACCACCGATCCCAACGTGGAGATACCAACCCTGTCCCAACCCCTAAATCCAGAGAGGGTCGCCAACTGAGGGAGCAACCCGTTCTGCCACAACGGGGTCTCCCGGGTAAGCCTACCCCACCAGCCAATATGACGTAGAGCCCGACGCCACACCCGAAACACCACCTGAGTGACCGGTGGCAGTGCCTCTCGCAACGCAGTTGCGTAGAGTAGGGTATGTACCGTATGGGGGTCCATGAGACACCTCTCCACCGCATACGCCGGGTCCCCTCTATCACCATACCACCATTCATTCTGACCAATAAATGGGAGGCGTAATAATAGGATAAGAGATCAGAGGTATCCAGTCCCCCGTCATATACCGGCAGAAAGCAAACCCGCAGCGACACCCTGGCCAGGCCCCGTTCCCACAGAAAGTGACTCAGCACCGCATTAACCTTCCGAAACCAACTGGGAGGAATCTCATATGGGTGGTTTTGGAGCTAATGTATACATCTTTGAAGTCTTTTTAAATCAGTTAGGGGAGAATATTGGTGGGGAAAGACCAGTGGAAGCTGTCCCTTCATATATTACTCAAAATTTCACCCACATTTTTTAAATCAAGTCCTTCGGCCATTCTGCTCAGGTGTTTGTACCAACATGGGCACTTCACTCTGTCAGGGTCTAATTACTTATTACTGTCTGAACCACACAGGAGCAGAATGACGCCTGATCCCAATGCCCTTCTCAGAACAAACCCTGCTAGGTCTTTTAGCGTTCCATTGCAGGTAAGTTCTTAGGGGGGAAAGGGGTTGGGACAGAGAAGAGACTGCTCCAATTTCTGCCTGTTCTGCTTCTTCTTCTTCGTCTTACAGGACTGCAAACATTAACATGTATACTTTTAATTCAGGGTCTTTTAACTTACTGTCTTTTCAATTGTATATAAATTACTTATCTTACCAGAGTGTTTATTGAAACTTACTTCTCTTCTACTTCTCAGGTATATTTGTAAGGTAGTTATGAGAAGTCTTCACTCAGTTCTCTTTCTTTCAGTTCACAGGTACAATCAGCGCTTGAATTCTGATATTCTTAATGCAAAAGAAATTAGGTGAGTATGTAGTTCTTATTTTACCTATTAACTTATTATCTGGGTTTCTCTTTTCCTTCAAGTAACTCACGATTTAAGAGACTGGAGTGGGCCTTGAACTAGGGTTCTGTGAAGTAATCATTAGCCTTTAATCCTTAACTGAATGTTAAACGATGCTTCAGCTCCTCGGTTAAATGTGCAATGAAAGCTTTAGTTATATTTAGGCCCTCAGTTAAATATGAACTGCAAGCATTTTGTTATTCAGGCCTTTAGATGAGAAGTTTGCCTAATGAGCTCTTAATCTATTGTGCACGTTTATTTTCTCCTTAACATTAGCGCTCGACATCACGCTCACGTCTGACAGATTTAAGAACAGCTGCAAGAGAAAATTGAAACGAAAGCCTGCCCTTTAACCTTCGCACGAAGGAATACAATTACTGAAAGGAATACTTTCATGTTAGGGTCACTTTTATTTAGCTTTGGTTCACTTTAGTTTCTAGAAAATTACCTCAGATAAACTTGAACTTCTCTCTCAGAATACTTTCAATTTAGCTACGTAATTAAACACTAACCTGATTTAATGAAGGCATTGTGTTCAGACGAAGCTAACCCCGATTTTACGCAACTACCCTATCCGACTTCCACGACGCTAGGGTAACAGGTGTTCTTTCATTAATCTCTTCAGTGAAGTGCGCAGTGGAATGTTGAAGCGCACTTCACCAGATGTCATGAAGCCTAAAAGACTAGACTGCTAACAGCGGTGTGCTGTTGCAGTGTCTGAATGTTGGCGGCCATCTTGAAGATCCATCGGTGCCAACAAACACTTCAACTTGAGGGATTAACTGCCTTTTGGTAAGTTTGTAGGGGGAAAATGGTAGCCTGCATTGTGTTAGCAGGAGGAAACCTCCTGTGAGTCCTGACAGTACCCCCTCCCAACGGGGTTTCCTCCAGTCGTGGTTTGGTAGGGAATTTAGCATCAAAGGCTCTAATCAATCGGGGGGCATGAACATTAGTACTCTTTTCCCAGGAACGTTCATCAGGTCCATAACCCTGCCAATCAATGAGGTAGAAAAGTTCATTACGGATGAGTTTTGAATCCAAGATTCGTTTAACTTCACCATTAACAATCAAAGGATCAGGAGGGGAAGTCCTACGCAACCCCGGTTGAATTGGTTTAAGGAGAGAAACATGAAAGACTGGATGAATTTTGGTAGTGCCAGGAAGAGATAGTTGGTAAGTGCCTGAATTTATGACCTTCGCAATTGGATAAGGACCCATAAAACGAGGCTGAAATTTACGGGGACCTTTGAGTCTGAGATTTTTAGTACACAACCAGACCAAGTCTCCTACATGAAGCTCAGGTTCTTGTTTACGTTTTCGGTCAGCGAAGTGTTTGTAACGATCCTTCGTGATTGACAAATTCTGAGTTACTGAGTGGTGAATTTTGGTTAGCTGTCGGGCGATATCTTGGACAGCAGGAACATTAACATTATCAAAATTAGCTTGGGAATTGGGAAGTCTGCCTGAGTCTGCAGTCCATAAATGGTCAGGCCAGTCACCCTCCTCATTTAGCAAATAAAGTCTGAGGTGTTGTTCTAGGTCTAGGTTAAGCTAGTGGAATAACAATGGTCAATATCAAGGCCCTTAATATAAGCCTTCCAAAATCGTGATAGAAACTGAGAGCCCCGGTCTGAAATGAGTACCCTAGGAATCCCATGAAGGCGGATAGCATGTTTATTGAAAAGTTGGGACAATTGTTTAGCAGTGGGTGTACTCTTGAAGGGTATATAATGTGCCATCTTACTAAAGGTGTCGACAACTACAAGAATGGTATCATAACCATGGGAAGAAGGTAGATCAACAATCAAATCTAAGGAGACCATGTGCCAAGGATAAGGTGGGGTTGGCATGGGTTGGAGGAGACCTCTAGGAGCCTGCCTGTCCGATTTTCCCCGTGCACAAATTTCACAGCCTAACACATATTGACAGACATCACGGCACATGTATGGCCACCAGAAACGATGTTTGAGCAATTCCTCGGTTTTTAAGATACCTTTGTGTCCAGCCAGAGGGTTGTCGTGACATTCCTGCATTGCCTTCATCTGAAGCTCTTTGGTGGGTAAATACAAGGTGGTGCCTAGATAGGGGAGGCCATTGTGAATGAAACGTTGTGAATCTTCTGCGGCCCAGTTCTCCATTTCAAGGTCGGTCATCAAATTTCGAACGTGATGTTCAAAGGGTTCCAAGGAGATAGTTCCAATGAATTTTCCATCCGGTATGATTTGCTGGTTTTCAATGACTGAAGTTTGATTTTCTGTGTCGAGCCTAGAGAGGACATCAGCCTTTCTATTCTTGGATCCAGGACGAAAGGTGATAACGAAATCAAAGTCTGGAAGTAAAGAGACCAACGCAGCTGACGTGGTGTGAGAGTTCGAGCAGATCGCAAAAATGTTAAGTTGCGATGGTCCGTAAACACCGTTACGGTGTGTTTTGCCCCCATTAAGTAATGCCTCCAATCTTTGAATGCATCTTTGATCGCAAGGAGTTCTTTTTCTGTAATCGTATAGTTGCATTCCGCAGGGTTGAGTTTGCGGGACCGATATGCCACCGGGTGTAACTGTCTCGTGTCCTTGTGCCTCTGAGAGAGTATCCCTCCGATGGCTAGGTCCGATGCATCTGTCTCCAAATAAAAGGGCTCGGAGGGATCCGCAAGCAGCAACACAGGTGCTGTGGTGAAACGGTTCTTTATCAACTGAAAAGCCTCTTCTGCTTCTTCTGACCATTGGAACGGAATTCCCTTCTTCAGAAGACGAGTCAGCGGAAGTATCTTGTGGGAGACTCCATGAATGATAAAGCTTTGAACTTCTTTGATACTAGTAGGAGATTTCCAGTCCGTTATCGCCTTCACTTTCTGCTCATCCATTCGAACTCCTGCAGGTGATAGAACAAAACCTAGGAATTCCACAATATCTGTGTTGAAGAGGCATTTCTCCAATTTAAAATATAGAGAGTTCTCTCGTAGACGTTGTAAAACGGCTCTGACCTGGTCTTGGTGTTCTTCTACAGTGTTGGAATAAATCAAGATGTCGTCTATGTAGACTATAGCTCATCGTTCAATAAATTCACTTAAAACATCATTGATAAAGTACTGAAAAGCTGCTGGAGCGTTGCCGAGACCATATGGCATCACAAGATACTCATAAAGGCCAAATTTGGTCCTGAACGCGGTCTTCCACTCGTCCCCTTCCCGGAGTCTAATCAAGTGGTACGCTCCTCGTAGGTCTAGGCAAGTGTATATCTTCGCTTCCTTCACTTGATTAATTAATACTGAAATGAGGGGCAACGGGTAGCGATTTTTAACAGTTTTCCTGTTGATCACCCTAAAGTCAATACAAGTCCTCAGATCTCCCCCTTTTTTCAGTACGAAAAAAAGTGGGGAAGAGACAGGGGACTCGACGGTCGTATAAATCCGTTCTCCAAATGTTTAGCTAGATATTCCTTCAAATGGATGTTTTCCTTCTCGGTCAAAGCGTAGACTCTGCTGCATGGGAGATTAGCCCCTAGTTCTAGATCAATTTTGCAGTCATAGGGCCGGTGGGGGGAGTAACGTCTCTGCCTTAACCTCATCAAAGACGTCTGCAAAACTTGATATTCATCTGGTATCGTGGTAGTTTGGATTATGCATACCGAACTTCCACCTTCACACAACTCGGCGGCTGCACAGGTTACAGATAAATGTGTGGAACCATCGAAACAATTGTTGGTGTAATAGTCTGAATTTAATTGAATAGTTCGGGCTCCCCAATCAATTAACGGGTTGTGTTCCGTTAGACCTAGAATCAGTTGAAATTGGGGGGCATCTATTAAATTAAATTGCAAGGTTTCTTGGTGTCCTTCGACTGTAGGCATGTGTACCAATTCTGTATGGCTGGTTGTGGGCCCTGAAGTTAGATCTGTACCATCCACCGCTCTGACCTTCTCACTCTTCTCCTTCTTGATAGCTTGTAAACCGATCAGGCTAGCGAATTTGTGGTCGCAGAAATTACCTGTTGCCCCAGAAATCACCATGACGGTTATTCCTGTCAAAACCATACCCCTAAACTTCAAGGTCACCGTCATAACCAAATGGGAAAAGGAGACTTGTAGTGTGTTTGCCAATTGGTGATTTGTTGGAGTCGTTTCTCCGTTCGCATCCACAGGTCCAACTCCGCTTACCTGTGGTGCCTCTAGTTTTCCTTCTCCTTTGCAGGCAACTTTGGTCTCTTTAAACAGTTCTTGACAAAATGTCCACTTCCTCCACAATATAGGCACAGTTTGTTCAGCCTTCTTTTTCCTCTTTAGAGAGCGGACCTCTGACTACACCAATTTGCATGGATTCGATTCCTGAAGAACTCTCTACTGTTCTTGTGGATTCTGTTTTGACTCGGTAGAAACGAGGAACACTTGGTCTAAACTCCCTCCTTCGTTCTCCTTTCCGCTCACTTTGCCGATAATCTATCTCCAAGGTTAAATCCACTAAGGAAGAGATGTCGGTGGAGCGATTAGGGATTTGAGGTAGAGCATCCTTCAGTTCCTCTTGCAACCCTCTGTAGAATACTGCTGCTCTTTTATCCTCGGGCCAGTTGGTCTCAACCACCAGTTTATTAAATTGGGCTAGGTAAGCCACAAGTTCCCGGTTTCCTTATTTTAGCTCTAACAATTCGTTGTCTGAAGCCTGAGATGCAGTTCTCCTATCAAATATTCTGAGAAATTCCTTCTTGAAATCATCTAAACTGTACAAAATTGGATCATCTTTGGTGACTAGTGGCATATACCAAGAGGCGGCGTCCCCACTAAGGTAGGACAGGATGAACGCCACTCGGGATTGAGCATCGGGGAAGATCGTTGGACGGCACATAAAATGCAGAGAGCATTGGGTTAAAAACATGTGTGCTTTCTGCGGGTCTCCATTAAATCGCTCTGGAGGGGCAAGAGGTATTACTGGGGATCATGAGTGGATTACTTGTGTGGGAGCAAAGGACGAGGTGTTGTGCTAGGACCCTGGGTTTCAAAGGATGTGGTGCCTTGTCTAGACCCCAAACTGCTGCTCCCGTTTTAAAAGTTATTATTTCCTGTCTTAGTATTTTATTTTCCTCTCTGACTGCCTCTAAGTCCCTTTGTATATTACTCAAAATTTCGCCCAAATTTTTTAATCAAGTCCTTCTGCCATTCTGCTCAGGTGTTTGTACCAACGTGGGCACTTCACTCTGTCAGGGTCTAATTACTTATTACTGTCTGAACCACACAGGAGCAGAATGTCGCCTGATCCCAATGCCCTTCTCAGAATAAACCCTGCTAGGTCTTTTAGCGTTCCATCGCAGGTAAGTTCTAAGGGGGAAAGGAGTTGGGACAGAGAAGAGACTGCTCTGATTTCTGCCTGTTCTGCTTCGTCTTCTTCTTCGTCTTACAGGACTGCAAACATTAACATGTATACTTTTAATTCAGGGTCTTTTAACTTACTGTCTTTTCAATTGTATATAAATTACTTTTCTTACCAGAGTGTTTATTGAAGCTTACTTCTCTTCTACTTCTCAGGTATATTTGCAAGGTAGTTATGAGAAGTCTTCACTCAGTTCTCTTTCTTTCTGTTCACAGGTACAATCAGCGCTTGAATTCTGCTATTCTTTAATGCAAAAGAAATGAGGTGAGTATGTAGTTCTTATTTTACCTATTAACTTATTATCTGGGTTTCTCTTTTCCTTCAAGTAACTCATGATTTAAGAGACTGGAGTGGGCCTTGAACTGGGGTTCTGTGAAGTAATCATTAGCCTTTAATCCTTAACTGAATGTTAAACGATGCTTCAGCTCCTGCGTTAAATGAGCAATGAAAGCTTTAGTTATATTTAGGCCCTCAGTTAAATATGAACTGCAAACGTTTTGTTATTCTGGCCTTTAGAGGGAAGTTTGCCTAATGAGCTCTTTATCTATTCTGCACGTTTTGTTTCTCTTTAACCCCTTGTGTGCCACGCCCTTTCCCCGCCCTGTGCCGGCCGTTGCATTAGCGGGCGGGGTTCATGACGAGCTGGACTCGTCATGGGCACAGCGCAACCGCGGCCCATGACGAGTCCAGCTCGTCATGGGCACACAAGGGGTTAAACATTAGCACATGACATGTAAAAGATTCATGTCCCTGTTTAACTTTGTTTTCAGCTTTAGTTATTTTTAGGCCCTCAGTTAAATATGAACTGCAAGCGTTTTGGTATTCAGGCCTTTAGATGAGAAGATTGCCTAATGAGCTCTTAATCTATTGTGCACATTTATTTTCTCCTTAACATTAGCGCTCAACATCACACCCGCGTCTGACAGATTTAAGAACAGCTGCGAGAGAAAATTGAAACCAAAGCCCGCCCATTAACCTTCACACGAAGGAATACAATTACTGAAAGGAATACTTTTGTGTAAGGGTCACTTTTATTTAGCTTTGGTTCACTTTAGTTTCTAGGAAATTACCTCAGATAAACTTGAACTTCTCTCTCAGAATACTTTCAATTTAGCTACGTAATTAAACACTAACCTGATTTAATGAAGGCATTGTGTTCCGACGAAGCTAACCCCGATTTTACGCAACTACCCTATCCGACTTCCATGACGCTAGGGTAACAGGTGTTCTTTCATTAATCTCGTCAGTGAAGTGTGCAGTGGAATGTTGAAGCGTATTTCACCAGATGTCATGAAGCCTAAAAGACTAGACTGCTAACAGCAGTGTGCTGTTGCAGTGTCTGAATGTTGGCAGTCATCTTGGAGATCCATCTGTGCCAACAAACACTCCAATTTGAGGGATTAACTGCCTTTTGGTAAGTTTGTAGGGGAAAAATGGTAGCCAGCATTGAGTTAGCAGGATGCCACTCTCCTGGCACAAGCAACCTCCGTTGTAGGTGGTAGGAGGGGTGGGGAAGGGTGGAGGGGGAGCACTGGGGGGATGGGAGGGTCGGGGGGTTGGTCCGGGGGTTGTTCCGGTAAAAGGGAGACTAAAGCCTCTATATTTTTATTTTCATTGTGGTAAAAGCATCTATCAATTATGAATGAGTAAGCTTTGTATCGCCACAATTAATATTTGAGGCCTCAACGATCCTTAAAAAAGAGGGAACACGGCTGCAGGATTAAGGTTATTAAAGGCAGATATAATCTGCATGCAGGAAACACATATTGAAAACACACAGAAACATTTATTAGGAACACTTGGGTATGTATTGGTGGGGGCCACGACGCAGAACTCTCATACACGTGGGTGTCGCAATTTTGCCATCTAATCGCACGCTACAGTTGAGCCGCACGTCAGTGGATCAGCTAGGGAGGTGGGCAATCACTGAATGTCATAGGAATAATGGGGACCCAATCACTATATGCTCCATCTACGGTAGTAACTTAGATGACCCAATGGTGTTTCATCACATTAATAATGAACTGGCTAACTGGCCACTCCCGGTAATAATCTGTGGGGACTTTAATATAAATTTACCTGCCGATAAGAATCTAAGGCAGGAGCCAGGTTGGAGATATAAGGGTCGCAAACCAAAGGTGTTTCGGGCTCTAAGAACATTATGTCAGGAACATGCGCTCACAGATCTTTGGAACTGGCAGAATCCCACAAATCCTGGCTTTACTTATTTTTCGCATCCACATAGCAAACATGTAAGAAAGATTATATTTTAGTTTCTCACTCCCTACTGCAGGATTGCAGAATCGGAAAAAACCCTCGTATATTGGCAGACCATAACCCGTTAATAGTTGAGATTAAAATGGGAGAGCTTAACCTCTTGTGTGCCACGCCCTTTCCCCGCCCTGTGCCGGCCGTTACATTAGCGGGCGGGGTTTATGACGAGCTGGACTCGTCATGGGCACAGCGCAACCGCGGCCCATGACGAGTCCAGCTCGTCATGGGCACACAAGGGGTTAAAGGGGGTGCTGTTTTTACATGGAGTTTTGAGCAGGCGCTTCATTTTTTTTTTTTTGTGAAAAACTTTATTGTGCAAAACAACATCATTACAAACATGGGCCTACAACTACAAGGGCCGGCCGCTAGTATATGCAAATCAATTGCTTAAGGTCACAAAGCAGCGACTGATCCCCAGAGGTCCAGCAGAATTACATGGTATATACTCGGCAACTCAGAAGATATGCAGGATACCAATATTTTAAAGTTTAAGAAAATGAACAACCAAAAAAAAAAAAAAACAACAAAACAACACTCAAGGCGAGAAACATTCTAAACGGTGTCGAACTTCGATGGGGGGAGGCGCTTCATTTTAATGAAGAATATTGTGATTACATGAAGGGGTGGATACCTCAATTTCTTAAAGAGAACATAGGAAGCGCTAGAATTGACATTGTCTGGGATGCACTCAAAGCAGGAATACGGGTGAAACGCTTAGATTTTCTCTTTCACTGAACAAAAAAAACAAGCTTCGATGAATGAGTGATTAGCTAAATTAGCCACTGCAGAAGAAGAGCTGATCACTATAGTTCAAAATAAAGGCAAACAAAGTGAAGCACAAGCAAGGTTTATGGCTGCTAAATCGACAATTATGGCGATAATAGCCAAAGGTGTGGCTAACAAACTCACCGCTTGGCGAGAGGAAGCTTACGAAAGTAGCAAGCAAGTGAGTCATCATCTTGCCATATGAGCTAGACAAAAGGCAACCCAGAATTTAATTGCAGAGATTAATGACCCAGAGAAGGGACTAATTTCAGACTCGTATTTGAACTGTATTTTACTCTTATTATCAAAAGCTTTATTATGAGGATTAGGGGTGGGCGGAATTTGCGAAAGTGACTTTCGCAAATTATCACGAAGATGTTAAAAATCTCCGCAAACACGCGGAAGTATCGCGAAGATGCAGAAGTTTTTTTCCCGCCCGTTCGCGGTATTTTCTACGTGGTCGCGGCTCGCCAACTTACCCATGCGGTTGCGCGCGGGCGCGGCCATCTTGTTTTCACTCTTCTCGCGGTGCATGATCGGGAGAAGAAAGACGTGATCGCGCGACCAATGACATTACTGCGGGCACGAACTGTCGCGAGACAGCGCAAATGGCTACCAACAATCCAACATCTCGTGGAGAACGCGACCGGATCGGGAAAACTTGTCGGCGAACGCGGAGATTCAGGTAAGGCACTCGCGCGCGCGATAATGTATTATTTTACAGCGCGAGCAAGAAACAAATTATCGCTAAGCTGCGGAATGCGGAAATTTTGACATTTTCGCGCTCTCCGCGGAACGCGAAAATGTCAAATTATCGCAATTTCCGCGAGCGGAACGGAAATTTAGCCCAGGCCTAATGAGGATTCACCAAGAAATTCGGCCGAGAAGGCGACATATTTAATCAGATCCCCACAGAACAATTCCCACAGGAGGAACAGCTACAGTTGGAGGAGCTGCCCCAATGGCTAGAAATACTAATGTGTATCAAGAGCCTGGCCAGTGGCATAGCTACCGGTCTTGATAGCCTACCCCTTGAATTTTATTTAAAAAATTAAACACAGTTGAGAGAGTGTATGATGCAGCTGGTCACACATGTTTTCAAAGGGGGTAGACCACCAGAATCTTGGTCACAGACTAAAATCGTAGTGTTTCTTAAAAAAAAAAAAAACTAAAGATCCTGGTTCGTACCGCCCCATAACACTGATCAACTCTGACAATCAAGATTTACTCAAAAATGTTAGCTACACGCTTGGCCTCGGTAATCCATATGGTTATTTCTAAACGTCAGCATGGGTTTATTCCAGGACTGATCACACCCGAAGGGCCAATACACTTCTCCATGCAAGAAATATCACTAAGGAACCAATAGCACTAATTTTGTTGGATGCGGAGAAGGCCTTCGACAGAGTCTCCTGACCCTTCCTTTGGGAAGCTCTGTCGAGGGTAGGGATTGGAAAGGGTTTTCTGCAAGCCTTTAACATGCTTCAAGTCCTTCCCACCGCAAAACTCTTGGTAAATGGAAAATTTACCCACACCTTTAAAATAATGAGAGGTACCCGGCAGGGCTGCCTGAGCTCGCCTCTTCTATTTACAATATACATTGACCTCTTTCTACGCCAGCTAGAACATAATAATGTTATTAGGCCCATTATAACCAACGGATGGGAAAACAAAGTCCTAGCATATGCCGATGATATCGCTTTGGTGACCCCTGATCCTGACGTAGCTATAGGCGAAATTGAAACAGAGGCGACGAGAATTGGGTCGCTCTCCGGGTATTCCCTCAATCGCAATAAAACTCAGATTATCTGTAATGAGTATGTTAAGACTAATGATGACTGAGTGGTTAAAAAAGCAACATATCTGGGTGTAGATATCATTGCAAACACAGACCATATTGTTAAGGATAACATCGAGCCACTAATAGCTAAAATTAAACCAGAATTGGTTAGACTGCATAATCTACATCTATCCATCACTGGCAGATGCAATATCATCAAAATGCATTTTTTCCAAAGTTCCTGTATCTGCTGCGGGCAATCCCTTTAGAATTTGATACTAAATGTCTTTATAGCAATTGAAGATCTATTCTCTAGATTTATTTGGGGATATGCGAAGCCCAAAAGAGCATTCAAATTTCTCTCTTTACCCAAAGAAAGGGGAGGGCTCGCCCTTCCCAACATCAAACTTTATTATTGGGCCACTACCATATTGCATAATTTAGTTCTTATCCAGGAAAAACCGAGAGAAAGTAGGAAGGAAGAGATACCATCTCCACTCAAGCTTGTTATGGGGACAGAGGCATGGGGGTGGGTCTGGCAACACTTGAATGACTATCATTACAAAAAAGTTTGTTTCAAGTCACTAAAAGGCGGGTGCAAGGTCATGAAATTTATTCAGAAACATTTTGGAATTGGCCCCTTGAATTTTTTACACGCCACTATGTGATAACCCCATCTGGCTGGAGATTTTTAAAGGCTCTATTATAGAAAGATGGAGGGTAGCAGGTTTGACTGAACTTGGAGGCTTTTTATCCTCAACAGGGCTGGTCTCATTTGAAAATCTTAGAGAAAGGTTTGGGCTAGAGAGGAGATACTTTTTTAAGTTTTTACAAATCTGGAACTTTTTAACTAAGAAAGGGGGGGGCGATAGGGCTCACCAACATTGAAATTATAGATAAACTTAGAAAGAATAGAGATTTATCTATTGGTGTTGTCTATAATTTTTTTAATTCATTAATGCCAGATGATATGGAAAATCGAGCTGCAAAATGGACGGCAGAGATTGGCGTCTCAGAAAATCTATTTTCTCATTCAGCTAACTTAGCACAGAATATTTTAGTACAAGCTTTTTGCTTTATTATACCCCTAAAAAAATTTCTAAATGGGGAACGTGGAGAGGAACCGTCTGTACGCGCTGCGCTCTATATTAAGCAGATCTTAGTCATGTCCTTGCCACCTGTAATGTTTTGGATAATCTAAAACGAGAAATTACCAGTTTTTATAACGAAGCCCTGGGGATCGCCTGTTCCCTCTCTCCAACGCTAATTGGACTTGGGGTAGATCAGGACCTACAGGGGAATCCTGGGGAAAAATTAGTATTTATTGTCATGGCAATACTGCGCCTATGTTTAGCATCTGCCTGGCTGGATCCTAACCCACCAGGGTTCCAACAATGGCTCTCCCGGTTACTTGTGAATTATAAACTCGAAAAAGCTATCTATGCAAGGAGTGGACCGCGCTCCCGAAGTAAAGGTTGAGAAATCTGGGTGCCACTGACTAGATGGTTGGCGAACAATGAGTGATTGTTTAAAAGCTCCCCATAAACTTGTACCTGAATCTGGAAAGCTACCAGAGGGTGACCAACCCCCGACGAGGAGGGAGCGGAGGCAAGGGCGTGGGGGGGGGGGGGTTAAATCAGGTGGAAAATATTACTAATGCAATATTCTTCTGTTTTACTGTATTGTTTTTTTCTCTCTAAATGATGTACATAATGTATAATATTGTCGAATTTATTGATTCTATCTTTGCATTAATAAAAAAAATAAAAAGGAAATGGACTTTGACATTACAATAGTTAAACTTACTTTATTATGGTTTTTCGCCGTATGGGTGAATTGTTATTTTTTGTTGGTTGGACCCGGATACTGCCATTACAATATCCTGGCTTTTCTACCCTCAGCATCAGACCCCACGTCTCACCTGCCCATAACCTTGCTAGATTGCTTCAAAACTACGTAAATAGTGTTAGGCCCCTCACTACTCTATGTCGGAACTCTTAATAATTCTCACCTTGAATGTAAAAGGCCTCAACCACTCCTTGAAAAGGAGCGCCATTTTATCATATTTGGAACATTCCGGGGCACACATTTGCCTGTTACAAGAAACCCACTTCCTCCCCAAGGATGAACATAGACTCCGCTCCAAAAACGTTCCCCAGCAATACTTTTTTTCCCCTTCCGAACAAAATCGCAGGAGTAGCTCTCCTGATTTCCCGGCACTTCAGGGTTAGGGAGCTTTCTAAAGAGGCTTAGATAAAGGGGAGGATGCTGGCATACTCAATACAAATTGGCCCAAATGTGGTCACCATAGCCACCTTATATGTGCCTAATGAGGGACAGGAACCTTTCCTTCTGAGGGCCCTGACGTAGGTGCTGTGGTCCCTGACTCGTTTACTCATAGTGTGGGGAGACCTTAACCTCATCTTTGATAATGACCTGGTCAGGTCGGCGCAAAGACATGGACAGACAGGGGCTCATTCCAAGGGTGGACTATAATGGTTTCAAAGCACTGGCCTCACAGACATCTGGAGACACACCCATCCCCAGACCCGAGATTACACATACTACTCATTCGCTCACAAAACCTACGCCAGGTTGGCCCATCTCCTGGTCACACCAGATCTCATCATTAGAGTGCAGGGAGTCACTATGGAACCCAGATCTCTCTCCGACCATGCAGCGGTAGTAACTACACTAGAGATCCCTAAATACAGCCCACACACTAGAACCTGCCGCCTGCGGGATAACCTCCTACAACACCCTAAAAATATAAAACAGATCTCTAATGCCATAGACAACTATCTAGTCATAAACGACACCCCAGGTATGGCCACATCCACGCTATGGGACGCCCTAAAGGCTGTGATAAGGGGGGAATTGATTGCCATGTCAGCGGCCGAAAATAAAACTCGCCGGGATAAACTCCAACAGCTCTCCCTTCAAGGTGCAGAACTTGAACACATTCATAAAAGGACTAGTGCCCCTAGAATATGGAGACAGCTGGAAGCTGCTAGAACTCAGTTGACTGGCCTAGACACTGACAGAGCGGAATACGTGGCTATTCGCCTTAAACATCGAAACTATGTAGGGGAGACAGATGCGGGCGGCGCTTGACAGATTGCAAGACAGGAGCACTGAGTCCAAGAGATTAAGGATTCTAAGGGCCAAATACAAAATGAGGACCCTTACATAGCGGAGACTTTTCAAAAATATTAAAAATAACTTTATAAGGCCCAGACCCTTCCGTCGGAGAACATCTCAGCCTACCTTAGGGACATGCATACGCCCGCCCTCACCCCAGACCAGAGGGACGACTTAGACCACCAGATTCAAACTGAAGAAGTCATCTCTTGCATCACCCATCAACAGGTATCTAAATCCTCCGGCCCTGATGGCTTACCAGCCATTTTTTTATAAGACTTTCTACAAAGCCCTTGTACGACTTCTCACTCATCTATTTAATGAATTGGGGAGCTAAGCCGTCCTTCCCCCTTCCATGTAGAAGGCATCGATAGTGATGATTCCCAAGCCAGGGAAAGACAAAACACAATGCCCATCATACAGGCCAATCTCCCTGTTAAATGTGGACCTTAAAATCTTTATGGGTATTTTAGCATCCTGCCTTAATCTGCTTCTTCCGGGCCTTTTAAACCCGGACCAAGCCGGATTTGTCACTCAACGTCAAGGCGGAGACAATACGCACAGGGTTCTCCATCCCATAGACAAAGTGAAGAGACTCAACCAAGAGCGGGTGCGCCTAGCAGTGGATGCCGAAAAGGCATTCCATAGAGTGCATTGGCCGTATCTCGAGGCTACTCTGGAGCACTTCGGCTTTGGGGACAGGTTTAGAGGCTGGATTTTCAGTGCATATGACCGCCCTACAGCATAAATATGGGTCAATGGCCATAAGTCCACCTCCTTTCCAATAACCAGAAGCACCAGGCAGGGCAGCCCCCTGTCACCGCTACTTTTCGCATTATATATGGAACCCATGGACAATAGAGTTCATTCCAACCCAGCGATGACCGGGATCAAATTTGGTGGTGATCACCACGCAGTTAGCCTGTACAAAGATGACATTTTGGCAACTTTGGAGAATCCATCCACCTCCTTACCAGCATTCCTTGAAGAACTAGAGACATTGGGCTAGGCAGCCGGTTTTAAAATGAACATCTATAAATCGCAGGCCGTGAGCCTGACCCTGCAACCCCATACGATGGACACTGTCAAGCAAACATTCCTTCTCTAATGGCCCAATCACATCTTTCTATCTGGGACTCCAAATTGCCCCCACGATCCCGACGACGGTCGCTCTTAACTACAGCGCACTGACTCACCAAATACGAGCTGAGCTTAATCTCTCCGCACCCTCCAAGACAAGGTAAAACGTTTTATTTGGGAAGATAAACGCCCTCACCCCCGCAGAGGTATCGTCTACCGCACTCCACTCAAAGGTAGCATAGGGGTTCCAGATCTAAAACGATACTACCAGGTTACCCAGTTGAGAATCTTTGTAGAATGGTCCTGTGCAGAGTCGGAGAAATACTGGTTGTTCATTGAAAGGGCCCTGGCGGAACAACCCCTATGAAGGATCCCCTTCCTCCCAAAAACTCCAGACTCCCCCAATTTATACCTGTCCTTGATCACCAAACCAGCACTAAATATCTGGGATAAACTAGCGTCCAAGAGAGACCTCATCTCCTTCCCTTCCCCTCTGACCCCCATAGTAAGGAATCCTGACTTTATGCTGGCCCTCAATGACCTAGTGTTCTATCGATGGAACCAACCAAGATGTAGATCAATCAGACATTTGTTCGACACGGAGGGCTCCATTCTATTCGAGTCCCTCTGTGCAGAACACGGGCTCCCTGAAAGTGAGTGCTGTCACTAAATGCAGATACGCCATTGGGTGATGCAACCAGCAGTCTACCCAGGGGCACAATGACACCTCACACCCTTTGAACACTGGCTGCTCTCAACCTCCACGAAACACACGCCTCTTCACACATTTATATAGATTCCTAAGCCCTTTGAGTACACCTACAAAAACTGAAGGTCAACTGCGCTGGGAGTCTGAGATTGGGCAGGAATTGACCCCGAGGGAATGGGAAGACATCGACTACCGGGCTAGGCACACAGCCCGTAACATACCAGGGATTGAAACAGCGACAAAGATTATAACATACTGGTATCTTACCCCCATCAGAATTCACAAGTCCGCACCATCCAAATCCCCAGACTGCTGGCGTCAATGTGGCCTTCCCAGGACATTATCCCAAATATTATGGGACTGCCCGAAATTAGAGCCATATTGGACAAGGATCCTTAGCAACATTGACAAATACCTTGAAACGGAACTTCTGAGATTTTCCGCTTATATCATTCTGGGTCTTCCCAACAGTCTCACTTTTCCGCTAAAATCATGCAGAGGCAGGCAGATCGGGCTTGCACAAATGAGACGTCTTTGCAGAATATACTGTCGCACTGGGGTACAGATCACACTCCAAACATACCAAGGTTAGCTGCATAGACTGTGGTACATTATGGGAATGGAGCGAGTCACCCTAACACTGTTGAATCCAAGCTCATCTTTTCCCAGGGTTTGGAAACCATTTCTGAATTTCCTGACGTCAGAATTTCGCAGACTTACCTGCCCTAAGTATCTACGTCTACTGCACCTCTTGGAAGCCCCTAAGCCTCCCACTCCAAAGCCCTGAATCGGGATATAGCTGGGTGGGTGAGTGCAACACAGTCGTTAATAGTCAGTACAAGGCAGTCTGGGTCCGGGTGGGGAGGGAGGGGGGAGTTTTGGGGAAGTTTGATAAATATATGTAATGCATCCTGTGATCCACAGGCTATTTGGCTTATGTTATTTGCTATGATGGAAATCATAAGAAATTAAAACCGTAAAAAGTGGACGGTAAGTACAATTTTCAAGGTTTGCAATGTTAACCTATGGGAGGAAAGAAGAGTGACGTTTTTGTAGGTAAGTACTCGACTTACAGATTCAGTCTTCAGGGTCTTTGGTCAACACAAGGCAGGGGTCAAATCAGTTCCAAAAGTGCACCACCAGCGGCACAGGGGCGGGCAGGTCCAGAGGTAAAATTTGAGGTTGGGAGTCCAATGTTAACCAATGAAGACTGGGGGTACTCAAAGTTTTGCTGCTCACAAGTGTGTAAAGCGGTGCCAGGAGTCAATCTCCTGGAGTTAAGGTAAGTATAAGGGGGGCCATAAAGCAGCACCAAACGTACACCCTTAGCGGCAGACGGGCAGCTGGGTACAGAGTGCCAACACAGCTTTGGGTGCCCAATGTTTATTAACCAATGGGGTAGATCGGTCTTGAAGAAAGGCTGCAAGCTCAGGACAGGAGGCTGGATAAAGAAAACCCACAGCTGCCCAGGTAAGTAGAGTTGCTAAGGGATGTAGGGACACTGATGGTTGAGGTTCCCAAGGCCCAGGGGCATCGGAAAACTCTTACCAGGCAGGTCGCAGTGAGGGGAAGTCTTCAAGTTGAGGCTGAAGGCGTCGAGGAGGAGTCCGGCAGGGGTCAGCCCACAGTGGACTCAGGCTCAGAAGAGCAGGGGAACCTTCACAGGACTAGTGGGCCACTTGGACTCGGACCATGGGCATCGGTTGCAGAGGTGGATCTGGAGGCGAGTTTGAGGTTCCTCAGGGCAGAGTTCTTTTATTTTGCAGATGGTTTCTTCTGGACAGGAGATTAGGAGTCTTTTGTGAAGGCAGGCAGTCCTCCCAAAGTTTTGAGGTCGCTGGTCTGCGGGCGAGGCGCTCTTCTTCAGCAGGGTCTTTGAGGGCTGCACACAGGTAGATATGTATCTTCAGTCTTCGCTGCTGCACAGCTCTTCTTCGTAGGTTGTCAAAATCTGATTTCAGGGTCTGAGTGAGGCACCTAAAAACTAGATTTAGGGGTGTTACAGGGTAGTAACGGGTAGGGAATCAATGGGTTCCTTACCTGGGGCATCTACACCCACTTTATGCCACCCTCCTGTGGGAGGGGGCATATCCCTAGCCTTGATTGGATAAGTCCCACCATCTTCAAGATGGTGGGCACTGAAAAGTGGGCTTTATTTTGTCTCCAGCACTGAGGGGGGCACACCTGCTATTCTTCCTAAGTTTTTCTTCCGGTTCTCCTGCCAAAAGAGGGGGTTTCAACCTGGGGCAGCCATCTGCTGTTCCCAGCAGAGGCTGGGGTCGCATTACAAAGGCGGCAGGCCTTTGAAGCTTCTGTAGGAAGCTGACTCTGTATATACTATACCAAAGTAAGGTATAGAGTGCACACAGTCCAAGGAGTCCCCAGAGGTATAGCAGTGGCTAAATTAGAAAAGTACTAACAGCTCTCTTTGTGGTAGTGTGGGTGAGCAGTAAGCTCATCCAGAGTGTGTGTTAAGCATTTATTGTATTCACTCAATCAAGAATGATGGCAGCCACCCAGAGACTGAATCCAGACCAATTGGGTAAGTATAAAAAAGGGTATACTTATGTTTTATTTGTAGAACTAAGCAGGACGTAGCACAGGTAAGTAAAATACACTCCCAATTGCAGGATCTCACAAGGAAATGCAGTTGTGGTTGAATTTGCAATACTTACAGGTTGGTATTGATTCACAAGGCAGTTTATATCCCACAATAATTACTTCTAGAATTATTTTCAGTTACTTTTAGATTACTTTGAGTACTGGTGTGGTATGCCTAGATACCACACATGAGGATCTCATAATACAAGGTATGTTAGACTTTTCTTGGCTTGGGTTATGGTTACTGTTTTCCCCATACACAACAACAGTTCAACACTTAGAACATTTTAGGCCCAAAATCTTATAACATGGATTCCTATGGGAGAAAAATTGTTTATCAGTTTTGCAGGTAAGTAAACGTCTTACAAGTGGGAGTTTTGGGGGTTAGAACCAAGGTTTCCCATGGTCTAGGTAGGCTCTTGAGTTACACTACCAGCGGCACTGGGGCGGCCGGGTGCAGACTGCAGGGGCCCAATGTTAGCTAATGGGGCTAAGGGGGCCTTCGGTTAGTGGCTGCTTACGAACAAGGCACTCGGGTGTGGGAGCAAAGTTGCTGGGGTTAAGGTTAGCACTGCAGGGGGCAATAATCAGCACATGAGCTGCACCACCAGCGACACGGAGGTGGCCGGATGCAGGGTGCCAAGTAGACATCAGGGACCCTGTGATTCTCAATGGAGACCTTCAATTTGGCAAATTTGCTACAGGCTCGGGCAGGGAGGCTTCCTGAAGGCGACCACCGTCTGGAGAGATAAGTCAGACCCTTGGGGGATGCCTGGACACTGTCAGTTAGGCCACCCAAGGCCGTGGGGTGTCTGGTTTACATACCAGCTCCGGTTGCAGTCGGAGGGACCCTTTAGGTTGAGGCTGCAGGCATCGGCTTGAGGGAGGTTGGGGATCATGAGATCCCATGTCAGGAGCGCTAGGGAGACCTCCTTGTGGTGTTGGGCCACTCGAACTGGGGCTGTGTCCGTCGGGTGCAGAATGGTGCAGAATTGGAGAGTCGCCGGAATCCGGATTCTGGTCTTGGGGTCTTAGTTGATCAAATCCTTTGTGCACAGACAGGGTCTGTAAGGTGAGTGCAGGGCATGTTCTCCAGGCTCTGGGGGGCTGCTGGCTGCTGAACATGCCGGGTTCTTCGCTGTAAAATGCAAAAAGAACAATTGATGGACAGAATGCAGAACAATGTCATACATTCACCCCAGTACAGAGATCTGGGCCTAAATCCATCGTTTTTTGCTCACCATGCCATTCCAGTTTGGACCCAGCCATATGTAAATCAGTCTTGACCCTGCGCCCAATGGGAACAGTCCAGCCCGAAATGCCAGGCCAGGTTCTCCCTGGACTGGAAACAAGCATCCTAGTACTGGTTTCGGGCTTTCAGCCCCCATCAGCCAGGATAGCTTGACTCCAGTGGCATGGAGAGCACGGGACCCACGTCTGGGCATACCCATCCCACTCGGGGTGACAAATGCAAAAAGAACAATTGATGGACAGAATGCATAACAATGTCATACATCTACCTCAGTACAGAGATCTGGGCCTAAATCCTTCGTTTTTTTGCTCACCATGCCATTCCAGTTTGGACCCAGCCATATGCAAATCAGTCTTGACCCTGCACCCAATGGGAACAGTCCAGCCCGAATTGCCAGGCTAGGTCCTCCCTGGACTGGAAACAAGCATCCTAGGGCCGGTTTTGGACTTTCAGCCCTCATCAGCCAGGATAGCTTGACTCCAGTGGCATGGAGAGCACGGGACCCATGTCTGGGCATACCTGTCCCACTCGGGATGACAAATGCAAAATGGTTTTGTTTTGATCGCCCTAAGTTGGCAGGGCATGCCCAGACGTGGTCCCTTGCTCACTTTGCCACTGGATTCAAGCTAGCCTGGCTGATGATGGCTGATTAGCCAGAAACCGGTCCCAGGATGCTTGCTTCCGGTCCAGGGAAGACATGGCTTGGCAGTTCGGGCTGGACTGTTCCCATGAGGCACAGGGTCAGACTGATTTGCATATGGCCATGTCTGAACTGGTGTGGCGGAGTGAGCTAAAGAATGATGATGGATTAAACCCAGATCAGTTGACTGGGGGTGAGTGCTTGCAATGTTCAACACTCCGTCCATCATCCCCTTTGGTTTTGCTGGGTTCTTCGCTGTAGGCAGGTTGGAGGCAGGACAGGCCGGTAGGGCTGGGGCCAAAGCAGTAGGTGTCCTCTTCTTCCTAGGTCAGCATGGCTCTTCATTCCTTCTTCTTTCTTCCTCGAATCTGAGGAAGCAAGGTTCCGGGTGGCCCCTAAATACTAGATTTAGAGGCTTTAAAAGGGGTGTGCAGTTCAGGACCAATGGGTCCCTTCCGTGGAGTGGGTTCACCCCCTATTATGCCACCCTCCAGTGGGAGGGGGGGCATGTGCCTCTTCCTAATTGTCTGAGCACCCTCATCTTTAAGATGGAGGGGACTGAGGTGCGTGTTTCACCTCACCTCCCTCAACTGAGGGGTGGGGTTGGCAAAGGTGGGCACATCGCTCGTCCTAGCTTGGTTTTCCAGCCGATTTTCCCACCCAAAGTGGAGGTCAGAACTGATGGGAGCCAACTGCTGGGGGCAGCAAAAGGCAGGGACAGCTTCTATGGGGGGCAGGTCTTTGAAGCTTCCCCTTCGTGGATCCAGCCCATCGTGGGGGTGGAGGCATGACACCTCTGCCCAGGATGGGCATTTGTTTCTGGACCAGAAACCGATCTGGTGGTGGCAAATGGCGGGCAGCCATTCAGGAACTACACCAGGGCTGGTCGTTTTTCAGGGGGCATCTCTAAGATATGCATTTTACATTAAATCCAACCCTGGCATCACTTGTACAGATGTACTTCATTCACTTGTAAATAAAGATTTTGCATTATGAACATGGTGCAATAATAATAACAATTTCACAAATAAAAATTGGCACTGTGTACACTACAGGATAATTTGTCTGTCATTATCAGAAAGGCAGATAAAGGAGCGAAAGTTGCCATAATGCATTTTTTCCAATTACAATCAAGAGGCATTGAGTTAGCTAAATGTTCGAACGGATTATCAAGTGATTTCAATGGATGTTGTTAAAATTGCAAAGGTATGTGTACATGAAATGATTGAAAAATTGTATCATTTCAATTGTTTGTCTTTTGGAGAATACAATATTCAGCTGTAAGCATCCAAAGATACCTGTGATTTAATTCTTATAAAAGATTCATAAAGGAGGCAGAGATCCGCGCTGTAGACCTCTTATTACGGGCATTAGATCAATGATTGAAAGATTGTTAGATACACTGATACATTTCTGTCTTCATTAGTATGTCAGTTATCCCATATGTGAAAGATACCAAGGATGTCCTTTATAGACTCTATGAGAAATAATGCAAGTGGAAAGGATCTTGCTCTCGGAGCAACCTACCCTGAGGGCTAATGCTAACGTTCTATGTAATAATAGTAATAAGGCATCGATTTTTCATATTATAATTCACAATCAAAGGAACAATATTTGGTAAGTTACTTAAACATAGAATGACATTTTATTGTTGTTTATGTCACAATTTCTGCCATATTAATTAACAATAGTACATAGATATGCTGTTGATCAGATTCATGCTTGCCCAATGCATTTCGGGCCTTTCTTTCAGTACATTTGCAGTATTCTTTTATACTATCCATGTAGTGCGGTATTCTTTTTTTAATTCTATATTCAGTTTTTTCACAGCAAGGTTCACTTCGGGTAGTTTCCCCATCGTTAGCCACTTATACTTTATATTATTACATAGAACGTTAGCATTAGCCCTCAGGGTAGGTTGCTCTGAGAGCAAGATCCTTTCCACTTGCATTATTTCTCATTAAATTCATGGGCTTGCCCAGACAACAAGCCTTTCTCGGAAGCACCCCTGGATAAATATATTAAGTTCCTAAATTCAAAAGAGTGCCTTTCGCATGTCATTATTGTTTTCACTTTATAGACTCTATGCCATTACCTGCAAACCAAATTTTGTTCTAGTAACCCTTGATGTGAAAGGTTTATGTACAAACATTAATCACACAAAAGGAGTTGAAGCTTTTGAAAATACTTTTTTGTAAAATCTGCTAGTAACTTTGTAGCCATGTTCTGAAACAATGCTTCTTATTAATGTAAAGTGCTCTGATACCTCAGGGTCTAGCCAACGCTATATAAAACTCAATAAATAAATACCTTAATCATGCAGAAATTTTACTTGAATTCCCATTAAACAACAATTTGTTTCCTACAAAAAAGAACTGCTCCAGCAAACAATAGGAACTGCTATGGAAGACATGTTAGTTCCCACTTATGTTAACCTTTTTATGGGTTGATATGAGAGGGAGCATGACAGGAATGAAACGCTAGGAGACGGTCGTAAAGCAGTTATACTTTGGATCAGATTTAGTCACAATATACTCATGATTTGGATTACTGATATTTACTTGGATATCATCTATTTTTTAATAAGAATGACTTTAATATAGAACTGTCCATTGAGTACTGTGCAGAAAGAATTAACTTTTGAGACTTGATGACCTATATTATGGATAATGTTGTCCAATGTGATGCTTTTAGACTCCCTAATCCAGTTAAAATGTTCTTCACTATAATTCAGGACCCTCTATTGCTAAGAAAAAAAAACATATTGTTTGGTGAGATATCAAGGCTTAAACATAACTGCAGTGACACAAAAATATATTAGAAAGAACAACAACACGCATTTGATCAGTTTAAAGAGAGATGTTATCTACTATGGATATTACATAGGGCAATTTATGAAAAGACCAAGAGAATATTGAGGCAACTCCTTCTAACAGTTATATTAGGAAACAGTGAATCAAAAGCTAAAGGTATGAGTCATATGATTGATTACTTCAGTATCAAAAGTGGGTGTATTTCAAAATCATGAAAAGACACAGGAATTACTGAAAGCCAATAATAATATTGGTGATTTAAATAGAACAACCCCTAAATTAACCTCTAGAACAGCAAAACCATTACAGAAATATTTGAGTCTTAGTGACACAATACAATTCCTGGAGAAGAATAGCACAACAACTTGGCTTTCATTACAATCAAAAAGTTGCTTTAGATGTAACACATGTTTGTTGTAAATATGTTTCTCTTGGAACACAGGGCTTTAAGATTATAGCTTCTAAACATGAGTATCACATAGGCTAGTTCATGAATTATAAAACAACTTACAGCATATACATCTTTAAATGTATCAGTCTAATCCATTTGATTGGATCCTCTAAACAAATGTTAAAAACGCAGTGACAATTACATCTCAGAGACTTCAAAAATTATGATAAGAAATACCACCTGGCAAATCATTTTAATAAAGTGCATTAGATAGAACAATTTAGCAATATCAAATTAAGGGGCATTGAACATGTACTTAGTAATATGAAAGGACAGGATAAAAAAAGACTATTAAGACAATGAGAAGTCTGGTGGACAGAGATTATCATCTACAAAATTTGGTCTGAATTCTGAAAATGTACTTTCGGATTTTATATAAAAATAGAATTATATCCATCTACTTACAATCATCTAACTTCGTACCTGGTTGCCGTCGCTGATTTCCCTGCTGTTGTCCCAGGAGGGGCTTTGTCTGCTGCTGGGTTTGGCGCTGTTGCTGCGGGGAGGAAGGGCACTGCACGGGACTCCATCTACCAGGAGTCCGTGCCTTCCAGCAGCTGTGCTCCCCCCGCCCACTTGCTGCAAACAATTTAAAAACCTTGCGGGTCCCGCTTCGTACCTGGTTGCCGTCGCTGATTTCCCTGCTGTTGTCCCAGGAGGGGCTTTGTCTGCTGCTGGGTTTGGCGCTGTTGCTGCGGGGAGGAAGGGCACTGCACGGGACTCCATCTACCAGGAGTCCGTGCCTTCCAGCAGCTGTGCTCCCCCCGTCCACTTGCTGCAAACAATTTAAAAACCTTGCGGAACCCGCTGGTGCGGGTCCCGCTTCGTACTTGGTTGCCGTCGCTGATTTCCCTGCTGTTGTCCCAGGAGGGGCTTTGTCTGCTGCTGGGTTTGGCGCTGTTGCTGCGGGGAGGAAGGGCACTGCACGGGACTCCATCTACCAGGAGTCCGTGCCTTCCAGCAGCTGTGCTCCCCCCGCCCACTTGCTGCAAACAATTTAAAAACCTTGTGGAACCCGCTGGTGCGGATCCCGCTTCGTACCTGGTTGCCGTCGCTGATTTCCCTGCTGTTGCCCCAGGAGGGGCTTTGTCTGCTGCTGGGTTTGGCGCTGTTGCTGCGGGGAGGAAGGGCACTGCACGGGACTCCATCTACCAGGAGTCCGTGCCTTCCAGCAGCTGTGCTCCCCCCGCCCACTTGCTGCAAACAATTTAAAAACCTTGCGGAACCCGCTGGTGCGGGTCCCGCTTCGTACCTGGTTGCCGTCGCTGATTTCCCTGCTGTTGTCCCAGGAGGGGCTTTGTCTGCTGCTGGGTTTGGCGCTGTTGCTGCGGGGAGGAAGGGCACTGCACGGGACTCCATCTACCAGGAGTCCGTGCCTTCCAGCAGCTGTGCTCCCCCCGCCCACTTGCTGCAAACAATTTAAAAACCTTGCGGAACCCGCTTCGTACCTGGTTGCCGTCGCTGATTTCCCTGCTGTTGTCCCAGGAGGGGCTTTGTCTGCTGCTGGGTTTGGCGCTGTTGCTGCGGGGAGGAAGGGCACTGCACGGGACTCCATCTACCAGGAGTCCGTGCCTTCCAGCAGCTGTGCTCCCCCCGCTTACCTGCCAATTGGTTGACGCCCCTTTGAAAATCAATCTGCATTCGCTGCGCGGGACGTGCCGGGCGAAGCCCGGGTCAAGGGCGGGCCCGTTTAAGCCCGTTAAAGACCGGGTAAGACTGGACTGGGCCCCTTCTCTAAATCCTGCCCCGGAATTACACGCTCAGCAATTGTTGCTTCTTACACTACCATCCCTAAATTGGTGATTTGCAATTCCTGTTTTGGTTGTATTTGTGTTTACCCACTTCATCGAAGTAGCGTAATGATGACGAGGGGTAGCAGAAGCAAATCAGCACATGGCCCAACACATGTAACGGGCCCAATTGACCAATATATTACCAGGGCGAATGAGGCAATTAATCAAGGCATATCACTCTTGGAACGTAGGGTGTCCCAAGATCTGGCACTGGCAAAGCGATCTTCTATAGGCATTCTAGCACTATCCAAGTCACCCTCAAACCCAAGGGAGTCTAGGCCCTTAATTATTGTCCAGGCCGAGACGCATGGAGTACCAAATGTGGTCGATCTTTCGGCATCTTTGGCCACTTCGGACATGCAATCTAGCGAATCACTCGAGAGGACACCTGCTCTTTTTGTGAGCCCAAGGCAGGAGTCCCCCATTATGGATGAAACAAGGGGGAAGAGGGAGGGTGCCATCCCCAAAACTAAGAAGGCTAGGGAGGCGAAAGAATGCAAACGCAAACTCAATAAAAAAGTCTCCACCAGTCGGCCACATAGCAAAAGTATACTCAGACAGAGCGTGGTCATGGATACTCCTGCCCCTTCCTCGAACCCTATCTTTCCTAGGGACCCTGCTAGTTTGGGGGAGGGGTGCAAGACTTGTGAGGCTAACAACATACTTTTGTGTAGAATAGGTGAACTTATTAAAGTCTATATTCAACATATAGAATTATCACTTTTAAATATTGAAAAGCTGTTAGCATCTAGGAATATATCTCCCTCGAATGTTTCTCCCGAGGTAAGGTTGGGTGCGGGGTTGATCATACCTGGGGAGCCGAAAACAACAACCAATATAGCAAATAGGACGGAGCAAACACTATCCAAAGATTGTAATAAAAAATCTAAGCCATCCTCAGATGATCGCAAGAAGGCTGTGGAGCCTGCCAAATCCCAACCCCCTGTTATAAACTTGAATTGTACACCACCTAAATCCCCAGGGCCAGTGTATAACAACGATAATAATGGGGTTGTGAATGGTCAGCGCATACATCTACCAGCTGAAGCTGATCCATACGTTGTGATCATGACAGGTGTCCCAGGCTTAAGGCCTAACACAGAGGAGCCCTTGTGGTCCCTAAAAAATAAGGTGCAGCACTGGCTCACTACTAATAGACCGCTTCCACCCTTTCGTGCCAGTAAGATATTAATGGTACGTAGGGTGCCCTGGTTAGGTAGTGAAAAGAAACGGATTCGGGGGGACTGTGTCATAGTTAATTTTGATAATCCTCACACGGCGGACCACATCTGCCGTTGTGGTATATGGGTCAAGCATGATGGAATAGAGACGAGAAGGCTCTCCTTCTTCTATTCCTCGCCAAATTGTTGCCCTATTACACCAGAAAGGAGTAGGTTACAAGGTGGCAACTGGGATGGAAGAAGGGTGCGGGATGGCTGGCAGGGCTATGAGACTAGAGGTATAGCTTCCACTGCAGGTTGGAATGATATACCTCTGGCTAATAGATTTAGTTGTCTAGATGCAGTGGACTGACCATTATTATGCACAGGGCATGTCTTGAAGGGCATTGATTATATTATTTCCAACTCGCCTCAATCTCCAGATAGTCCTTTGTCTAAAATTGGTATAGTCACTAACCCTACTCCTTCCACCCAGAAGTTAGCTGTGCACGGAATACCGCAGGCCTCAATTCCATGCCTATGTCCTATTTCTACATCAGTTGTAGCTATACCTCCCATTGAATGCATTAGTTCCCCAAAAATTGATGGTCATATTTCTTTGGATATTGTAAAGATCTTGAGTTGGAATCTAGCGGGCATTCAAAGGAAATTGTGCTTACCTGAGTGGAATGCTCTAGTGGAGGCCCACACGATCTGCCTATTCCAGGAGACTTGGTCCTTAGAACCGCTCCATCGGGTTGGATACGTTACGCATTTTGTTCCAGCAGGACTTCCCAGAAATGGCAAGGGCCGGCCCTTGGGAGGCTTGCTTATCTGGGTAAGTATTGCTCTGAATTGCCGAATAAATTAAAAAAAAATCAATTCCCCTGACATCTTAGGAATTTCTTTGAGAGGTCCCCATATGGGTCCTACCCTTGATTTGTATAATGTTTATGCTAGAGGCACTAAACATGGCTCAATGTCGCCGATAGTGTCCACCCTTGAATTGGAACTTAGAAATAATTCAGCTGTAGCCCAAGTCTTGGTTGAGGGAGACTTTAATTGTACCTATGAGCCTCTCACATCAGATGATACTTTTGACCCGGGCGAGGATGATGTTGGATGGGGTATCCCAATCCTAACCATCCCCCCGATCAAAAAATGGTCACGAACAGCGATCCAGCTGAATGCTCTAACGTTAGAGTTTGGCTTAAGAGCTGCCAACGGCCGCACAAGTTCAGATCCTACGGGTCCGGCTACATTTAATAGAGATAACCATACCTCAAGGATTGATTATATTATACTTGATTTTTTTCTTTGGGGCTTGGTTCAGAACATGATAGTTTTGCCTACTATCGAAAGCGATCATAACTCGCTTTCCTTGTCCCTCAAGAATCCCTGGCCGAATGAAATGATCAAACCATCTTCTAGGTCAGGGGTACTCACAAACTTTCTGTCGGGGGCCAAAATTACAGTGTGGTTAGTGGCCGAGGGCCGCACTGGTAGGGGTGGAGTCAGTGGGGGCGGGATCAGTGGGGGGCGGAGCTAGAGTAAAAAAAAAAAACCTTTCAAAACATTAGTCAATGCTGTATTTCACAATCAGATGCAACTACAAAGAGCACATTTTGATAATACATTTTTATTTGAAGGCATTTAGTGAAAGTAGAACAGCAAGTACAAAGGCAAACATAATGGGGAAAAGTCTTTCCCAAGGCACAGAGTTTATCCACTAATTTTACATTTCATGTCCGCAATTAACTTCTTGTATTCTGGAACCTTTTCAGAGAGTGCAAGTCTCATGAGGTGATCCAGATGTGCATCAGTCAGTTTGTTTCTTAGTTTGTTTTTTATAGCACCCATTGTAGAAAAGGAATACTCGCATACAAATGTGGAGCCAAACATGCAAAGTATTCTCTGTGCCAAGGTAAAAAGAAGAGGGAATTTCTCAGGTGGCACACTTTGCCAGAAATCTTCTGGTTCCTTCCCCAAGAAAGAGGACTCGAGCACAGAGCTGAATTGCATGTCAATTAGTTCCATCTCAGCTTGTGCCCTTTTCAAACCAAGAAGTTCAACAGCTTCAAGATTCCTTGCACTAACCATCCATGGATTTTCTACAAGTCTGAAAAGTGGGGTGAGAACTCTGAACTGAGAAAATCTCCTCTTAATGTCCCCAGACACTTCCTCCAGATAAGTACACAGATTGAGACTGAACAACATTTCCTGAGCTTTTTCAACCCTCTGTGTTAAAGCCTGCAACTTAGGAAAGTGTGTGAGATCACCATCGTTCATCTGCTCTCGGAACAGCTCGAGTTTACTTTCGAAGGAGTATATGGCACTCATCATTGAGGACACAAGTTTCTGTCTACCTTGAAGTGCCAGATTGAGTGTGTTGAAATGTGAGAAGATGTCACACAGAAAATGGAGCATGGTGAGCCATTGCAAGTCATATAATTCTGGGAAGGACTGCCCTCGGCTGATTACAAATTGTTCAATTTCAGGAAGCAAACTAATAAATCTTTCTAGCACTCTACCTTTGCTCAACCACCTAACCTCAGTATGCAACAACAGATCTGCATATTCACTTTCCGCATCCCTCAGCAATGATTTAAAAAGTCTGTGGTTGAGTGCTTTTGCTCGAATATAATTAACAATTTTAACGACTTGCTTCATAACCTCATTTAGTTGCCCTTGTTTTATTTTGGCGCATAATGCTTCCTGATGGATTATACAATGATAATCAATTAAAGTGGATGATTGAAGTTTTTTTCTTAACAGAGATACAAAGCCCTTCTCATGTCCAATCATGGAGGGTGCCCCATCTGTAGTGACACTTACAAGATTGTTCAATGGCAGGTGATGAGATTCAAAGAAATGACACATGCTGGCCAATACATCCTCTCCTCTTGTGTGACCATGCAATGGCAAAAGGCAGAGAAGCTCTTCCTGTGGAATGATTCCTTGTTCCAAATACCTCACCCAAATCATTAACTGTGCCACATCACCTACATCTGTTGACTCATCCACAGCAATGCTAAAGAAAGGGGACAGCTTGACTGCATTGATGACCTGCGCTAGAACATTGTCACCCATTGACTCGATGCGACGTGTGCATGTGGAATCTGACAGTTGCAATGCACCTATTTCCTTCATAATGTTTGATTTATTAGGATAGTTGGCAAATAAAATGTCTGCTGCCGAGAGAAAACACTTCTTAACCAGCTCTGCTTCTGTAAATGGCTTTTTATGTTTGGCAAGTAAGTAGCAAATTTGGAAGGATGCCTCGGTTACTGCCTCGGATTCTTTCATCTGGCACAGAAAGAGCTTTTGTTGAGATACAAGGGCTTCCTTTAGTGATGCCACCTTCGCAGAACGCAGTTTGGAGTTCAGTGGAAAGTTTGCAGTGTATCCAGAGTGCCGCGTTTTGTAGTGCCGTTCCAGATTGTACCTCTTAAGCACATTTACTTTCTCTTTGCAAAGCAAACAAGTGGCTTTTTCTTTTGGGCATTCCACAAACAAGTACTCTTCTTCCCATGCTTCCTGGAAGGTCCTGTGTTCACTCTGGATCGATCTGGGTCGTTTGCAAGGCTTGGAAACTGGACTGTAGGCCATTGCGGAGCTCTCCAGCTACTTTGTTACTACACAATAAGTAACAAGGACCAGGATTCGGATTTTGCGCCCGACAGCACCCTACGACTGGTAAACCGACACACCCCACGACCGATACTGCATCACGACCGATGGACCAACACCACTTCGCGCAACAGATCTGTGAGCAACATCAAAGTAATGTTTTGTTTAAACATACAACATAATGGGTAAACCTGCACATGTCACTCAATAGGGATTTGAAATAAATGGCATGCACACACACGTATTTAAAAGCACACGTTCACGCGCAGGTATCTTGGCGCTAAATAACAGATGTTTGTTGCTACCCAACTCATTTTATCGACCTCAGATGGATGAAGGGCAGGACCCGCCGGGATTTGACCCTGTGACCATGAGGTAGAATGCAGGCACCTGCAGTGGACAAGGGGAGGGCCCTGGTTTCAGGTGGGGACAATTTTAACAAAACATTGTAGCTCAACTCTGCCCTCTATGCCAGCTGATATCTATGCTTGAGGCCGAACCCGATCAATCAACCGCCATCAATCAATGCCCCTACTTCGTGCAAATTTGTTCCCGCACAAAGCTACTTTAAAACAGAGCCAACCAAATCTCGCATAATAGGATATTTTGCCGTTTATGTTTGCACTGCTTTTGTGGAAAAGGGGAGGAAAAGCGCTGATGACAGAAACTGCACGGCTGAGAGACAAATGGCTTCTGATAGCACTTTGAAGCGTATTTGGGACATTCTGTGATTGGATACGTATCCCAGTTTGTCAATGTATTTTAATGTCTGAAGGCAGTGCGTGTTTTTCGCGGTGCCTGGTAGTGGGTCACAAAGGTGTGACTCATCCAGTTCTTGGCCTTTCTGGTGCACTGAGGAGGTGATAGGGAGGAGGCCAAAAGGGTCACATTTAGAGCTCTGATGGTCTGGACCCCTAGGACCTTAGAGTTATGGTAAAGGAGAAAGCCTGAAAGAGATTGCCCAAAAAAGGGGGCTGCATGGGGTCTAATTCTTTCAAAAAGCTTCCCCATTTCCTCAGCAAGCTGTACTGAAGAAAGTGTTTAGAAATGCAGGCTTATATGTTTTTACACTACAATTATTGCAGCAGGTGTATTGGCATAATGGCAATTACTAGCACATAGGGGCAAGGGGAGCCATTAGGGCACAGTCTCAGACACTATTCTGGACTGACTGGTGAACTAAATAGTTGGGGATCAGTATCAGAGATAATTTACCATATTAGACATTGGTAGATACATATTTTCCACTGCTCTTTCTAAAGGAATTTGATGCTTTTGGTAGGACTAACAATAGCAGTTATAGAGCACAACGAAATACAATATAGCATGACAAGATAAAGTAACAACACAACTAGAATATAATAAAGCACAAGACAACACATTTAAAACATAATGCAACCCACCAATAACACTATAGCATACAAAAACAACATTCAATAATTCAGTACAAATTCAGAGCAATACAAAAAACAACACATATCAACCAAAACCATATTAAACATAATAAGTAGGCACAAATATACTTCCCACTCAATACCACCTCCACATGTCAGCTTTCATAATACGATGGGAAAAGGTACATTTACCAAGCACCAAAATACCACTAAAAAATGTGTGAGCAGCACTCAAATATTTCATGGTTTGGCCTGATGACTCATATTCTGAACTGACTACCAAGGTTATATGAGGCTAGACATCAATGTGGGGACCATGGCTAGCCAACATAAATCAACAGGGGCTTCCATTTTCACCCAGGAAAAGAGGGAGGTTCGCTAATCGTCAACAGCAAGGTTGAAGTTAAATATGGTGGATATTTTTGGGAAGAAGGTGCTCACGTTTCTTGTTCACACTACTGATAGGTAACCCTGTGCTAGACATGGGTATTTAAACATTTTTAACCATAAAGCTGCCATTAGCAAAACAATGTAGAAGCACGACATTATACATCATAAAAGTAGTCAAATGTCCACAGAGTGACCAAGGTATACAAAATAGATACAATGTCCCCGCAATCCAGTCCAGCAGTCACCATCCCAACAGCCATTATAATGTTTGATTTATTAACATGGGGGCTAAACGGAGGTCGCGTTGGCAGCGTATTTATCACATTTATGCACACATCTTTACATTCAGAGAGGACCGACAGGGCTGTGCCTAACATCGCTATATAATGCTACAACAGGGGGGCTCTAACTCACAGCACGTGTGGTGGATAGAAATGGAACGGAAAAAGAGAGAGAGGTCGGAAAGAAAATATAGGAGACATAGTGAAAACGGGCGAAAAAAGCTGTAGAATCAAGAAGAGAAAAGAGGAGGGAGACGCAAAGAAGGCTAGAAAGAGAAGCAGACAGTAGAGCAGAGCGAGACACGAGATCAAGAACAGGCTTTGAAAAAAATGTGTGTCTAAGCCGCAGATTTTTGCAAAAGGAAGTGAAGGGAAACCGAAGGGAAAGGGAGAAGAGTGTACGATCAGAGGAGGTCACAAAAAAAAAACATACCTGTTTAGGCGAAGAGACGCTTTTCCGGACACCAGGCTGCTGTGAAGGTTCTCCGGGGCTGCGCGCTGGAAGGACGACACCAGGCTGCTGCGAAGGTTCTCCGGGGCTGCGGGCTGGAAGGACGACACCAGGCTGCTGCGAAGGTTCTCCGGGCTGGAAGGACGACGTCGTCAACAGGAAGCTCACCAAAGGTCCTTTAAAAGTCAGCTGTAACTAGCGCTAGTTACAGCTGACTTTTAAAGGGCCTGAGCTTCGCGCCGGATCCAGGTGTGACGTCAGAGGCAGGCAGGCGAATCACAGGCAAGCAGTAAACAGGGAAGATGGCCGCAGGAGGAAACATTGTGAATACGTATTCAAGCGTATTCACAACGTTTGCTCCTGCGGCCATCTTCCTTGTTTACTCCAAGGAAGGGCATACCAGCATATAGTGTAAGATCGAACACGGTCCGCGGGCCGCCAATGAAGGCCGGGCGGGCCGCCAGCGGCCCGCGGGCCGTACTATGAGTAACACTGTTCTAGGTCAACCAACGCTATCTCTGCCTCCTCTTGTGGGAGACGGTTGAAGTGGAAATTGGTTGCAGGGGATGTAACTAAGCTTAATACTATCAACACAATCCTAATTGCCTCCCAAATGGAGCTGGATAATATTGACTTAGCCCTTCCCCTGATAGGAAGTATTACATCCATCTTTGAGGGAACTCTTGAGACCATTGGGAATGTCTTCCTGAAAAAAAAGCGTGTGGGTAAAAACATGGTAGCTCGGAATCTTAGGGGTAAGCAGGATTGGTTCACAACAGCCTGCAGACATGCTAAAACTCTTCTGATTAGGACCATTAAAGGTAAAATCCAAGTAAAGATACAGGGAGCCAGGAAAAATTATAAGAAAATCCTGGCAAACGCTAGAAAGGAGTGGGACTCAGAGTATTGGTGCACCTTAAAAGAGGCAAGCTCTGGGAAGGATGCTAGGCGCTTCTGGGATACAATTAGAACCAGAAGTAGACCGGATAGTGATATTATAACATGCAATATCACTAGTCAGGCGTGGGTTACTCGTTTTTCTAAATTATATTCTAACCAAGCTAGTGATACTGCTACAGCTCCCCTTAATGAAGAACAGGCCCGGGTGTTGGATTGTACGAATCTTGTTGTCCCATCTATGAGAGTGGATCATGCCGCTGGTATCTCACGTCCTATCATGCCTCCTACTGTTTGGGAGACAGAGTTGGCAGATCCCGTTTTTTCTTTTTCTATCAAAGAAGTCGAATATGCAATTAGCACCATTAGGCCTCAAAAAGCCGCTGGTCCTGATGGCATTCCCGGGGATTTGTTGCGCTCAGACATTTCGAAATGGGGTAAATTAATCTATACCTTGCTTAATGCTATTAGTAAGGGTGCACCTATTCCTGCATCTTGGTAAGGGGCGGAGGTTGTGCCTATTTTTAGAAGGGGGCTAGGGACGACCCATCCAACTATAGACCCATAAGCCTGCTGGATATAACCCAAAAGGTGGTTGGCAAGGTGTTGCTGGTTAGATTACTTCAATGGATCGGTGAAAACAACATCCTTTCCGACCTCCAGGCAGGCTTTAGAGTAGGTACTGGCACAATCGAACAAGCCTTTAGGTTGTTGCTAGTATACTGGAAGGTGGTGGTCCTGGCCAAGGGCAGCCTTTATCTCGCATTTATCGACCTAAGGACTGCCTTTGACCTAGTACCCAGATCGACCCTTTGGAGAGTCCTCACTGATATGGGGGTAGCCCATTATATACTATCGCTAATTGTAAGGATGCATGAAAACACCTTTGCTCAGATTAGATGGGGTAGGGAGGGAGAAAAAACTGGTAGAATTCCGGTAGAGAGAGGGGTCCGCCAGAGCTGTGTGCTGGCTCCCATCCTTTTTTCTCTCTATGTTAACGGTGTGGTTGAGCATCTGTTGAAAGATCCCTCAGACAAACCATCCCTGGCGGGGGAACGTATCCCCACCCTCTTCTTCGCGGATGATACACTTCTACTCTCCAAATCCCCAATGGGCCTCCAAAAATTGTTAAACAACTTCCAGTCTTTTTGCGTAGAACGGGGCTTAGTAATTAATGTTGATAAAACGAAATACCTTGTGATGAATCCACCTAAGAAATCTGTGCGTCCTCCGAGGTTGAATACTGTACCTTTGGAGAGGGTGGATGTGTTTGATTATCTTGGGATTCGTTTTTCACATAATATGCTCTGGGCCCCACATTTATGCAAAATGCTGCTAGCCCATAAAAGGGTTACAGGGGCTCTCCTGAGGGAGCAGCGCTCTTGCGCAATTAGACCCATAGCCCCTGTTATGGAAATTTACACAGCAAGGGGAGTCAGCTCCGCTCTTTATGGGGCCGAGCTGTGGGGCTCATGCAACTCTAGTGAGTTGTCAAGATCAGAGAGAAAGTTTTGTAGGGCTATCATGTCTCTCCCTCAGGGTACCCCCACGACCCCATTGATGCTTGATTTAGGTTGTCGCCCTATTGATGAGTTGGCGAAATTTCTCCCTTTACTGTTATGGGCTCGGTTGTGGCGAGTCCCGGAATTAGCTAAATATGCGAAAGGCCTTTCTGAAGTAATGTCACTTCCCGGGTGGTACAAGATCAAATGGTTGAGCGATATGAAAACCCTCCTTTGCAATCTGGGTCTAAGTACAGCATGGGAAAGCAGGTCCTCCCCACCAAAAGCTACACTCAAAACCTTATACTGGAACTGGATTGCATCCCAACAGAACTCTAACTGCATATTGGGCAGACTTACGGAGGACTTTCTGATTTTCAAGGACCTACCCATCCGGGAATTATATCTTGACATCATAGAGAGACCATTTGATAGGACCCTTTACTTCAAATTTAGGACCGGGACTCTTCCACTCCACGCTTTTACATCTGGGTGGAAACCCCCAGTACAGACGACAGAATTTTGCCCTTTTTGTATATCTAGGCATGAGACTGTGGCACACTTTCTTTTTGAATGCCAAGAGTATGTACTCCCAAGAAGAAGATGGCTTAAACATCTGTGCCGTTCATTAGGTACCAGACAGTATGTCGAGGCGTTACGCATTCTAAGGTCCGACTCTCGCCCATTGTATGCTTGTGCCCTTTCTAAATTTTTATCTTGGGCATGGCGCATCAGAACCAATATACTTAAATTAATTGTTTAATCTGTTTTTTAAAATTTATTTATGATATGTTCCTCTTTTTATTGTAAAAAATGGTTTTTAAGATAAAGTGAACTGAAATTTTTTATTGCAATGCTTTTATGATAAGTTTTTATCGAAATAAAGCCTTTGATTGATTGAATCATCTAACTGTCTCCCCAGTAAGTGTGTCATGTGTAAAAGCTATAAATATGTAAATAGTATAATGAATTGAAAAGATGTTCTGATCTCTGAGTTGTGCTGTGGGTTAGAGTATTTGTATAAGTGAAGGCTTTGTAGGTTTAAGACTTTGATACATTGGTGGATTTAAATAACTCTATTGCTTTAACTGGGTAGGTAATTGTTTTTGAAATAGGTGCAAATGGTGGACTGTATAGTTAGGCTATCTATTATAAGATTCAGTCTTTTTGGAGAAGAAATTTGCACCTAGTAGTTGGTTGACCAGCTCTTTTGGCCACACTGACTAAAAGAAATATCAATTGCAGAGCGGCTTGGTGAGAAAAAAGCAGCTCCACATAGGACATCAGGAGTTTGAGACTCCTATTTTATGTTTTTCACAAAGCACTCCATTTTTTTAAATATATATATTTGGAGAACTATCAGGCACATGCATCAAACTCAAAGATAGCGATTCCTAAATTGCGAAAAATAAGGAATCGCAATCTAGAAATCGCTATCTACAATGCATGAAGCCGTTTGCGGAAAAAAAAACAAATCGCTAAAACGATTTGCGAGAACACAAATGCGACACGCAAAAACGGCAAAGTACCATTTGCGATTTCGCAAAATGCGTGTCGCATTGGAAGCAGGCTGATGCCATCACAACCAGGAAGTCATCCAGCCCATGCTTCATTAAGTGCCCAGAGGAGCTCAGAGGAGGAGGAAGAGTGCTGGAGCTGAGCTGAGACACACCCAAGTCTGCTTCCTGAAACTATTTTGTGCACAAGGATGGACAACACAGCTGCAGGGGATAGTGCCATGCCCAGAAAGAAGAAGATGAAATTTAGTGAGAAGGAACTAGAAAATCTCATAGAGGAGGTCTGCAAGAGCCATGACAAGCTCTACGGGAAAATGTCTCTCAAGGTCCCAGAGGCAGAAAAAAGAAGAATATGGCTGCGCATTAATACCAAGGTGAATGCTGTGGGTGTCACACACCGCATCATCGATGACCAAAAAAAGCAGTGGTACGACCTGCGTAGCCGTGCCAAGGAGCGCATTGCCGAAAGGCTGAAGGAGGCAAGAGGCACAGGAGGGGACCCATCAACTGTACCCAACAACGCAGTCCTGGAGGACCTGGTGGAGGCGACAATTCAGCCTGAGGCAGTGGTTGGAGTCACCCAGCTGGACACATCCAGCGCAGCAAGTACCCCACAAAGTAAGATGCATGCAACCATACACCTCTACGTAATGTCTAATCGTGCACATACACCCAGCCAAAACACAGTGTACAGGTCAGACTCCAGTTCACGTTTTCTCTCATACACCTAATGCATCATGGGAGTTGTAGGCATGTCAGTCAAGTGGGCATTCCAACCCAACAATTGCAAGCGAAACACGCCAACACTGCATGGCAGTCAGTGTTTGCAGACAGTGATTTAATGTGAGCCAAGTATGCAAAACTGTAACACAATAGTAAGAATAAAAAAATTATGACATTGCACTGTTTCACATCACAGATGCAGCTGAGGCAGACTCTGAAGATAGCGATTGCCTCCACATCTCGGAGACACCTGCTGAGACTGATGCGGAGACTCCAGTTGCACCAGCATGCCCACCACCCGCACCAACAAAACACAGGGCCCAGATCCCTACACTACAGTCAATGGAATCTGATCTGTCTCCTGCACCCATTACAGAGACCAGCCAGCCTTGTGTGGCTACACCACCTACACCACAGGCACAGGTCCAACGTGGACGGCGGCGCAGGTCAAGGTCCCGTATTGCAGCACAAGAGGAGCAGGCTCCGAATGTTCATGGTGGGGTCGAGTCCCAGATGTTACGCGTGCTGCGCCTGCAGGGAAGACACATGAGCTCAATACACCTGCAGATTTCAAAACTTGCAAAGAACATCAGCATAATGACTGACAGTGTGCGTGAGATGACCACAGCGGTTGTTGAGGAGAATAGGCAGACAAACACTAACCTACAGGAGCTCACCCGGGTGTTGCTTGCGGGACAGCGCACAAAGAGGAGAAAGCATCAACAAAGCATGATGCGCATGTCTGCCTACACAAGGGCCAATAACAAGCTCTGCAACACCACTGCGCTGCTGGCACGTCGCTCAGTGGCCATGCAGATCTATATGGGCCATTACTGTGGGGATGTTGCCAAGGCCCTAGGACAGGTGACAACTGCTGTGGAACATATTCAGGCCAGGACTGTTGGTGGCATCAACTTGACAGGGGAGGAGGGGAGGGAGGAGGCATCCAGTCTTAGCAGCCTGTTGGTGCCAGTGACCGCTGCCAGGAGGCTCAGTTTGCGCAGCACAATAACCTCCGGTACACAGCAGGGTGATGTAGCCGAGGCAGGCGAAAGGCGTCTGGGGGTGCGTGACAGGAGGCGCTAGCCAGGTATGTCCTCCTTTGTTTGGCCATGGTGAGGTAACCATGGTCAATACTATTCTATTGATTGCTATCCAGTGAATGGAGATTCTCAATAACTTTATACCTCAATGCAATCACAGTTATGATTTGCACACACCTCTGTGTGGCTACACCTTCATACATGGCCTCATGTTAATAAATACCTTTGTGTTTGCCATTCGGTGTCATGTCTCATTATTGTTTACCTCAGAAATAATGTTGGGTAATCTGTGCATGTCTCCTTCGCCCTTCTGCTGAGTTCGCCACATGCGCTTCTGCTGAGTTCGCCACATGCGCTTGTCGGTGATGTGCGGGTGGTTGGTTGTCCCCATCAGACTCACTGTTGGACATCTCGATGTGTATGCCTCTTCTGGTGGCAATATTGTGCAACATGGCACATGCAGCCACGATCCAGCAGCAGGTCTCTGTACGGTACTGCAACGCTCCATCAGTTTTGTGCAGAATGCGAAAGCGGCTTTTCAGTATTCCAAACACATTCTGTGTGCTGATGTGTGCAGCATTGTACCTCTGCTCATGTGGTGTGGGTTGAGGTATGGTGTCAAAATGTAGTACCGCACGGCGTATGCGCTGTCACCTACAGGGGGGAAAGCAAAGGGTTAGCCACAGTTAGGCATTTCCATTTGTTAGATTAATGTTGTGAATAGGTATATGTGTGTACCAAGTTGATGTCCTTCGCCAAATTCACCCTTGAGCAGACGCGTGTGGATGCCACTGGGTCGGAGTATATATGAGTCATGGGTGCTTCCAGGGAACTGTGCCACGATGTCCGCTATAATATGCTTTGCATTGCATACTACTTGCACATTGATCGAGTGATAGGATTTCCTATTCCTGAAGATGTATTCATTAGCTGCTGGGGGACAGATAGGGACATGCGTACAGTCTATGCAGCCGATCACATGAGGGAATTGTGCTACCTGGTAGAAGTCCAGTTTTGTCTTATTCAAATCCTGTGGGGTTGTGGAGAAGGTGATGTGGGTGTGGATCCTTGTCATCATGGGGTCAAGGAGGGTTTTGAAGAAGCGGGAAAGTGAGCTTTGTGATACCCCTCCAGCTACAGCTACTGCCCCCTGGAAAGTGCCTGAGGCAAGCAGGTGCAGGCAACATAGGACCTGTACATGTACGGGTATAGCATGGTGTCAAATGGGCAGGAAAAGCATGACACACGTAATATGCTCCAAGGGTTTTTATTGAACAACTAGGTTTCCAGAGGGGCAGTCAGTAAAAGGAAATAAACAAAAGAAAGCCTCCCGCGTTGTCCTTCAGGGGATGTACTTCTCCACCTTCGGCGTTGCTCCTTGGTGTCTCTCACGTCAGGGTGGAACCAAGGTGGCCAATCCAGCAAGGGAGGGAAAAAGAAAACAGCACTAATTAGTGCTAAGAAACGGAGTGATGGAAGGGAAAGGGTGTGAGGGTAAATCACCCAGATCTTCCTAATCTGGGCGGTGTAGGGAGGGTAACCGTTACCAGGGTTGCGCAGGATTTGGGACTGGAAGCACGCTATCCGCTACTCGGTTTCCCAACCGACACCCCCAATCCTCCCGGGTCCACCAAAACTGCCCGTCTCCCTGTTCCCCGCAAGCGCTGACGCACCTGTTCAAGCCACGTCCCTCCTGGAATGTGGCCAGGCGAAACACGGGTACGTTGGCCTCCGGGCTTCTCCATGTCAGGATCAGTGGGCGTCTTCAGGGATTCCGGCTTGTTCGACAGCTCCTGACTTCCGTAATTGGCACGAACGGCGTCTTCCTCCTTCCGGGCTTCCTCCTTGCTGGTACTGGCTGGGAGGCATTTATCCGGTGATGACATTGGTCGGCTCCACCCCCAGAGGCTGGAACAAGGAATGTTTGCGTCATCGTTAAAGGGCCAGGTATACGGGACAGCGGGGCGTGATGACTGAGCCAGGGAGAAGTCTGTGTCCGGTGGCTGTAGGGAGGAAAAAGGGGCGACTACATCAGGTAGGCTCAGAGCGGGGCTCTCATAGTCCGGACTCCGACACATGGGTTCTACGGGTCTGGTGCTGCATTAGGGGTTCCTATTCTGCAATTAGGTGCATGATCATTGCACCGTTCAGCCTGTACTTATCGTAGATTTCTTCCTCAGTTTGATCCAGCAATGTGATGCGCACACGGAATATCCTCTCCTGTATTCTCCTTCTGCGCTGGGCTGCTGCATGGATCCTCATCCTCCTCGCATTCACGTAGAGTGCTGCCATTGTGAAAGGTTTCAGGGGCCTTCTGAGACAGTTTTAAAGGGTTTCTGATTGTCAGAACCTGTGTGAATTTTTGTTTTTTTACTTTACCACCTGATTGGGATTTCCCTTATTCTGCACTTGCTAAATAGCGATTTTCCAGGGATTCGCTAATTGCGAGTTTACATGCATTGCTTTGCGATTCTTTAATTGATAATCGCTATTTGCGGCGGTTGTTGTGTGACTCCCTATTATGGATTCGCATTATTGGTTCTCCCAAATTTAGCGAGTCCTTATTTTTGCAATTTTGTTGATTTCTCGGTATTTGGGTGCCTACATTGGAAAGTGTTGTTTTGCGCTCTGTTTTAGCGAATCGCTATTTTTGCGAGTCGTTTTTTGCTTGATGCATGTGCCTGTTATTTGCTTGAGATTATTTATTCTAGCACTAGATTCAGCCTTTTTTGGAGAAGGAGTTTACAGCAGCTCATTGTTCCGCAAACCCCTTTAACCACATTGAATCCAAAAGAAATATGGATTACAGAATGGCATGGTGAGGGAAGAGTAGCTTAATAAATCTGGTTGTTAGGAATTTGAGACTCTTACTTGATGTTTTACATAATTGGTTCACTTTTGTGAAACTCTAAGACTATTCCTATAATATATGTAATAATTTGAGTTGTTTATTGTACTTTGTACCTTATTAAAGAGGTTAGTAGTTTTAATTAGGAAAGACTGAATTTTGCTCACTGTGTAGATGAGAAGCAACCTGAGTCACAGTTAAAATCAGTTTGATATTGTTTCTCCTTTATTTGAACTACAATAGAAATAAATGGAAGAGTGTGCTAAGATTTTTGTTTTATTTTGTAATGTCACTAACTGCTTGTTGTGATGTCAAAAGCTGATATTTAAGGGTATAAAAGGAAGTTATTTAGAAGCACAGTGTATTTTCGCCTCCATCATGTTGTTTGTTTGAAGGTAACTGAATGGTGTTGTGTGCAAAGGTGGATTTAGATGGTGTATTGTGAGCATAATGCTACTGATTTTGCCTAACTATATTTTGAGAAGGATTAATTAATTGCTGTTTCATGAGCAGTGTGAGTTGTTTCTTTCTCTTGTTTTTCTTCTTTTTGTCTTAATACAGATTTTTTTTAATTACAGGTATATTACTGATTGACTATGTGTAAATGCCTTAAATCTTTTATCCAGACAAGTGGTTAAATTAACAACACAATGGAAATGCTTGAAATAAGAGGTTGATGGGTGCATTTGAAATTACATTTTGATCCAATCTAAATTTAGGGACCAATATGAAATTGTTTTGTTTGGGTCATTCATTCAGTGCTTTCGTGTCTCATCGTTTTGTTTCTTGTTTTTCTTGTTTTAGTTTTCTTTAAAAAAAAGAAACAGATATTTACTTTTAACCAGGATATTGATTGGATATTTTGAAAGCACTTTAAATCTGCTATTTAAGCTAGTAGTTAAAATAACAAGAAACTGAAGATGACTAGAAAAGAGGTTGACGTTGAGCATAAAATTATATTTCAACTCAATCTCATTTTAGACACTGTAAAGTTAGTTGTTTTATTTGGCTTATTTTTTGTTCTTTTCTGTGTCTCATGTTTTTAGTACATAGATGTTACAACTATGATATGACAATGATGAAACCAATTAGGAATCAGTTTGGAAAATTAGCATAGCCTTAGTTGGGGTTATTTGTGTGACACTTTCACTATAATGAATTTTACTTTAGTGATGTTTTAGTGTAAGTATTCTAATAATGTACTCTAATGTATTGGTCGTTTTTATTATAGGAAAGTTTCAATACCTTATTAGATTAAAAATTAGTACACTTCAGCAAGTTATGTTGAGTGTAATAAAACCAGTTAGTATACTAGTGGATCATTTAAAGATATATCTCTTTTTAAAAGTTAGTAACTAATGTGTTTAGAATAATTTACTTTAAACATGGATGAAAACATTTTGCTGGAGAAAATGATCTAAGAGTAATTATTTACCAGTTGTAGTTAGGCCTTATGTCAAATATAATAATTTTCACATTTTGTGATCTATGTGGCATGATTCTACTGTTGCTTTCTTTAGGAACTGGAAAAATAGATGTGTGGTTCCTATCTTTGTGACTTTGATTTGAGCAAATGTTGCTACAATCTATTACCCAAAAGTACAAATAAAAGTTTTAAAATATGTCTGAAAATGATTCCTCATTAAATAATTTATACAAATGTTGCAAATTGTATCAATAATAATAGCATGGTTTTTCATCTGGTAGGTACAATGAAGCATAAGTGATTGGGGTAGTCATACATTTTTTTTTGTTTTGTTTGTTTTGTTTTTACTGATTTCACACAACCCTGAAGATGCAGTGGACTCGCCACAGTGAAACATGAGTTGGCTGTCCCTTGACTATCTTGGTAAGTTTATTGGATACTGAATTAAACACATCTGGAAAGAAATGAAACTTTTCTGATTTTGTACAATGCAAATAATTTTACAATTTTTTAATATAATTTATATGATTGCTTTAATTAATGAATTTAGAAAAATAAAACTATTTTTACATATGAAAAAAAAAGTAAATGATTTTGTGATTCTTAGATTCCCCGCACATAATGTAGCATCCTAGTGATGCAACTTTGCATGTAATTAGAAAGATTTATTGTTCTCATAGGTCACATGGCTTTGGTACAACCAAGTGAGTCATTGATGTATACAGCCGTCAATACAGCAGCAGGTTATGAGACCCCTCACAGATTTTGAAAAATCGATACAGTTGAAGGGTGATGATAACAGTCTTACATAAGATCTATACTATTTGTTGGGAGTCCAGTGTGCTGCACAGAAAACCCTGTTCCAGAAGGAAAGAGAAAAGGAACTTCATAAGAAGTTGAAAATAAGCATTAAGCGACATACTGGCTAGAGCTACGAAGATTCATAACAAAAAAAAAAGCCCAATATAAGTTACTTTACAGCTGCTACTATAACCAAGCTAGACTCAGGTGGTAGCAACTATACGTCTCCGATAGTCATGTTCGTAGAGCTGACGGGGTGAGAGTATGTGCTTCAGTGTTTTTTTGGAGTTGTTCCCAATTTGCTACTTGCTGTAAAGATGTGTTAGGCATGATATATGTAACATATGGCATCTCCATACCTAGAGACATTTTGGTGACATTACTGAACAATCTGGTGGATGGCATGTTCCTGCTTTATCCTAAGTGCATACAGCAGATCGCACAGGCACTGTCTAGAATAGTAGCTAAATGGAAAAAGCTGGTGCAAAGAGACACACATTGGCTGTATAGTATATGGCACTTACTATTCAGGAAAATATTTATAATGGTTATTCCTGATCACCTTGAGCGTTTTCAGGTGGACTGTGAGTTCCATCACTCACATCTAAAATACCTCTAAATATAGTCACATACTGAGCATGGAGCTCTATCAACTTGTTATGCAGCCTTAGCTGGTTAACAAACTGGCTGTGGAAACCCTGGGATGAGGTCTTTGTTCATTTTTAGCTTGCCAATGTTATGACCCTGGGCAGATGTGAGGTGAGGTGGAAGTGGGGTTTGCTCAATTTGATGATGTTTACTGATTTGAGTTAAATATAATATGTAATTTTTCTTTTAAAATCCTCAATAAAGCAATTACAGCATAATGCCCTTACAGGATCTTTACAAATACATCATAATGTAAATGTCTCTGCGTTCGTCATTGCTATTCCCCACTACAGTTTCTTTAATACCCCTGTAGATATTCCTTCCTCTAAAGGACAAATTGTGAAACAGCACACCTGCTGCTTTGTTCTTTGTGTTTATCTCTTTACCATTGAAGCTCTACTGGATAGTACTGCTGTCATGATCTATGTTATTTGTAGATGGAGGAGACACAACACAAGCCTACCTGTGTGTTGTTCCAACAGACTGAATTCCAAAAGTACTCCTCAATCTTCTCAGGCTGTCATCTCAGCTAACAGTCCTTTCCTGCAAGAAGAATACAATTGAAGGAATCATCATTCACAGTGCAGATGCCAACATTTTGGAAATCATAGGAAACATGCTAAACCATAAGAGATTCAGGAAGGAAGTAAAGATCTAGTTTCTCTCAAATTAAGGATGCAGAACCAAAAACACTTGTGTTGGCACTACAAAATGTAACAATTCATGAAGGCAGGACAGTAAAGTTTACTCCACTCAATAGTTGTCCAACAAGAGCATAGGAATGAGGCCAACTAAAAGAAGAGTCACAGGAACAACTCAACAAGCTACTAAAAAAGACTGACTGTACTTAGTGCAATCCATATGCTACATTTGCCATGTCATTCTCTTGGTTGTCTTGTTACAACATCTGTCCCAGCAGCCAATAACCATTACAAACTGGGGGTTGCTTTTCTGCACTTTCTGGTGCGCACTTAGTACATCCGTATAGGTAAACCCATAGGACACACCTATGCTTTCACGTAGCTACCATCAACCCTCATAAACCTATCATGTATTACTAAAAGGCAGGCACCAAATGCGCAGAGATCTGCCACCATTCATTGCGAGTGCATACCTTAAACCATTCTTCACTACAACCGAATACTATACTATAAACTCTGGGCCTGGTTTAGAGTTTGGCCGATGGGATACACCATCACAAATGTGACACATATCCTGTGCACTGTTTTACAAGTACATTATATCCAATGGCACTTGTAATCCCTTTCGCCAAACTCTAACTCTAACTCTGTCTGTTGTAATGAATATAGTCCGTCCCTTTAGGTCCCTCCTTTGTCCCTCATCAGCCTATCGGTGGGACTCTTTAGCACCATAAACACTAGTTACGTTAGTGGCTTGCATCATGGGTGACCTTAATACAGTCCATGTCTGAGGAAATGCATGCACTCTATCGCTCTCTCTTCCCACCATCTTTCTATTGAGCGCTCTGACCTAAGTAAGACAAGATAAAAGCGCACTCTTGTGCCTTATACATACTTGTCAACTCACCTGCATTCAGTGGGGGTCAACCCCTTTTTACTTCTATTCACCCATCTAACAAACATAATGCTGCCATAGACTTTAGTAGTCACCCTATTTCAGTGCTTACTTTGAGACGGTGGTTCCCTGTGCTGGGCACTGGCACTTAATTGTTAGCACTGGCTCTAGTGACAGTCCACCACATGGTGGTGCTGTCTAATTTTGAGATGAGCACAACAACAGTGTTTAAAAAGTGAATATACATTAAAAAAGAACAATACCTGCCACTTACACCATTAATATAGCTTTAGGTGGCCTAGGCTAGAATAGTCTGAATTGTCACACGTGTAGAAGTGCAATGGTTAGTAGTTGTGTTGATACGGTCATTGGCAGAGCTAACAGGGGCAATGCGGGACCCAGGGGGAGTCTCCCCCTATGTAACTTTGCGCAATTGGAACAGACCACAGGGCGGGATAGGCAGGTTAGTCCTTAGAGGCGGGAATTAGTGATAGGTGACAAAAATGAGGCTGTTTGGGCAAGAAAAACACTTGTGAGGCAGTACTAAGGACAGTTAGAAGGGAGGGGAAAAGTTTGTCACAAATAATTTTGGTCAGGTAAGAATTACTTTTTATTTTGGTATTACATAATTAGCTATTGGGTGATGGGAGATAGTGAAGAAATTCGCCTAGCAATACGGATTTTGTGTGAGGCCAATAGGGCAGACCTTCTAAAACCAGGTGTGTCTGGGGAGGCGTGGGTAAGTTTAGAGAGGCCAAAACATAGGGCGGCGAGCAGTGTAGCAGCAGCTGTGGTGGCATGCTTGCCAGTTATGAACAAGACTGAGGGAAAAGCAGATGGTGCGTCTTTGCATGCAAACTCACCTCAGACCGTAGGCGAGTCAGGGGCTTCATGCTCACGTCAAGCACTTGTCCAGCATGTGTTTGCAGTGGAAATTGAAGATAATTTGGTGTTGAGCGACCAGCAAAAATGACGCACACCCACTTCGCGGTCTAATAAGTGGTCCGCGGGAGGAGGATCAAAGTGGAAGGGAGGAGCGAGTAGGGTGAAGGCGGTGATGTCAGAAGTTCAGAAGCCAGCCAAGCAAGCTTTGGACGTGTCATGTATGGAAGCTAGTGCGCAGCCCTCTGCACAGCATATTTTTCTATTGTCAGCCCCTGAGGTGCCTGTCTCAGCAGGTGTCTGTGGTCAGCTGAGGGAAACAACCGCAGTCCCATTGATTGATAGCGGTGAGCCCTGTTTAAAGATTAAAAGGCTTGCATATCAGGAGGATTTAGAATTTTGTAATCATGAGCAAGAAAGCCTCCAGGTAGTGTGTATGAGAGGGTGTGTGTTTTGCATAGCAATTATTCGGCGGACAGTGTCCTTCTCACACATTTGGGCGATAATATACCTATTTTAGGCTCAAACACGTCTTCGCTATTGGTGGAAGGGAGCAAGGAAAATTTGGCAAGTTCTCAGAATATGAAATTCGCTCCTTCTCAAAAAATGGTAACAAGGAAAGTTGTTGATGTAGGCCAACATTTCAGGAATTTGGAGTTAGAAAAACATTCAGAGGTAGTGGGTAAGGAGAGAGGTTTTAGTTCTAGCAGTTTTAGCTATTTGGATGGTGTAGGCCAAGATTATTCTCAAGAACTAGGTGAAGCTACCAGCATCAGGTCAGGACAGTGGATGTAGGTGGAGAATCCTGGTAAGGTTAAGTTATCAAGTAAGCAAAGGAGGAAGTTAGTACTGTTGAATTTGCAGGTCAGTGTGGCCTGAAGAATACCCACAGAAGCGGCCGTTTGGACGAATCCACATCAGCGTGAATGGCAATGGAGCATGATGCAGCTCTACCACGTTGGTCTGAAGAACAAGGAAGATCAGTAGTGGATTTTCGTTCGTCAGCGGAGCAACATAAACCATCTTCGGCATCTCAATGGAAGTTGTAAGATGGTGGGTTTTGGGATGGTGAGAAACCAGGTGTCAGTAGTATGGTTTGTCTGAGTGAGGGTGATGAGATTTTCGACTATGATAATGGGAGCGAAGAACTGGAAGAGGGGGAATTGAGAGAGGGTGAATTCATGGAGGTTATGTCAGATAACATTAGGGCTCAGGGGGGTTTAACGGGTCAAACAAGTGTTTTTAGTACATTGCAGAAGTCTGGAGCAGACAATGCAATCAAGCAGCAGGGGAAGAAATGGAACCTAAAGACTTGCGAAATTGAATAAGTTCGCAGGAAGGTGTCTCAGTTTCCAAAAGGTAATCATGGTGGTCAGCTTGGGATAATAAAAAAAATGTTTCTTCGGATCACAAAAGTTCGATTAGAGGGGGGAAGGTTAAATTGTGTATGAACTGGGTTACTGATACACAAGGGGACAAATGTGTTCTCTTCCAGGGGATCCTCATCAAAATCATAAGCACTGAATATTCCCGCCCATGTACGGGGACCCCGGAAATAATGAAAATTATATATGGAAAACATATATGTAGGCTTGGGAGTGGCTGGAAAAATACACAGGTGGTCTGACAGCTGCGGACCGGCATGAGAGGTCAGCGCCCCGAGGCAGGTTGACTGGCAGATCTGGAGTGCGGCGGCAGCGGCGGGGTCCCCGGACGGGGCCCTCCATTGTGCGGGCGGGGCTGGAAAGGGCGGCGGCTCTGAAGGCGGTGGAGTCTGTATCCGGCTCTCCCAGCCCATCTGTGCGAGCTGAGGAGGGGGGCTCCGCTGAGGATTCTGCAGAGAGTGGAACAGACAATTCTTCGGCTAGCAGTATGAGACTTCCGGTGATTACACCTCAGAGTGAGGATGAGATAATCTGACATTGTGGTGGGAAGGTTGGAACGCATTGGGTGCCTCGCTGCGGGAAATTGACTGTGTGTGGGGTGGGAAGTTCATGGGAAGGTAGCCTTTTCCTATGCGGTTGATGATAGCTGGCTGACTGCAGAGCCGACCCTGGGTCAGCTGTGTTCACCCCTACCTCTGAAGTAGTCAGAGGAATTTGCTTATTTGTTAAGTTACATCTTGTTTGGATGGGTACTAGTTTTGAGGTAACTGTCCTTGGGAGAGGGTTTGGGAGTTGGGGGATGTTCATCGAGGTCTCCGGCATGACCATAGTGAGTTGTTGTTAAGGCGCTGGACATATTATGTTCCATGGGGACACTGAGTGACTTAAAGTGTATAACATGGAATGTAAGGGGATTGCACACCATGAGCCGGCGACATAAGATACATGCATACCTGGTGTGGAGGTAGCGTTCCTACAGGAGACACATATTGCGGGTGGGGAGGGGCTGGCGCTCCGGCGAAGATGGAGGGGAAAGGTGTACCATACTTCGTATTCTGCATTTGCGCAAGGAGTCTTGGTGTGGATTAGAGCAGGAGTCCCCTTTCAAATGGTGCAGCAATTGTGGATCCGGAGGGGCGTTATGTACTAGTGCAGGGTAGGCTGAATGGGAGGGACATCACACTGGGCAGTATTTACGCCCCGAATACTGAGCAGCAGGCCTTTTTCGCTTTATTGTCCCGTAAGCTGTCATCGTACTTATCTGGCCCAATCATGCTTGGGGGTGACTTTAATTCAGTAACAGACATTGCTCTTGATAGGTCCCACCCGCCGCTCCTGACGGCGCCGACTGCTACGGTTGCCAGGGCCCGTGGCGCATGGCAGGCGAACTGAGGGTTGTTGGACACCTGGAGGGAACATCACCCAGATGAGAGGGACTATTCCTTTTTTTCTCCGCTTCATGAATTGCATGTGCGGTTAGACGCAATACTTTGCTCCCATGATATTCACATGGCGGCTCAGCACAGTGAATATTTGACCAGAACGCTTTCGGATCATAATCCCCTGTTGCTGAGGTTGTGCTGGGTCCCGCAGCGTCCAGTGATCCCTGCGTGGCGTCTGGACCCGGAGCTGTTGGAGGACCCGGTCTTCCACGAAGCAATCGGAAAAGGGGTAACCCATTACTTTCAGGAGAATGCGGGCTCTGCCTCTTCGCTGGAGGTAGAGTGGGACGCTTTTAAAGTGGTAGTGAGGGGGCTATGCATTGCTCATAAGATTGGGGTGCGGAAGGTCCTCCTTCAGGACATAGATGCCGCGGACCAGCGACTGCGCGTCTTGGAGCGTGCTCGTCCAGAACGCCCGGAGGGGCAGGGGGACGTGTTGGCGGCCCGTGAGGCCGTGGCAGTGGGGGTTGAGAAGTTACGGTGTTAAGATTATAAGCGGTATCTGACTAGAGCCCATGCAGAGTGCGACAAATCCGGTGCATTGCTGGCGTGGCTTGCGAATCCCATGAAGCAGTCGGTCCCTATATTGGCGCTAAGTGACCCAGTGGGGGATGTGTGTTACACCCAGCAGGGCATTAATCGTCTCTTTACGGGATAATACGAGAGACTTTACGCCAGTAGAGTAGACTTAGATGAGGACCGTCTGAGGGGATTTTTGGCTGGAGGGGACTTACCGGCCCTTGCCAAGGGGGAGGCAGATTTGTTGGGTCAGGACGTCACGCTGGGGGAAGTCCAGAGTGCAATCAAACACATGGCGCGGAAGAAGACTCCTGGGGTGGATGGGCTCACGATTGAATTTTACGCAGCTTATGTTGAAATCTTGGCCCCTAGGCTGGTGACCTTCTATAACGAGTCGTGGGGGGTGGGTAGGCTTCCTGCCACGACGCGAGAGGCGCTGATAATACCGTTGCTGAAGCCAGGGAAATCCCCCTCTGATGTGACTGCTTACCGCCCACTGTCTATGCTTACCACCGACTATAAGATCTTGAGTCGGATATTGGCCTCTCGGCTCCTGCCGTATATGACTCGACTGGTTCATGTAGATCAGGCAGGGTTTATACCCAAACGAAATACAGCCGGCAACGTCCGACGCTTGCTCCGTGTGTTGGAGGCTGAGACGGACAAATCGCATACTGCTGCCGTTTTCTCGGTAGATATAGAAAAGGCCTTTGACAGCCTGGAATGGCCGTATTTATTTCAGGTACTCAGGTACTACGTACCTTTGGGCTGGGGGACCGCTTCGTGGCTTGGACGGCCTTGTTATATAAGGATTCCACAGGCCGCACTAAAACGGGAGGTCTGATATCCTCTCCCTGTGCGGTGGGTAGGGGGACGGGCCAGGGGTGCCCTTTATCGCCGCTGCTGTTCGCGTTGGCCATAGAGCCGTTGGCGGCCCAGGCCCGAACGGGAAGGTGGTTCAAGGGACTCCAGGTACATGACGATACCCACTATATAGCCCTATATGCGGATGACCTCCTCCTGTTTTTAGAGAATACTCGGGGGGAGCTGGTGGGAGCTAAGAGACTGCTTCGTTGTATCGAGGACTTGGCAGGTCTAAAGGTGAATTGGTCCAAATCGTGTCTTTTTCCCGCCTCCAAAACAGCGGAGGGCCCCCGGTATATGGAGGAGGTACAATGGGAAGACACTTGTATAACATATTTGGAGACTTGCATTTACCATGATCGCAAAGACTTGGTGGAGGGCAATATTGGCAGGGCTGTGCGAGGTCTTCGGGGCAGTATGGAATTTTGGCAGTCACTGCCGCTGTCCCTGATGGGGAGGGTGGCGCTTCTCAAGATGGTGGCACTCCCCAGGTTGTTGTATTATTTTAGGACGCTTCCGGTTTGGATCCCTGCGTCGACGTTTAAGAGACTCCAACAGATGATAACGGCGTTTGTCTGGAATGCTGGCCGACGTCGGGTAGCTTTGCATACGTTGATAAGACCGCGGGGAGAGGGAGGATTGGCGGTTCCAGATCTGGAGTCCTATTATTTAGCCGCTCAGCTGCAGTGGTTGACCCAGGCGGTGGCTCGAGAGTTTCGAGGAGTGGGAGATGGCGCGGGGGGGCGGATCCCTGCCTGCCTGCTAGCCAGGATTATTTTACAACAGCCGCTTCGTCTTGGGGATCTCTCTGCTGAAGTGCAGACCTTTCGGTTATGTTGTAAAAGGAGTCAGCAAAGGGCGCGGATCACCTGTCCATACGCGCCAGAGCTCCCACTATTAATGTGCCAGCAGCTGCCGCATGGGGGCAGCTGGTCGGCGCTGGCGGGGTGGTGTGATGCGGGATTGACGGCTGTGGGGGATTTGCATGAAGACAATGTTCTGTTGCCCTACAAATCCATCTGTGAGCGTTTTGGTCTCCCTCGTGGGGACTACCTACTCCATGCGGCCTTGGTGTCGGCTATTCAGCGACGGTGGAAGGGAGGACTATCTGAGCCACAGACATCCATGGCTTGCCAATATGTGGTGCTGGCGGCGGGTACCATTAAAGCTGTCACATGTTTATATCGACGAATGACCTGCAAAAGGCTGGCCCCCCTTGTCAGGCTGAAACAGCGCTGGGAGGAGGATATTGAAAGGGACATACCAGATAAAGTATGGGCTGAATTGCTTGAACGTCCCTGGAAATGTTCCAGGAATGCTCGTTTCCAACAGATCCAATTTTTTATTTTGCACAGGGCTTATCTTACTCCAGTCAAAATCCAACGCAACTTTCACACACTCGCGGCGTCCTGTCCCCAGTGTCGAGTAGAGGGAGCTGACCTCTGCCATATGCTGTGGAGCTGCCCTCGGATTAGGGCTTACTGGTGGGAAGTGTGGTCGCTACTCTGCACTATTACGGACAGGGAGATCGAATTTGGTATGAGTCCGTGCTTGTTACACTGGTTTCCCCACACTTCAAAGACTAAAATAACCAGTACATTTATAGACCTAGGGCTGGTACTGGCCAAGCGGGAAATTACTGCTAATTGGAAGGCGCAGCGTGGGCCGAGATTGCAGAAGTGGAGGGCGGAATTTACTCGGTGGGCAGACTGTGAAGCGGTTATTCGGCTGCAGACGGCCACCCGTGCTCATAGCGATAGGGCATTGGAATCAGCCCGTGCCTGGGGGGCACTAGCAGAACTTTTGAAATCCGCAGACTCTGATATGGATGCGGGTTCGGAGATTGGAGAAGCGCAGAGCCTGCCCTCCCCTGAATCTGGTTAGAAGGGTGTTGAGGGACAAGACACTATCTCACTTGGGTTGTCAGTGGTCCTGTGTTGGGTAAGTTTAAGGTGTACTTTATAAAGAATTGAGTGCCTTGATATGTATCCAGCCAATAAGTCATGCCGGAAGAGTTGTGGGAAGGGGGTGGAGGGAGGGGGGAGGGGATGTAACAAGGTATAGGTTCTAGATTTTGGATTAGTTGTATCGATTACGCAATGGAGCTTTTGAGTGAGGTTTCTGCTATTCATATGCTTACAGTATGACTTCATACACAAATTTGATGGTGGAATTTCTATGGACTACTCTGCAAGGTTTGCAGGGGGAGTGATAATTCAGCTAGTATACCATCAGGTAACAGTGGGCATGATTGTACAAGGAAAGCTGTGCATTAGGATGTTTTACGTAAGTGACGGCTCCTGATTGTAATGCTATTGAGTGATATATAATGTTAATAAACATATTTTACACACAAAAAATGGAAAACATATATGTGCAGCTCTCTCTCTATATATATATATATATTCACTGAAAAAACCATAGGTTTCAGACATGTTATAGTTAGGGGAAATTTTACTGATAAAAAACCAATGAAATTCCCCCGTTATAGTTAGTGCAGGCAACTATAACTCACGCGACCGCAATCCTCTGCTGATGCTAATACTGTATTTAGACACTTATTTGCCCATGTCTTCTTCCATAAATTTTTAGCTATACATATATTACAAATATTTTTTTTTCATAAAGTCACATATGTCATCAGCAGAAGATTGCGGTCGCGTGAGTTATAGTTGCCTGCACTAACTATAACGGGGGAATTTCATTGGTTTTTTATCAGTAAAATTTCCGCTAACTATAACATGTCTGAAACCTATGGTTTTTTCAGTGAATTTGCAAGGTTTTTTAAATGCTAATTCCTAACTATAACGTGTGTGAAACCTATGGTTTTTTCAGTGAATTTGTACGGTTTTTTAAATGCTAAGTTACTTTACGCCATTCGTGGCGTGCACGCCCACTTAACGCAGTTCGTTCCGTGCGCGCACGGTGTGCTTCGCGCACCGTGCGCGCACAGTGAGCACGCGGTGCGCTTCGCGCACCGTGCGCCCACTTTACGCAGTTAGTGCCGTACACGCAAGGTGGGCACGCAGTGCGCTACGCGCACCGCGTGCCCACGTTACGCACCGTGCGCACATGGAGGACATATTATGCGCTTCCTTGTGATAGGTAATCTGTTAAATTTAATTTGTATGTGATGACAATAATATGCCATGCACAGAGAGTGGTTTTTTTTTTTTTAATTAAAATTTGTAGCGTAAGCGCACCGTACGCGTACGGTAAGCGTAATCGGCGAAATTTTCAAAAAATAAAAATTTACCGTTTTTGGCCTTGGGGGATCTTTGAGGACTCAACTAACATGGCTATGTGCATGGGCGCTGTCTAAACAGCCCCTTTATATGTTTTTTGCCTTTGTTTACAGCCCCCCCCTCAGAGTGCGAGAGAGAAAATGGCGGCCGCCGCTTCCTGGTTTCGACCGATTCGAATGTTTACTTAGATGTAACAGCCAATCAGAATCGCGCTCGCGCACGCCACCGTACGCGTACGGTAAGCTTACGGTAAGCGTACCGTAAGCTGGCTCAGATATATATATTGATTTAAAGGCTATTTTCTCAGAATCTACTGAACAGATTTACACCAAACCTACAAAAGGCACTTCCTTGACCTAGGGACTACCTCTCTGCCAAATTTCTAGAAATTCTGTTCAGCCGTTCGGGCTGTAGCCCTGTCTAAAGGTCCTATGGAAAAATGCATGGGAAAAACGTGTTTTGGGACCCCCCTTTTATCTCAGCCCCCGCATGACCAATCCCCCCGAGACTTTCAGGGTAGGAGCGGAGCGTAGCGCCCCACCTATTTTGAGAAATTCGCGAGGATTCGTCAACCGGCGCCAAAGTTATTCAAAATAGAATGTTGCGGATTTCCTATGGAAAAGGGGTCCTAACTATAACTACCTACTGGCGACCGCCAGTAGGTAATATATATATATATATATATATATATATATATATATATATATATATATATATATATATATATATATAAATATATATATATATATATATATACACTTATCATTTTTTCTCATACCAATGCAGCTCCCATCTAGGAGGCTAAACAATGTAATAACATACATAAATCTGCATTTGCAAATATATATAAAAACACAAGAGGGCAAGTAGCACTTGATTCTGTTTTTAATCAGTAAAAACTCATGAAGAAAAAACTCTGCAAATAAAGCAGACATTGTTAGCCTACAGGCTGTATTGTAAACCAATAGCATAGAAAAATGAAAGCATTTTCCTACAAAAACTGGCACCATGCCTTTAAGGCAGCCTTGACCCCTAGCTTCCCATCATGCCTCAGGGGTGACAGTTAGGTCAGTTGTTCTTTCCGGCTCCTTCAGTCAGGACCCTGGATTCACAGCTCTTCCTTTTTTTGGCTTTCTGTCAAAAAATATCAGATAATGTTCTACTTTTTGTACTCTACCTCGACATCTTTTTGCCTTAGAGTGAGAGTGATACCTTTTTTGGGTTCCAGAAAAGGTTTATTTTCTTCAAGAATGCCTTCTTTATTTGATCCTTGCCCTGCCTGTGGCAAGAAGAAGGCCAGATGAGACACACACCCTGTGTTTATTCTCTGCCTCCCTGAGTCTCACTCTTCTTCCAACTGCCATCATTGTAAGAAGCTGTTGAGAAGGACCATCAAGGACAGGGAGAGAATTCGACTTTATGGCCTCTCTGAAAGAGGTAGGTCTCCAGTGAGGCAGCAGAAAAAGAGAACTCGGTCGACGTCGAGAGGCAAGGTCCCGACCTGTTCTCCATCGGCGTCGGGATCGACGTCGAAGCTGCAGCCGCCGAAGAAATCGTCGTCGAAGACATGGGCAAAGCAATCAACATCAAAGGTAACAGGTCCGCCATTGACGTCAACCATTGACGTCAACCAGGCGACGTTCAACGTCGAGGGACAAGTCTCTGTCGGCGCCGGCTGGGCGTTCGATGTCAAGGCACATCACTCCGTCGTCGCCTCGTCAACGGTGATTGACGTCGAAGCACAGGTCTCCGTCGAGATCAGTCCAGCGATCTTCGACGTCGAGGCATAGGACACCATCTTTGACGTCGAGGCATAGGACACCATCTCTGATGTCGAGGCAGAAGTCTGTCGAAGTCAACCCAAAGACCTTCAATGTCGATACACCACACTCCATCGTCTACGTCGAGGCAGAAATCTCCGCCAACGTCACAGCAAAGATCTTCGACGTCGAAGCAGCGTTCTCTGTTGACGGCAGCACACAGCCAGTCGACGTCGAGACACCGATGGTCAGAAGAAAGGAGGCTGACGTCGAAGCATGGTACTCCGTTGACATCAGGTAGACGTTCGATGTCGAGAGGCCGGTCGACTACAAGATTGAGCCCCCCACCTAAGAAGAATGTACTACAAACAACATTCACAAGGAACTCATTTGAAGATATTCATCTGTTACATACAACATCAATGGTTGTTTTTGAGTTAATCTCGCACATGTAAGTCAAGAACAATAAAGAATGAAAAATAAAATAAGACCAAATCAATGATAATCACAGTAAGTCCACACACGACCTATTTTCTTTTTGAAATCTACCAAGCCTCAGCCGAGGTCTTTATTTAATATACACTTTTTAAATCACATATAAAAACATTTTATATATACACAATACCTCTCTTTCTTACATTCGCAGTGCAAAGTAAGCCCCAGTGAAAAAAACCATAACCTTTTATAATGTGACCAAACAAGAAAAAACGAGAGTGTAGAAGGTTATTGGAAAAATTATAAGGACAGTTGATATACAATATACAGTAATTCAGTCAAGGCTGTCTCTTATTTTGTTGTCGACGGCGTTTCGACCCACTTTTAAATACCGGGTCTCATCAGGACTGTATTTCTGGGGACGGTGTAAAACATACAGTTGTCCGTATAGGATCCAGTATGTATAAAGATGTGGCGGATGAAGAATTACATCCAAACTTGGGCTTTTTATTCCTCCAAGAATAGGGATCAAGTAGTACACCCAATATTTTTAGGGAGAGTCGAAGGATATTCAGGCTCTCCAGGATATTCTTAACTCCTGTTTCAACACTTATATTCTAATTTCAGAAGAGAAGAGCAAATCTCCTTCTATCAGTGATGACACTGCTGAATACGGGTGCAGCGGCGCTCACCAATTAGTGGCCGCTAGTCCAATACGTATTTACTCCGTGTTGTGTCCGTGGCGGAATCAATCTCGCTTGCTCTCCACCTAAGAAGAGAAGGTCGACGTCGAGGCAGGCTTCTCCGTCAAGAAGGCAGTCTGTGCAGCGGCGTTCCAGATCTAAGTCGAGACACCAGTCTAAAGAGGCCTCACGTCCAGTGAGTCTATCCTCTTCACTAACGCCGACGTCTAGAACAGGTTCTCCCAGTTCTCACAGAGGCTCCACGTCAAGGTCTCTGGAGGTGGTTATCTCGACGTCCGGCAGTCCAGTGTCCAGATGACACCAAGATTCTCCGACCAGGTCTACGCAGGAAGGGGCGAATTCTCCTCCCCCTACACGGTCTCCTGAAGGGCAAGAGAGGCAAACATCACCTTCCATCCATCTTTCACCACGATGGAACAGACCCTTGCATCACTGGGCCACGGCTCCAGACACAGGGGCGCAGCATTACTCGAGCCCTCTTCACAGATCTCTGTTGGCTCGACTGGTACAGGCTGTGGGCAGGGAACGTACTCCTGCAAGAGTCAGAACTCGCAGCTGCACTCCTGTGCACTCACACAGAAGGAGATCTAGATCTAGAAGCAGGAGGAGATGCAGATCCCCGACTTCTTCATCCTCTTCTACTCGCACGTCCCACAGAGACTACTCACCTACCCTCACTGACAGTCCACCTTTGAGGGTCTCTCCGGTGGATGATGTTACCACCTTTCAGGACATACTTGGCAGAGGAGCAACAAAGCTGGGCATTCCTATGCCGGCTCGTCAGAGTAAGTCCTCTGTGATTTTTGAGACTTTACACCAAAGGGAAGCATCTAGACCTTTGCTACCTTTGGTTCCAGGCCTCATAGAGCCAATGATGGACATTTTTCTTACGTGTGCGACAGTTAAGACCATGCCAGCTAGAATTTTAAAGAAGTGCCGCTCGCCAGAAGATGACCCACTCTTCCTTAGATCTGATCCCCCTCCGGATTCTGTAATAATTGCAGCAGCGAAAAAGACTCATGCTATTGCTTCCTCCTCTGCTTTTCCGCCAGACAAGGAGAGTAAAATGCAGGATTCGTGGGGAAGGAAGGTTTTGTGGCACATCAGCCTCGATGTTAAAGGTCTCAAGTGCATCGGCTCTCTTGGACCGTTATGACAGGTCTCTGTGGGACTCCCTACAACGAGTCACAGAGAAGGTGCCACATGAAGACCGCAAGGACTTTGAGGAGATCTTGCAGGAGGGCAGCTTGGTGGCTAACCAAGTTATCAGCGCTGCAGCTGATGGAGCTACTCTGTCGGCGCATGCCTATGCGCATGGGATATGTGATAGACGAACATCTTGGCCCCGTCTCACAGCGCTCAAACCAGAAGCGCAGTTGCGCATCCTGAGTCTTCCCTTCTCCGGATCATCTCTATTCGGGGCTCACACGGATGAGGAGATGTCCTGCATGAAAACAGAACTGGACACACTAAAGGCCGTGGGTCTAGAAAAGAAGAAGGAATTCCGCAAAAGATTCAGGCCTTACAATCGACGATCCTCCCAACAGAGGGTTCAAACCCCTCATTGGCAGAAAAATCAGGATCAGCAAGGTCAACAAAGATCTCAATATCAGGGCAGGCGTTCCTCCAGAGGAAGAGGAAACCAGCGTTGGACTAAAACCTCTGCCAAGACGCAGACCAAGCAATGAGTGCCCGCTTCCCCCGTCACTGTTAACCACTCCAGTGGGGGGAAGTATTGCAAATCATCTCTACGAGTGGCGAGCTATCACAAACGACCAGTGGGTGTTGCCTACACTGCAGAATGGGTACTCTCTACGTTTTCGACGCCACCCTCCCTCAATCCCTCCGGTTTCATCATCGTCTCACCAGATGGAAACATTACAGAACAAAGTGGCCACCCTTCTCCGAAAGTCAGCCATCAAGAAGGTGCCAATATCTCAAAGAGGGAGAGGGGTCTACTCAAGATACTTCTTAATAAAGAAGAAGGGTCGAAAAGCAGAGGACAGAGCCATTCTGGATCTGCAAACACTCAACAAATCAATCAGAAAGGAGAAGTTTTGCATGTTGGCTCTCCATCAAATTTATCCACATCTCAGGCAGGGAGATTGGATGTGTTCGCTGGATCTACAAGATGCATACTTTCACGTACTTGTAAATCAGCATCACAGACAATACCTGAGACTCCTGGTGGGATCCTCTCACTACCAGTTCAAGGTACTACCCTTCGGGTTGAAGTCAGCTCCCCAATTGTTCACGAAGTGCATGGCGGTAGTGGCAGCTGCACTACGCCACAAAGGCATCTTTGTGTACCCATACTTAGACGACTGGCTATTGAAGGGTCCCCTCATCGCACAGCGTTAGGAGTCATTTCCTGCAATGCCTAGAGCTTTGTCACCGGCTGGGCCTTCACGTGAACTTCGAGAAATCGACTCCACAACCAACACAGAGAATCCATTATCTAGGCACTCTGGTAGACTCCGAGGTAGGAAAAGTGTTTCCTTCGGAGGAGAGACAGTGTTCCATCATACAGAAATGCAAGCTTGTTCTGGGCAACGGAAGGATGTCGGTTCGTCGGATTGCCTCCCTGTTAGGGTCGATGGCATCCTGCATCTTCCTGGTCCCCAATGCCATGCCAGACTACAAATGTGTCCTCTTCAGCAGGATCTGGAGGACAGGTGGGACCAGCAAACGGCTCGCTGGGATGACAAGATCAGTCTCTCAAACGCAGCAAGAGCTTCCATCCCATGGTGGATGAAGAAGGAGAATATGCAAGTTGGGATACCTTTTCACCAAGCACCTCCCTCTCAAACACTGATCACGGACGCTTCCCTCCAGGGTTGGGGAGACCACATGGGATCCCTCCAGATGCAAGGTCTATGGTCTCCAAAAGAGCGATCCTATCACATCAACATGCTGAAACTGAGAGCAGTTCACCTGGCCCTCAAGGCTTTCCTCCCTTCGATTCAGGCAAGTTCAATCTTAGTACAGACGGGTAATACCACCACCATGTACTACCTGAACAAACAGGGGGGAACTCATTCCCGCATATTGTCGCTGGAAGCTCAAACTCTCTGGCATTGGCTCCTGGCACTGAACCTATCGATCACAGCAGTCAACCTGCTGGGCGAACAGAACGCGAGAGCGGATGCTCTCAGTCGTCACTTCGAAGACAGACAAGACTGGGTTCTCAACAACAAAGTCGTAGAAGACATATTCTAGGCTTGGGGTCACCCCACCATCGACCTCTTCGCGGACGACGAAAATACAAAATGCCGAGACTTCGCCTCAAAGTTCTATCGGCCATGGTCAAAAGGGAATGCCCTTTTGATAGACTGGTCAGGGGCATTTGTGTACGCCTTTCCACCCCTTCCTCTCATTTCGAAGGTGATGACCAAGTTGTCTCATTCCCACACGAGGATGATACTGATTGCCCCGGACTGGCCGAGACAATGGTGGTACCCGGACCTTCTGCACCTGTCAGAGTGCCCTCACAGGAGGCTGCCTTGCAGACCAGATCTGCTGTCCAAGATGAATGGGAGGAATCATCACCCCAACCTTCCCTCACTGAACTTGGCAGTATACCCATTTAGGACTGCCACAGGACTGCATGTCCATTTTAAAGGAAGCACGAAGGCCGTCCACTAGACACTCATATGCGTGCAAGTGGAAACGCTTTTATATGTGGTGTGTTCAAAACAATTGTAAACCAACCAAAGGACAGGAAGAGGTCATGAAACCTATGGTTTTTTTCAGTGAATTTCAAAGGTTTTTTAAATGCTGATTCCTAACTATATCAAGCCTGAAACCTATGGTTTTTTCAGTGAATTTCAAAGGTTTTTTAAATGCTAATTCCTAACTATATCAGGCCTGAAACCTATGTTTTTTTCAGTGAATTTCAAAGGTTTTGTAAATGACAATTTTTAATGTATAAATTGTTATACTGATTTTTTTAATACTGATTTACTACATTTTTTTTTTTTTTTTTTTTTTTTTGGGAAAACCTTTATTACAATTTCAGTGACATACAAATATGGGCCTACAACCAACAGGCCGGCCGCTAACGCACAGTATAAACCCAGGCACAGCTTTACATTCACTTCGATGAAGCAACAAAAGAGCTACTGGGCTGCTAATCAACCCCGCCGGCCGCAGCCGTAGTCCATAAATAAGCAAAGAAAGGTTTCATATTTTGAAAAAAACAAAAAAAAACTCACACACACAAGGCAAAGGGGGTTAATGGCAATAACGTGTGCTCCCCGCATTGAAGGAGTAAACAAACCCAAGGAGATAGAGGGGGGGGGGGGCAGGCAGAAGAAACCAAAGTCGCATATCGCAGGAGCATATAGGAATGCGCGGGCTAGGGAGACAGAGCAGCATCCATCTCACGCGTCTGGGGCGGGGCGCAAATACCTCCACAATAGGAGTTCCAGGGACCCCACACCTTAATCCACTTCCCAGGCTTGCCTCTCGCCACATACACCGTTTTCTCTCTGAACATACACCAGTCCATGTGTTCCTTCCACGCTGAGACCGTTGGCGGCCTCTGGGCGCCCCACAGTTGTGCAATGTCCCGCTTCGCTACCATATAGCCCAGAGTCACCCACTGCGTCTGCATCACATTGTAATCAGTCGGCTCCCAGACATTCAGCAAACATCTCCGTGCCTCCGGCAACAAGGCAACATGCGTGACTTCTTCTAACACCGCATGCACTCTACACCAAAACCGAGTCACTTCCGGACATTCCCACAGGATATGGAGGAAAGTCCCCAGTAATCCACAGCCTCGCTTACACAGTCCATCCACCGAGTACCCCATACGCATCAAACCAGGCCCCGTAACGTACACTCTGTGAAGTATCTTAAGCTGGACGAAACGCAAACGGGCCGGGATAGCCACCTCTTTCGGGGAGGCCACCGCGGACACCCAATCTTCATCGTCAAGTTCCAAGCCGTCGGCAGTCCATGTCTCTCGCAATGAGGTCAGCAAACCCATTCGATCATTGATAAGCTTCTTATAAATCAGCGAAATGGTGCTATCCGGCACATAGCCGTCCAATACCCTGTCTTCCAACGGGGAATACTCTGGAATAGCCGCGACATCCGGGAACACGGAACACAAGGCATGGTGAACCTGAGCATACCGAAAGTATTCCCTGTCGTTCAGCTGATATTCAGTTTTCAGCATGTCGAACGTCTTGAATTTCCCTTTCGTCCAGAGATCCCCTACCTTGCTGATACCAATCATATCCCATTTCTCAAAGCCTTTCGTAGTACACAGATAACCCAGGCGCTGGGAAGCGTACAATGGCGTTGCCCGAGTCAAGCGATCCCTCCACCCCATCGCCGCATTTGCTGCATGCCACACCTGCACCGCGACCCGCGTCGGGCCAGTCAACCGCGCATCAAGGGACCCCGAGTATAGTGCTCGGTTATAATCCCCGCTGGGCAATAACAATTTGTCCATCTCAAATGCCGGGTTCAAAGCAGGCCCATACATCCCGTGATTGATAGCAGACAACTGGGAGGCCCAATAATATCGTTTAATGTCGGGGAGAGCGATCCCCCCATCATACCACGGTAGGGTTAGTTTAGCGAGAGCAATCCGCGGCCGCCCATCCCAGAACAATCGACGCTGAAGACACTCCACCTCCCGAAAATAGCGGGCCGGCACTGCGTCCATAGTGTTCTGCAGGGCGTACAAAAAGCGCGGCAGCGACATCATTTTGAACAACGCCGCCCGGCCGAGCGGCGAGAGCGGCAGCCGCCGCCAACCCGCTACATCCGCCCTGAGGCGCTGAAGGGGGGGGGAGAAGATTCCGTTCATACCGGGCCACCGGGTCCAGGGTTATAAAGATTCCCAGATACGTGAACCCCGACTGCGCAACCTGGATAGGGCACCCCCGCGGAAGGGGGGGGGCCTCCCCGGAGAGAACGTACACACAAGACTTGGCCCAGTTAATGGCCAATCCGGAGTTGCGACCAAAGGAGCTCAACACATTTACCAATACAATAAGCGATTTGCGCGGAGATGCAAGATACAAGAGGATATCGTCCGCATATAGGGAGACACGATCCTCGTACTCCGGCGTCCATCGAAGGCCAAGCATCGAGGGGTGCCACCGCAGCCACTCCGCAAGGGGCTCCAAACAAAGCACAAAGAGAAGAGGCGACAGCGGGCATCCCTGTCGGGTGCCCCTACCCAAAACAAAGGGAGCCGACACCCGTCCGTTGACCACCACCTGTGCCAGTGGGTTATCATAAAGCAATTTCACCCAACTGATAAACCCCGGGCCAAACCCAAACTTCGCCAATGCTGCCCAAATATACGGCCATTCCAAGGTGTCAAACGCCATGGTAGCGTCAAGAGACGCCAAAATGGCCGGCTCACGGATGAATGGCGCTCTAGCGAGGACGCCATGCAGTTGCCGCAGGTTCAAAGCGGTATTGCGATGGGGTATAAAACCGGATTGATCTTGATGAATCAGGTCGCCCACAACCCGGATCAGACGATTGGCCAGTACCTTGGCAAGGATTTTGGGCTCCGCGTTTAACAAAGAGATAGGCCTGTAAGAAGTACACCGATCCCGCGGCTTCCCTTCCTTATGGATAACAACAATAGTAGCAAGACGTTGGTCAGGGGGGAGGGAACCCGCCGCCAGAGCCTCAAGGAACATGTCCCGGAGACACGGCGCAATCTTATCTGAGCGAATGGCCAAAGCAATCTCATCCGGCGACGGGGCCACATCCATCAATAATTTATCCTCATCAGATAGAGATGGCAGAGCAATGTCTCGAAGCAGTAGTCGAGAGTCTTCCTCTGATCGCTCTGAGACCGGAGAGTAAACCCCGTGAAAATACTCCGCAAAGCAATCAACAATATCCCCGGGGTCCGTCACCCGCACACCATCCACCCTCTCAACATCCGGCACCACTCGACTCGCTCTCTCCCTCTTATCCAACCAAGCAATCAACTTCCCGGCCTTATCACCCATATCGTACAAACGCCCCTGTTGCTCCCTGCTCATACTCCTAGCAGATTCGGTAACCAGCGCCTTGTAGTCAGCCTGTTTAAGTGCCAACACATGCAGTCTGTCATCCGTAACACCTTGCTCCAAATCAATCTCCAACTCGGTGATCTCATTTTCTAGCCGAACAACCTCCTGCACCGCACATTTTTTGGTATGGGAAATGAGAGACAGAGCCTGGCCCCGGAGCACCGTCCTAAAGGCCTCCCAAAGGGAGATGGCGGAAGACACCGACCCCATGTTGTCACTAAAATAGTGTTCCAGGGACTTAACCAGGTCTGCACGGATCGTGGGGTTTTGTAGGTACCAGGGGTTGAGCGGCGCCACCCTCCCCTCCGCCCCCAAGGCGATATCTAGGTGTAGCAAAAGAGGGGAGTGATCAGATATACCGCGTGCCAAGTGTCGCACTTCCCCGATCATCCCAGCTTGGGCCGCAGGCACTAGCATATAGTCAAGCCTCGAAAGACTACCGTGGGCCCCAGAGTGGAAGGTATATTGCGCCTGTCCAGGGTGTTTCAACCGCCAGCAGTCTATCAGTCCCAGGGTATCCAGAAAGCCCCCCAGCCAGTTCTGGGCCCGAGGGAGGTCCCTAGGGGGGTGTCGATCCTCAACTCCGGAAACCACCGCGTTAAAATCCCCCCCCAAGACCAAAACCCCCCCTGGAAGCCCAAGTAGCAGGCGCCCCAAATCAGCAAAGGTGGCCGTCTGCAGGCCCGGCGGCACGTAAACCGTGACCAGCGAAATCAGCTTACCCTCCCACCTCCCCACCAGCGCAGTGTACCGCCCTCTGTCGTCATGGAGCACCTCATCCACCACCAACGGGAGAGAGGTCCTGACTAAAATGCCCACTCCTCTCGAGCCAGAGGTGAAACCAGAATGGGCCAGAAGGCGATACCCACGTCTGTTCATGGCGTGGAAAGAGTTCCCTATGAGGTGTGTTTCCTGTAGAAATACGATGTCAGGCGAAATACGTTTCAAGAACTGCAGGACTACCCCCCGCTTTATCCTGTCCCCCAGTCCGTTCACATTCCATGAAAGAAGTCTCAGCCCCTTACCCCCCCATCCCTCCCAGCACAAACTATCCCCCTCCCGGAGAGCACAATCATAATAGCACAACAAAAACATTACCCCGCCTTGTGAAACAAACAAACAAACCCCAACCCCACCCCATCAACCCCAACAGAACTCCCCCCACCCTGCACCCCTGCGTGAGCCCAAACAGCCCCCCCAACATGCAGTGTGCCTGTCGCCCCAATATGAAACTCACTACAGAAAGGACAAAAAAAGGGGGGAAAAGAAAAAAAAACCCTGAAGGAGGAAAGGGCCCCAGCTAGCCCCCCGCAACCTCCAAATACCACGGGGCAAAGAGTTACAAACTGGAGTCCAGTGCAGCCACAGGTGCAAAACGTTACCAGTCCAGCCCATCGACAGGATCACAGTTCCATTCCTACGCCGTCAAACCCTCTCCGCTCTCCGCCATCCGACCTTCCCGACCTCGACTCCTGGGTAGGGCGTCCAGCCACTCTCCCACCGCCTCCGGCCGGTCGAAGAAGTGTGAGCGACCATCTAACTCGACCCGCAGCTTAGCCGGGAATAGCATCGCATACTTCAACTCCATGTCTCTCAAGCGCCGTTTGATGGCCGAGAATCCCATCCGTTGCCTTTGAACCGCTTGCGTGAAGTCGGGGTAAAAGCTAACATTAGAATTCTCAAATTTTACTGGCCCAGTCACCCTCGATGCCTGAAGGATAGCGTCTCTATCCCGAAAATTAAAAAGTCGGGCAATGATAGGCCGCGGGGGGGGCACCCACCTTCGGTGCACCCCCTGGAATCCTGTGGGCCCGTTCCACGGCGAAGAACTTGCTCAGCCCTTTGGGTGCTAGATGAGTCACCACTAGATCCTCCACAAAAAGATCCACAGCAGACTCCTCCGATCGTTTGGGCACCCCAATAATACGGACGTTATTCCGCCTGGCCCTGCTTTCGGTGTCCTCAAGGCGACGATCAGTCAGGTCACTGGCGAGCTGCAACCTCCGCACCGTCGTCTGCAAAGCGGCAACATCTACCGTTAGGCTCGACGCCGCTTGAGTCAATGAGTCGACCCGGTCATTAGTTTTGGACAGGTCTGCTCTGACCAAAGTGACATCAATCAACACTGAGTCCAATTTATTAGCCAAGGTATCAAATTGCTGGTTCACAGTCGCCTTCATCTCCTCAATGGCCCCCATGACATCCAGCAGAGTCAATTCGGATGATGCGCCCGAGGCCTCCTTGGGCGGCTCAGGCGATTTACGTGATCCACTAGGGGATCCCTTTGGCTGCGCATAGCGGTCCATATTGTTGGCCTGGGAATAGGCTCCCCTCCGGGTAGACTTGGGTTTCAGCTTATCGCCGTCCACTCTAGTCGTCATCGTCGGCGACCATCAAGGTCAGCCCCCTCCAGCACCCGGAGGAAGGCCAGGAGACCAGGGCCACCAACTGAAATAGGCCCGCTTACAGTTCAAGAATCAGGCTATGCACCCCGTCCTCGGCGCTGCTCACCCAATGTCCCGACGTCAGTTTCCTCAGATCAACACGAAACCGAAAGTGAAAGCACGGGGTCCGGGGCTGGGCCAACCTGGCACGCCGCTGTTGTTCACTTCGCACCCGGACACTTCACCAACTCGAGTTCGGGATCACGGCCGAAGAAGGCCACAAACTTCAGATCGCCACAAAACCGGTTCCCGGAGTCCAATTTCGATTTAAAAAACGAGTGGCACCTTAGCGCAAAATCATAAACAGAAGCCCATCGAGAAAACCAGGATTATGACAGGATAGACGTGGGAGGTTGCGGAGGCCCTCGGGAGCCACAAGCCTACACGGCCATCTTGGTTGCGCGCTAGGCTCCTCCCCTACTACATTTTTTAAACTATTTATTTTTAGATATTTTATTTTTTTAATTACATTATAATTACATTATACATTACAATACAAAATATACTTTCTCAGAATGAATTACTTTAGTTTAAATACTTTGCAAATAGGCAATAGAATTTTAGGTACAGTAGTTACAGCTGTTGCAATGGGCAACACAATTTCAAACACAATGCAACATTGAGCTCAATGTGAATTTCTAGTCAAATGCAATTAGTTACTTTATGGATTACTTTTCTAACCACAGGACGGACTGGATCCTAGATTCAGTCCTTGGAAATCTCCTGTAAACAGTTGAGTAAAAGCGTTTTGGTTACTGTAGTGATTTTTAAGGAATATTATTGTATTTTAAAAGTTGACACTTGGAAATGTTTTCACAGAGAATCACCAATGTTATCCTATGGCACAAAATTCACTTAGCAGGTAAGTAGTGTTATCGTTAGTTTTTCTTACTCAGTGGTGGATCCTGGATCCAGCACTGGTGCATCTCATGTAAACAGTTGAAAGAATGTGTTTAAGTCATACAGACGATTTTTTGGGAATATTTTTAGTTTGTGAAAATAGACACTTGGAAACTTTTCTGCTGAAAACCACACAATGGATTCCTATGGAAGGAAATACAAGTTACTGGTAAGTACGCTTAGAATTACTTTTCAGGGTCAGTGCTGGGCTAAAAGATGTAGCACTGGGTTTTCGCCTGATAACAGGTGAGTAAATCGGAATTCTTAGTTTGGCTGATCTTAGAGGAATATTTGTACGTTTCAAAAATCGACACAGAAACTTTTGTGCTGAAAACCACACACTGGATTCCTATGGAAGGAAATACAAGTTACTAGTAAGTACGCTTAGAATTACTTTTCAGGGTCAGTGCTGGGCTAAAAGATGCAGCACTGGGTTCTCTCCTGATAACAGGTGAGTAAATCGGAATTCGTAGTCCGGCTGATTTTAGAGGAATAGTTGTACGTTTTCTAAAATCGACACTTAGAAACTTTTCTGCTGAAACCCACACAATGGATTTCTATGGAAAGAAATACAAGTTACTGGTAAGTACGCTTAGAATTACTTTTCAGTGTCAGTGCTGGGCTAAAAGATGCAGCACAGGGTTCTCTCCTGATAACAGGTGAGTAAATCGGAATTCGTAGTTCGGCTGATTTTAGAGGAATATCTGTACAATGGTGAAGGAACGGGGCGGGTCCTGAGGTGACGTGTGCAAACACGCCCTGTGGCGCATTTGAAGTTGGGGAATTAATTCCTCTTTAATCCTGCGGTCTCCTGGGGGCCAACTAGCCCACCAGGTACCTCCAGTATGCGCCAGGGAGCTGCGTTGCAGAAAGGTGTTCAGAGGCCACGCCCCTTTTTACAGCACTCTGCAACGCAGCTCCGTGGCGCTTACTGGAGGTACCTGGTGGGCTAGTTGGCCCCTAGGGGACCTCTGGATTGAAGAGGAATTAATTCCCCAACTTAAAACGCGCCACAGGGCATGTTTGCACACATATCACCTCAGGCCCCGTCCCCTACCTTCACCACTGTGTAAACGTGCCCCATGGCATGTTTTAAATTGGGGGATTAAGTCCCCGAGGCCATAATTTGCCCCTAGGCCCTTTTTTTAATTTATTTTTATTTTGGAGGGGGGCTGCCTTGCCCCCCTCCTGTGGCCCCTTATGGTCCCGGGGACTCCATCCCCCGGGCCGTTTCTTTCTTTTCTTTTTTTTTTTAGGTGGGGGGGCCGCATGGCCCCCCTCCCGGGCCACTACTAGCCCCGGGGACCCCATGCCCCGGGGCTGGCCCTCTTCGTTGGGGCCCGTGGGGGTGTCCCCAATCCCCCCACAGTCCCAGCCGGCTCCCCACATCCTGCGGGAGCCGGCATTGCTTTTCCACATGGGGAGCAGCTAACATGCTGCTCCCCCTGAGGAAAAGCAATCTGCTTTCCTATTTGGAAGAGAGAGCAGGTTTCCTGCTCTCTCTTCCAAATAGGAAAGCAGTTTGCAATGACAGGGTGGGAGCCGCGGTGGGCACCCCGGGACACTGCAGTAGCCGGCCCTGGGGTTTGGCGGTCCCCAGGGCCTAGACAAGGCTCCAGGAGGAGGGCCACGTGGCCCACCCCACATTTTGAAGAAGCCCGGGGGGGTGGCGGTCCTCGGAGCTGGGGGGGCCTGAGAGCCCCCCCACCCAATATTAATAAGCCCCGGGGGTGGCAGTTCCCGGGGCTGGGGGGGCCTGAGAGCCCCACCACCCAATATTAATTAGCCCCGGGGGTGGCGGTCCCCGGGGCTGGGGGGGCCTGAGAGCCCCCCACCCAATATTAATAAGCCCCGGGGTGGCGGTCCCCGGGGCTGGGGGGGCCTGAGAGCCCCCCACCCAAAATTAATTAGCCCCGGGGTGGCGGTCCCCGGGGCTGGGGGGGCCTGAGAGCCCCCCCACCCAATATTAATAAGCCCCGGAGGTGGCGGTCCCCGGGCTGGGGGGGGGCCTCAGAGCCCCCCACCCAATATTAATAAGCCCCGGGGGGGCGGTCCCTGGGGCAGTGTGGGGGAGATTGGGACCCCACCCCCACACTATTTTTTGAAAATGCCCCCGGGATTTGGCCAATTACCAAAGAAGTGAGTCCGCGCTTCATTTTTTTTATTTTCGGACGAAAATTCGCGCTGAGTGCGCGAATCTCACTTTTTTTTTTTTTAATGCTTTTTTTGGCCCTGGGGGTCCTTGTGGGACCCCCTGAGCAGGCCTAGGGGTCAGGGTGTTTCTACCCTGCCCACTTTTTGCGTTTTTTGCGTTTCTTTTGCTGATTTCTTGTGCCTCGGTTCTACCGAGGCACAAGATGGCTGCCATCACTTCCTGATTTGGAGTGTTGACAGCCAATTAGAATACAGCTCGTGCACGGCAGGGTGCGCTTAGGCTGTGCTTAGGGTACGCGGACCCTCCGAGGCCATAGATATTTATGTACTTTTAAATGTCATTTTCTCAGGAACTACTGAACGGATTTACACCATTTAAGCAAAAGGCATGAGTCTGAACTACGGACTACCTCTTTGCCACATTTGGTATAATTCTGTTAAGCAGTTCGGGCTGTAGCTGCGGCTAAAGGTCCTATGGGAAATTGCATGGGGAAAATGCATTTTGGGACCCCTCTTTTTTCTCGCCCCCCGCTAGACGAATCACCGTGAAACTTTCAGGATAGGAGCGGGCCGGAGCTGGCCAAAAGTTTTGAAAATTTCGCGAAGATTCGTCAATCAGCACCAAAGTTATTCCAAATAGAATGTTGCGGATTTCCTATGGAAAATAGGTCCTAACTATAACTACTTACTGGCGACCGCCAGTAGGCAATATATAGAGCTGAATATATATATATGTTTTCCATATATAATTTTTATTATTTTCGGGGTCCCCGAACAAGGGCAGGAATATTCAGTGCTTATGACTTTGATGAGGATACCCCTGGAAGAGAATTAGGATTACAGGTAAGTAACTTCTCGTTTTGGATTAACAGCAAAGGAAGGTAACCGACAGAAATTCAACAAAGACAATACGTGATAAACAAATACTGTAGTGAGGACTGCTATTTATATACGTACATTGCTAAGTTAGCACAACCGCGTTAGATGTTAGAAAGCCATCTTGCCACTTTTGCTGCTTTTGCACACGACACTGCAGTTACATGTTATTATTTGAGAAATGCTTGCTCGCCTTTGCTTCACATGAGAACTGTCTGTTGTTCACATCCCTAACAGTGAGCTGCGACCTTGGTCTGAACATTGTGTAAAGAAACAGTCTGGGTCGCTAGACGGTGCATGTTGTTGGGTTCAGGTTGTTTGGCCCACTATTTAGCCATAACACGGACGCAGCTGCAAATACCTGAAAGTCGAGTGCTTTTAATATTACAGGCTGCATGCTTTATACACATTCGGAAGACGAGCTTTCCCAGGAGCAGAGTATACTTGATCCTGTGATGTGATTCCACTAAGCTGATCTTTACGGTATGGTGTTCCCCATTCAAGCCTAGAGACCTTCTATTAGTCTAATAATAATAATATTAGTTTACTAGCGAAAGGAAGGTGGATGTAATCCACTGTCATTTTATTATGATTTCTCCTTTCATTTTCTATGGTATTGTAACTATGCTGATGGTTTTGATCTTAATCATTTGTCTGCTTATGTTAGCCAAAGTACTGCATCTTAGGACACGAGTTTTATAAAATAAACTCTTTAAACTTTACCGTGTCTCTGTTTACTCTTGTTGGGAACTGATATGAGAATAATTACGAACAGGTATTTCTGATTCCCACCATCCCTGAGAATACACTAAGTCTCTTGTTCTGGGTTGTCTATACATTGGGACCGCCGAGATAAACTCGGATAACGAATGGGACACTGATGCTGGTCGGATAAGGGGTTCTGGGTTCTGAGGTGAGTTTTTGGTACACCACAATTCACTGAGGTCCTGGTTTCCTGTGTATAGTTCTGTGCATAAGCAGAATCCCTGCAACATGGCGCACCTAACGTTTGGTTGATTGATTTGAAACGCCTTAGTAGTGCTTATATTAGTCCACGACTCCCTCACTCTTGTTTCCGGATAACGGGAGTGACGGATTTAACCTACCTGTTTCTCGACTAATAGGTTCTTTCAAACTTGATCATTAAAAAGGTTTCTTCTGAACCCTAGTGCTACTGTTAAACTCGTTGTTGATCTTTTGTGTGTCCTTATGGCGGTTGACATTGCTGCACATAGCCGTGCACCTCTGCGCCGTCATTTGACGACGTATGGGGTGCCGGAAGATGGGATGGCTGTTATTTTTGTGGTGAGCGCTGATGCGTCTTTCCCTTATGAGTTGTTTTACTCTTGGGTGACTTTTCCGGCGGTGAATGCTGACGATGATACGTTTCATTCCTATACTTCCACGCAGCTACCTGAAATCTATACGCCGTATAGGACACAAGAAATTCCTATTTCTGCTTGGCAGCATACCATTTGGTTTAATGGCGCCCTTCCCCATGCGGTTACACCGGCTAGAATGGGCCCGTTGTCCATTGCTGGGGCCACATGGCCGGTGCTGGCCGGATTTACGCCTCATCCCCGCTATCTCACGGTAGCGGTGACTGAGTTGCGGGTACTACACACAGCCCTGATTACAGTACATAGGGCTTTAGTGCAGTACGTGTCACGCAACGTGCAGGTGGGGGCACCTGCTGTTGCGGGACAACCAGCGGACCACCACGCGGTGATTATTAGTCCAGTTATGGTTAATTCGGTAATGGGCAAGCGCCCCCAAAATAAGGATGATTTACCTTATTGGCTTGCTGAGAAATTTGACCAACTGGAGGCGGTTTTTCCGCATACTACTCCTGTGGAGAAACACAGGATTCTCACCATTAGTTTGCCGAAAGACTTAGTCCCAGATATGGACGATTGTGACAACTGGGGCAAGGTCTTTGCTGCGACCTACTCGAAGTGCTTCGGCACTCCGTCTATGTCTGTACTTCCCTCCGTCATTAAACGTGTTCAAGAAAATCACAGTGCGGAGGCTGCTGTAGAATTAGGAATGCGGCTTGTCGGGGTGTTCGATGTGGTGGCTTCCATGGTGATGGGCAACCTCAAAGGCGATGCCATGCAGTTCCAAGTGGCTAATAAGGTGGACCGTGTGGACGAACTCGACAGGCCTAAGGAGTTCGCTAAGATAATTGCGGAAGCCTACAGAACCATAGGCCGCAGTGTCTTAGGTGTTAAACCAACTGCAATATTTCCTGATATAGTACAGCAAACTAAGGTAAGCTCATCTGGTAAAGACGAATGCCCAAATTTTCCTAAACAAAATTGGCGGGCAAAGAAACAGGGGAAGCAGCAACAGAAACAGGGGTCTCGTCCTGCCTCACCCGTACAGTCGACTAGTGAACGCACATATGATCTGCGCGATCGATCTAGTATTAAGTCACCTGATAGATTTCAGGTTTCTGAACAACGTTCTCCTCGTTCTTCACAGGAAACATCGGCTTCACAGTCCGGTGGCAGAGACCGTGGGAAAGGACGGGGTGCCCAAGAACGTGAGCAACCCCGTCAGACTGACGGTAAAGGCAAGCAGGACGAGTCTGCACGTCAATGACCCCCGTTTCAAAAGAAGAAAGTTGCTGCGCTAACAGCGAGGTATGCCACAGATAGTGCGGACGCAGCTTCAGAACCTGACATGGGCACTAACGCTGCTCGACAGCGCGGCGGAAGTTACAGTAGTGCGACAAGCACTGCGTCCATATCTGGTGGCGACAGCAACTGACACGTTCATTACTGTAGAAACTGCTGACACTAGAGTGGCTCCCCCTGACAGACTGTATAATATAGTCCTTTTAATTGAAGGTGACATACAACGTACGATTCAAGGGATTTTTTGGGATAATCTGACCTCTTCGTACGATATTCTATTGGCAGAGGCAGACTGGCCCCCGGGTTTCATTTTGGATGCTCCTAGAGGGGAGGAGGTGATCCTCCCGTCCTTTGCGCACACAGTGCCAAAGGACCAAGCTAAAAAGTTCGCCGAGGAGTGGGCTCTGGTGCTAGCACCAGCTTTGTATCGTAATCAGGTAGGCTGGGATAAATTGTCCCCCAGCCATGAGATTCCATTGCTGTCCACGCCCCAGCCACAACCCCAATATCCCATGCGTCGCGAAGCAAGACCTCACATCGCGGCTATCCTTGAACAATTGGAATATCAAGGTGTTATTGAAACATGTGTGTCACCAATGAATAATCCTTTATTCACTGTGACGAAGCCTGATGGGTCGTACCGCCTGCTTTTGGATTACCGGCATTTAAACTCTCATTGCCGGACATGCGCAGTACAGAATACCCACAGTTCTGCTCTCGTCGATAGTCTCGTGAGAAAACGGTTTAAAACCACACTTAACAGTTCCAATGGCTTTTACAGCCATAACCTGTCCTCTCTTAGTAGTCAATGGACGGCATTTACCTCGGGCGGCAAACAAAAGCATTTTAAAAGATTACCGATGGGCTATAAAAACAGCCCTGGAGTCTTTGCCGCTCGTGTAGTCTCTCTGTTAGAGAGCATTGACCCTGATGCGTACTCGTATGTGGATGATATTTATCTCACAGATGACGAGTTATGGCCGCATCTGTGTCGCGTTGACCACATTATTGTTTTGTTTGCAGACTTCGGTTACAAATTCAACTTTGCGAAGTCTCACATTGCAGAATATACAGTGTTGTTTTTGGGATACGAACTCAACAATGAAGGTCGAGGGTTGGCTCCGCACTTCCTAGAGAAATGCGCGTGCCTACGTGCTCCTACGACACTGAAGAAATTACAATCTTTGCTGGGCTTTCTGAATTTCGGTCGCACGTACATTCCTGATTATGCCCAGCGTATCAAGCCGCTTTATGCCTTGGTACAACCTACTTTTTCCAAATCATGCTGGCTGCAGGAGCATTCAGCTATATTGCAATCTTTGCAAGCTGACCTTCTTCTTCAAAATACTTACTGACGCGTGATAACCACACTAACCTGGTCATAAGAATTGTGCCAGGCGCAGTGGGTTTCACGTACCTAACGTTCAATGAGGGCGAGACCGTCCCCATTGCCTACAAATCACACCTGTACACTTCGGCTGAACTGCGATTTTCCGCTGTAGAGAAAGTTTTAACGGCAGTGCAGATGGCGATTCTTAAAGAACGAGCGCTATCGCAAGGGAAATGCATGTTGGTGGTCACACCATATCCTGCCCTTGAGGCAGTGACCAAAGCGAGTGTACCAAATTCTAAAGCTTTGCATCTACGGTGGATACAATGGGCCACTTCCTTGACATCGCCCAACGTCACCTATATCTTTGACGCAGCCCTACAGACTCAGGAGTTCTTACAGTATGAATTCGTTCATCCAGCTCCTCTGTCCTTGCGCCCGCTCGAGGATTACCATTGTGTCATTTACACTGACGGTTCTGCGCAACCGGCAACTGGATCGAAGCATGCCTATTCAGCGGCCTGCGCAATTGTGGTCGGTACTTTCGTGAATGGTGAATTCCAATCTGATGTCGTGCATACGCAGTCATTGGGTGATTGTACCGCACAGTTGGCAGAGCTCCGTGCACTGGTTCTCGCACTGGAGTTTGCTGATTCTCGGGTCACCACTCTTATAGTGAGTGACTCGTTTTATTGTGTTCAATCTTACAACGACAATCTATATTTTTGGTCTCAAAATGAATACCGTGATTCCAAAGGTAGCACAATTAAGCATAAAATGCTTTGGGTTCGAGTGGCAGAACTTAAAGAACATCTGCCTCTCGTGAATGTTATTCACACTCTTGGTCACCAACGAGTTGGTGTCCATGCTGTCGGCAACAGCCTAGCTGACGAGGCAGCAAAAACAGCAGTGGCGACATACTTAGTAGCAGCAGTTACAAGATCGCAAAGTAAGATCGATGATGACATCTTGGCAGCTATTGCTGCTACAGAGAAGGGAATAAATTACCCGAGAGGTTTCCCTTCTCGTTACCATTATCGCTTAAGTCCTGATAACGTCCCGTTAGTGAGGATTAACGACGTTGGTGACAGATTGATTCCCAACGCGGACTGCAGACCATCTTTGATATTAGTGGCTCACGAGGGCATGGCGTCTGCCCATGCCGGCGTTGCAGCTACTGTATCTCTGTTACAACAACGTTACTGGTGGTGCGGTTTACATAAACAAGCTCGCGCTTATGTTCTTAACTGTGACATTTGCCAGCTGAATAAACCTTCAACTGCGGCGCGCCCACCACAGACTCAGTTGTACATATCTAATAAACCACTAGGGTGTGTTTATTTAGATCACTGCGGTCCATTCACCTCTGATACTGCGTACAAGTACATCTTGGTTGCAGTGGATTCGTGCACACGTTTACTGTGGGTATGGCCACAAAGGAGTGCTGATGCCCGTACTGTCATCAGGGATTTGCGTGTCTTTGTGGGAAGTTTTGCATGTGGTACCTTTCATTCTGATCAGGGCCCTGCGTTCGCCTCTAAGGCGTACAAAGAAGCCATGAGAAATTTGGGGGTCCAAGTCAAATTTTCGTCTCCCAACCGACCTGAGGGTAATAATGTGGTGGAGCGAATGAACCGTGACTTAAAGCAATCTTTGACAGCTAGGGTTTTACGCACTGGCCGGAACTGGCTAGCCCACTTGTATAATGTACAACGTGCACTTAATAATCTCCCTAGTAGGTCTCTGGGTGGGCGGACCCCATACATGATGCTCTTTGGCATACGAATGTTTGTCCCGGACCTTGATGGTCTAGACATGGCGGCGTCAGCCGCACCCTTTGACGTAGATGATCACTGTGCTGTATAGCAGAATTTACAAGAAGCCAGAGACAGTCTAGTGAAGGAACACGTGCCCGCCACATCTGATGCTGCGCTTCAGATTCCGGTAGTCGGCTGGCTACCTCGAGTTGGTGATCTGGTCCGTGAGAAGGTTGAGAACAAGAACGAGTTCGGCCCCTCTTATCGTGCACCAGTTCCGGTGCTTGGCGTGCAGGGTACACGAACAGTCATTTTACCTCCACTTCCTGGTCGCAAGGATAACAGGTACATCTCTATTGACAATGTCAAGCTGCAGCGAGTGGCCGATTCTTCTTAGTATGACTCCAGCGGTTTCTTGCCCTGCGATGCTGAGAAATTCTGTTTTGGCCCCAGCTTCTACCACCTTGCCTGATGTTGCCGTCGAGATGCATACAGTTACTGGACCTTTGTTGCCACCAACAGCTGGTGGTCTACCTGAAGATATTGAGTATGCTTATCCTGCGGATGTCCGGTTGCCTGTTTTACAGTCCACCACAGTTAACCAGTCGCGCTTCTCCTTTGACACTAATTCATTGACTTCCATTGCCCCATCAAAAGTTTCAATTTTTGCTGTCTGGTTTAAAAGACATTTTTTAATTCTCCCTTGGACTTACATTTGGCTGGTGCTCATATGTATTTTTTTGTTTATGTTCATTGGATTTGTGGTAGTGTTTTTTCGACTTATAAATGGACACTACCTGAAAGAAAGATCTACAATTAGACTAATTGATGGAACTTTGGCCCCCCACTCCTCATCACATATCATGAAAAGGGACCAGACTTTTGTGAACATTACTGCCTGGCCTGTACTGGATGGGATCGCGTGGGATGCTGTTAAATTTCAAATTCATGGTCCCACTGAAGTAATCAATGTGCCAAATGTATTTCGTGTTTCTATGGGTGATGTAGTTAAGCAAAGCATCCGCTCGGATGATTGGGATGTTCAAGCCATAGAAGCACTGTTTTCTGATTTGAAATATTATGCTGCGTTTGATGCTGAGGATTTGTATTTAGATACTGCTAATTATGAGGTGCAGTTTTGCTATCAACATATGGCAATCATTTCCTTCACAAAGCAAATACATTTAGAAATTTTGTAAATTATACGCAATGGGAACACTGTCCAGCACCTAGGCTGGGCAGCTCCACCACGTTAGTGGACAAATTCACATATTTTTCTGATTTCAGTGTGTCGAATCCTGCCTCCTTTTACTTTAAAGTGGCAGCTGAGTCTACCTCGAAAGTTAGACTGACACACACTAAATTGTTGTATTCCAAGTCCTTTATGGACGAGTTGGCAATCGGAGGTTATGATCTGTGGAAAGCTACTGTCGATCTTAAATCGGTTTGGGGTTCTAAACCGTGGCAGGTACAGGGAACAGAAGCTTTGCATCGTGCCTGCCTCATCCCGAACCACATGTTATTTTTGAATTCGTCAATTTTTCAGACCACCTGTTTTGGATTGGCTACTTCTAAAAAATTAAATTCTCCCTCCACTCCGGATCTGGGTGCTTATCCTAAATGGGATAATCATACTGATCTGTCCCTTGCTACGTTGCAGTCATACATTTCTAACACATCCTTCAATATTTCCAAATTAAATCCGGAAGGGTGGTTAATATGGCAAACGAGCTCAGATTCCTGTCAACATCGGTTTCTGGATTTGAAACCGGGGTATACGCAAGTTAGTGTGGACCCCCGTTTTGAATCCTCTCACACTGTAACTACCTACTCAGTAGGGAAGTTATGCCAATCTTGGCTGCAACATTACACCTTAGCATCTGTTAAACTTCATTTATCACAATTGAACGACAAAATAGATTTGAATGATTTTGTTAAGGGTCCTGCGGTTGGCAGGTCCAAAAGAGGGGTATATGCAGTTTATAATGAAGTTTGGAAGCTATCACAGATTGAAGCTGCATCCAGATTACGAGCTATTGATCAAGCCAATATGGAGAAAGTATTGGCTGTTATAGATAATAGCATTAACACCCTGTCTTCCAGAATTTATACGTTAGATAATATCGTTTCATCTGTTGTTGACATTGTGCAGGATGATTTGTCTGTTTTATCTCATGGTCAAAATCAATTGCGTTCTATTATGCAGTTTGCATGGACATTGCAAACGTTAAAGGCTGGGAAAGTCCCTTGGGATTACATGAATACTTCATCTTTGTTCCTTCCTTTTAATTTAACTGCAAAACAACAGTTCATGTCCATGAAAGATGCAACATACTCATTGCTGCACATTGAAAAGTTAGAACCTTTACCTTTCTCTGTTGCCGAATTAAACTCCGCTGTGTGGCTTATCCACGGCTTAATCACATTACCGTTTTCCCTGTTTAAGTTCCTGCATGAAACATTATGCACTAGGCAGATATGAACAACTAGGTACTGCCTTCCTGCATGAGGTTTGGTCACTCCCATTCACGTACAGATGCATGAGGGACGGAAAAGAGGTTTACTTAAAAGGTTAAGAGTGCACTTCCACTCCGGATCACTCTGTGGTGTGTCGGCACATTCAATTGCATGGTGCATGTAATGTGCACGCTCCTAATTTAGCTTGCGTCCTAAAAGGGATCCCAGTGCCAGTTATAACACCGTCTTTTACTCTGCTGGCTAACGGTAGTTATTTGCTATTAAATAATTAAGCTTGCTGTGGGATGTTAGTGGGAATTCCCTACATAGTGACTGTATCACAGAGAGTAGTCTGCTGTAATAACGTCCTTTTCCCACCCCGCATGGACGGCTCGATGTATCCATCTGGCCTTCCATTCCAACCTTGAAAGCAGAGTTCAACAAGATGAGCAGAATAAGGGCTCTATTGTCTCAAAAAGAAGTCGCGTTGACTTCATCCCGGGAAACTTTTGTCCTTCACGTAGCAAACACGCGCACCGAGGTGCAGGCGCTTTTGAATACTGATCTCCCACTTCATTTTGGTACCCTAATTCAGACTATCTTTAATGCCTCGTCAACAAGTGGCCTGGCACATTTTTTCAAAATTGTGGGCTCCGGCCTCGTGACCTCCTTCCAAACTATTTTTGGTGTGATCCTGGCATTTTTTCATTCTATTTTTTCCAGCGTCTTCGGAGGTCTCCCGTTGATTCTCGCCCTCGTGGCTGGGGTACTGTTGTTGGTCTGCGTACTACGCTATGGATGCACAACTTGCGTCACACGACAGCATGTCCCGGCTGCTCCATCTTCGTAACCGGATGCTTGAATACTATGGAACACTACCACTGCCAACATTAAGCCTAGCCTATGGGTTGTCCTTCCGGTTTCCCTACTTTACTTGCGTCTTTCATTGCCTAGAGTGTCCGTTCCAATGGGTTCTGGATTTGTGCTTGTCGAACTCGGTATCTCCCGCCCCGGATTATGATCGACTAATGAGCCCCTTAGTGGCTCATGAGTTGGACTGTTCTGGTGTCAGGATTATGGCCTGTGGAGCAGCACATGGAGTCCTAGGGATTTGGGACATCGGAACGGCTGCCGCTGAATTCTTGGCAAGAAGTTATCTTGAAGAACACGCCAGTTGTCCTCTGATGGTACTAGAGGCTCCAGTTGTCAAGGAACATGTGTGTTCAGTCCCCTTGCTGAATTGGATGGCAGATAATTTTGCAGAACGTTCCAATGATTCCCTCTTGGAAGCCGTTGCAACTTATTGTGCTTATACCTTTTTGGATTAACTTGGAGGCCATCCAAAATTCCTGTGGAATGCCTTTTTGTTTTTTCGTTGAAAATCCATCGTTGATATTTTTTTCCCCTTTAAATGTTTTTTTTTCTCTCTTTTTCTCTTCGAACTTTTCACTTACCTTATATGGATTCACAATTTGTGCCCTTAGTTCCGTTCTATCGAACTTGAACTCTGCGTTCTTAAATTGCGCCCCTACTGGTTAGTGGTCCGATCAAGGGGGGGTGTAGTGAGGACTGTTATTTATATACGTACATTGCTAAGTTAGCACAACCGCGTTAGATGTTAGAAAGCCATTTTGCCACTTTTGCTGCTTTTGCACACGACACTGCAGTTACATGTAATTATTTGAGAAATGCTTGCTCGCCTTTGCTTCACATGAGAACTGTCTGTTGTTCACATCCCTAACAGTGAGCTGCGACCTTGGTCTGAACATTGTGTAAAGAAACAGTCTGGGTCGCTAGACGGTGCATGTTGTTGGGTTCAGGTTGATCGGCCCACTATTTAGCCATAACACGCACGCAGCTGCAATTACCTGAAAGTCGAGTGATTTTAATATAACAGGCTGCATGCTTTATACACATTCGGAAGAAGAGCTTTCCCAGGAGCAGAGTATACCTGATCCTGTGATGTGATTCCACTAAGCTGATCTTTACGGTATGGGGTTCCCCATTCAAGCCTAGAGACCTTCTATTAGTCTAATAATAATAATAATATTAGTTTACTAGCGAAAGGAAGGTGGCTGTAATCCACTGTCATTTTATTATGATTTCTTCTTTCATTTTCTATGGTATTGTAACTATGCTGATGGTTTTGATCTTAATCATTTGTCTGCTTATGTTAGCCAAAGTACTGCATCTTAGGACACGAGGTTTATAAAATAAACTCTTTAAACTTTACCGTGTCTCTGTTTACTCTTGTTGTGGACTGATATGAGAATAATTACGAACAGGTATTTCTGATTCCCACCATCCCTGAGAATACACTAAGTCGCTTGTTCTGGGTTGTCTGTACATTGGGACCACCGAGATAAACTCGGATAACGAATGGGACACTGATGCTGGTCGGATAAGGGGTTCTGGGTTCTGAGGTGAGTTTTTGGTACACCACAATTCACTGAGGTCCTGGTTTCCTGTGCATAGTTCTGTGCATAAGCAGAATCCCTGCAACAATACAAAGTGATAAAGTGGAGAACAAGGAGAGTCAAGATAAACAAAAAGTGGTTAATCGGCAAAATACGAAGATACATAAAAGATTACCGTACATGGGTATTGCTATGCCTTTGGGTTCACATTTATCAGAGAAAACAAAAAAAGAATCTGGAACCATGCGTTTGTAGACTTATTTAAATTGTTACATAGGAATATAACAAGCGAAGGAAGGTTCTAAGGAGGAGGAGTGGGAGTTAGCTAGGAGGCCAAGAGTCCCAAAGTCAGTTGAGAATTGGACATCTGGATTTTTGAAATTACGCAGGTTTATATTGTGAGAAGCATCAGGACAGAGCTGTAGTAGTTTTTAAACATATTGACATCATACGCAAAGCTCAAATGCATTTTGGTGGATACGTATGGCTAAACTATGATGAGGTGATTTGGGCCAGGGTTAGTTTAAATAATGACAAGCCATGGGGCGATATAGATTCTGAATTATGACTTCAGTGGATGTCATCTACACAACCCAAGCCTCCATGCCACACATTCGGCCAGTGGTTTGCCTGTTACTTATCTGTCTTTTCAATACCGTCCCGCCCAAGCTGGGGTGGGGTGTTATTGAAGAGGGCAGGCAGCGGCTTCAGCCTCATGTTGGAATTTTAACAAAGGAATTTGCAGCAGACAATTTTGTTGCTATAAACACAAATGTTCTCAATGTGGGGGAAAGCACCCTATCACGCGGTGTTTCACAGCATCTAAATTTGGGGATCAAGGAAAATACCAGCGGGGAAGGGGTCAGCAATTTCAACATTTTCAAAGGGCTCATACTCCTATTAGAATTGAGGTTTTATCTACATGGTTGCAGGATTATCCAGCTGGAGAGGCAGCTTCTAGATTATTTTGGGGCTTCACACACGGGTTCAGAATTGGTTATCAAGGCCCACGGCAGCAAAAATGGGCTGATAATCTGAGATGGGCCAAGGAGTTGCCAAATATAGTGCAGGAAAAATTGTACTCGAAGTTAAGAGCAGGCAGGATTGCAGGACCTTTTCTTCAGTGCCGATTCCCGAATTTGATAATCTCGCATTTAGACGCAGTACTTAAAAAGACCTCGGGGAATATAGGCTGATTCATCATTTATCCTGGCAAGAAGGTCAATTATTGAATTATTTTATTTCCCAAACAGATTCTAGTGTGTCTTAGGCATTATATAAGCCCTATATAAGCCCTATATAAGCGCATAACATATACAAAAGAGGATCTTTGTGCTTTGAATCCTGCTGACTTGGCACAATGTCAGCTCACTACTGCCATCAACAGCCCTCAGTCTTTGACTTGTGGTCTGCTGAATGTGAGATCTTTGGGTAGGCATCATGTAGAGACTGCGCTTCTTATAGAACAATATGATTTAGACGCCTTGTTCATGACTGAAACATGGACAAGGCTAGATAGTGGAGTTGAACTGGGTCAGGCTTGTCCCCCAGGATATAAGATTAGACATAACCCACGTATTGGTGCCAGAGGAGGAGGTGTAGGGCTGATTTATAGAGAGTCATTGGACTTCTCCCTGCTAGAAATTAAGAAAATCAGGGAACATGAATTGATGGGTTTTTCATTGAAAGGACAGGGGGGGGGTGCTTTCTACTGTTCTTTTGTGCTATAGACCCCCAGCTGGTGCTATGTCGGCCGTGTCCGAACTTATAGATCTGATTTATGATCTATCTAATTCTCATGCCAGACTAATAGTGCTGGGGGATTTCAATCTGTGGCCAGTTGGACCAACAGATTCAGCTTATTCATGCCTTACTCAGGCATGTAGTAATATCAATCTGGAGCAGTTGGTGGCCTCGAAAACCCATCAGAAGGGCCATGTCCTGGACCTGATCTTTGCCAATTCTGGTCAGGTAAGGGTGGGAAATATTCTACCGCAATGCTGGACGGACCATGCCCTAGTTCTTTTCTCTGCCGATCTTCCGGTAGATCACCTAAAGTGTAGTAGCATGGGAAATGCTAAGATCGGTAGACAATGGTCAAGGCTTTTGAGGAGTGAACCTCTTCCTAGCTTGCTTTTGAATACCTTTCACCTGGATGAGAATGTGGAGCAAAGCTATAACATCTTTATTCAGCGTATTACGGCGTCTTTAGATAAGCTGCCTCCATTAAGAAAAATGCGAGACAGGACAAGAGTTGCCATGCCTTGGTTTTCGAGAGAGCTTCTCCAATTAAAACTTCAGTGTAAACGGGCAGAGAGAAGATGGAGGAAACACTATCTGGCATCGGATCTGGTACTTTTTAGGCGAGAGTTGGCAGCCTATAAGCTCCAGATCAAAGGCGCAAAAGCAAGGTTCCTTGAGGAGACTATATTGTCAGCCTCCAATAAAGCTCAGACCTTGTTTAAAATTGTCAATGAGCTGTCCCGACCGGCTAGTGCGTCCACTGCCATTCCTGCCTCTCAGTCACTCTGTGATTCGTTGGCCACGGCCTTCGAAGACAAGATTGCGACCATCCTGAGTAAAATGAGTCCTAATATCTCAGTGACTGCTTCCATGCCTACACTTGAGGTGGAGGATGGAAGAACAAGGTTGGATAGTTTCCCCTCCCCTTCCTTTACAGAATTTGTTGCGTTAGCTAATAGTGTGTCTTCAGGTTCTCCTTTGGACGTCCTTCCGCACAAGTTCTGGAAGGTGTTTGGGCAGGAGCTGTTTCCTCCTCTCCACGCAATCTGCTGTCAGTCTCTAGGCTCTGCCCAGGTCCCGGACAGCTGGAAGCTTGCGGTAGTCTCTCCGCTGCTGAAGAAGGAATCACTGGACCCTTTATCTCCCGCTAATTACAGACCCATCTCATTGCTTCTGTTCCCGATTAAGATCTTGGAGAAATTGGTCACAAGACATCTGTCCAATTTCCTGGAAGCTAATGACTGTCTGGATGCAGCGCAGTTTGGGTTCAGGCCAGCCCATGGAACCGAATCAGCTTTGGTGACCGTTTTGAGCGACCTTCGTTCGCGTGCCGATCATGGTAAGGCAGCCTTCTTAGTGCTGCTTGACATGTCGGCAGCGTTTGACACGGTCAACCATGCCATTTTGACCAGGAGGTTAGAGGAGGCTGGGGTGATGGGTCTGGCCCGAGATTGGCTTGTTTCATACCTGGCCAATAGACATCAGGTGGTTGCCCTGCCTCCCTTCAAGTCTACCATCAGAAGGGTAGGGCAGGGCGTACCCCAGGGATCAGCCATCAGCCCCATTCTTTTTAATCTCTACCTCCGCCCCCTGGTCAAATTAATTAAATCTTTTGGCATAACGGTCACCAACTATGCTGACGACACCCAACTTGTCTTCTCCTTTGAGGGAGAGAAAGCGGTGTCACTGGAGACCTTTCATTATTGTATGGTCTCCACGGCAACATGGCTAAGTAACAACTCATTTCAATTTAACAGCTCCAAGACGGAGGTGTTGCATTGTTCAGTGGATCGTGTTCCACGTTCTCTACCGCAAGACTTCTGGCCTCCCTCTGTTCAAGGCACGGTAGCAGCAGCATGCTCGGTTCGTAATCTGGGTGTGACTATGGAACCCAATCTTCAACTTGAGGGTTTCATTGACAAAACAGTGTCTTCCTGTATGGGGCTTCTGCGTACTCTGCGGAAGATTCTCCCTCTGCTCCCTGCCCATGCCAGACCAGAAGTAGTGCGCAGTATCATTCTTAGTAGACTTGACTACTGCAATGCACTACTTCTGGGGGCATCCATCACGGCACTGGGCAAACTTCAACGGGTGCAGAATTTTGCTGCCAAGCTAGCACTCTCTCGCCGACGGTCTGACTCGTCATCTGCAGCCCTTAAAGATTTGCATTGGTTGCCTATTTCCCAGCGGGTTGAATTTAAAGCATTGTGTCTGGTCTTTCGGGCCTTACATGGTTTGGGACCACTTCCTTTACAGGAGATGTTCACTTGGTACATCCCTATTAGACCTCTCCGCTCTGCTTCAGCTAGTTTGGTAACTGTCCCCAAAATCCGGAGGAAGCGGATGGGGGGACGTTCTTTTGTCTACATGGCATCTAAATAGTGGGATAATCTCCCTCTGCCGCTCAGATGCTCTGGAGACCTTCTTTCCTTTAAAAAAGAATTGAAAACTCATCTGTTTCCTAGAACGGAGTAGCTTGCCGTTGTTAGTTTTAACTTTTCTACAGGATCAGTTGGATCACAGCGCCGGGATGCCCGTTGGGTGATTGGAGCGCTTTATAAATATGCTATACATACATACATACAGTATATGATGCCCTTAAATTGGTTCGTGCAGTAGGTAGGGCTGCTGAACTTGCTAAAAGCGACATACAATCAGCATTCCGTTTATTACCAATTCATCCTGATGATTTTGAGCTGCTGGGTAGTTCTCCCTGTGGGCTGCTCGATCTCATATGCATTGTTCAAGCTATTTAGTACCTTTTTACAGTGGTTCTTCATGAGGAAGAGTGGTCATACCTTTGTTTGTCATTATTTGGATGATTTTATGTTCATCGGTCAGAAAAATACAGGCAAGTGTTTAAAAGCTTTACAGGATTTTCAACGTTTGGTGCAATAACTTGGTTTACCGTTGGCTCCAGAAAAAACAGAAGGTCCTGCTAGAAGGCTGAAATTCTTAGGAATCGAAATTGATACTTTGGAAATGATAGCTAGACTTCCAGCTGCTAAAGGGCAAGAGATATGGTTATTTTTGCTTTCGGTAATTGGGGAGACGCAGATACAACTTAAGAAGGTGCAAAAGTTGCTAGGCTACCTACATTTTGCATGTAGAGTAGTTAGAGCTGACAGGGCATTTTGCAGATTTCTAGGCTTGGCCATGTCTGGGGCTTTTTTACCTCATCACCAGATAAGAATCACCAAAGCTATTAGGGAGGCCCTAGCTACATGTTTAAAGTTCCTTGAGGATTTCAATGGTGTTTCACTATACTTCATCGGGGTAACCGGAAAAGCCTTGAAGTGGCTTAGATCCTTTCTGGAGGAAAGATATTTTTAGGTGTTTGAGGGCAATAATTGCTCTCGCCTGTTAGCGTTACAGTGTGGGGTACCACAGGGGTCGTCCCTTAGCCCCACACTGTTTAATGTCTACATGGCCCCGTTGGCGGAACTAGTTGCTCCGTTTGGCATCCAGTTAATAAGCTATGCAGATGACACCCAGTTGGTGTTTTCTCTGCAACAAATAGACGCCCCCCCGAACAATCTGGCTAATTGTTTGGAGGTGGTAATAAACTGGATGAATCTGTCTCAACTTAGACTCAACGGAGGAAAAACTGAACTGATGCTCTTAGGAAAACAAGATATTCCCGATCATCTAGTTTGGCCTGCCAGTATGGGTGCTATACCTTCGCCCAAGCCGGAAATAAAGAGCTTAGGCTTCTGGCTCGACAATGTTTTGTCCTTCGAAACTCAAGCCAGAAAGACCTCTGCAGTTTGCCATGGGATACTGAAATCCCTGCGCAAAATCCTGCCTCAACTTCCTGAAAAAGCAAGGAAGACCGTAGTTCAGTCCTTGGTTCTATCACGAATCGATTACGGGAATGCTATATACCTTGGGGCTCCGACTTCCACTTTTAAAACTTTGCAAGTGGCTCAGAACTACGCTGCCAGGATTTTGACTGGAACTAGTCGTTATACGTCGGCGAAGCCAGCTTTAAGATCGCTCCACTGGCTCCCGGTGAAGGAGCGGGTGCGATTCAAATCTCTCTGCATCACATACAAGATTATGCATGGAGAAGGCCCTTCCATTTTGGAAAATATGATAAGTCCTTATAGGCCCCAATGTAATCTCCGCTCGAGTGAACACAACCTGGCAACTATTCCTAGGATAAAGCGAGCCCGCTTGGGCGGCCGACTCTTCTCTCTGCA